>NC_064626.1:870697941-871011757 GCF_023864275.1 Schistocerca cancellata | reverse complement strand
TCTTTATTAACTTAGTGCTTAAACCTAAATTCTTCAGTTTTATTGACAGCTACCATACTTCTTCCAGAAAGTCTTTACATAAAGATTGCAACTCATTAACAGCACCTGTCATAGTTTCTAAATTTCTGCAAATTTCTGACTGAACCTCTTGTATCTGAGTCTGCACATCACTCATGATCTTCATTTTACCTGCCACCTCATCTTGTGACCCGTTGACAGGTGACACTTTTTGACCTAGGTCGTTTATCTCCTGAGACAAACCAGTAAATAATTCCACCTTTAATTTCTTCCCCATATCTGCAAGTTGCATGTTAAATCATTAGAAAGCTCAGCATATAGATTTTGATTTAAATGATCGAGCCTCTGTGATAGGTCATTCTTAAAATCACAAATGTTTGCTTTTGTTCATTTTTAAAATCACAAAATTTTTCAAGTTTTTCGGTTTGTTGTGTAGAAAAATTATTAAATAAATTCTTCATTAGGTCAGTGAGGTCTTTACATACATCCTGCATGGGAAACATTGATGCATTAGCATCTTGTGTGCCTACCATGTCTTGTTCTGTTACGTTTGAAACAAGTGCTCACGAGAAGAGAGTAATTGGAATTTATGTTTCCACACTAGTGTCACTTTCACTGCCTTTCCATGAGAAAATGCTTCTCTGTGACATTTTGGAACTAATCTCATCTACTGTGTGGTACCATCTTGAAGTAAGACATTATTGTCATCAGCATAAACTGAATCTGTGTAATATTTCCAGCTGCTACTGATATTATTGACCTTTTTCGTGTCACTATCATCTCTTGTCACATCCACTGTGGTGATGTCTTGTACCTCTACACTATTTACACTAGTCCACACAACCTTTTTAAGTGGATCCATTTTTAAAAAAAATTTTAACGTTATAAATATGAAGTCAAACTGAGTTTTAACCTTAAAATGTATTGCAAGAATTTTTCTTATCAGTACATGATGTATTCTATGTCAGTATCGCAGCTTAGTATTGCCATTTACAATTTTTGTACCCACAGTTCAAAAATCAAATACTTTTAACTCAAATCTCTATTGGTTTTAAGAAAGTGCTTCAAATTAATGACTGGAAAGGGTAAGGTACTGATACCAATTTTTGATCAAGGCATTACCAACCACAGTTATGTGAGGTATAAGTTGGATTTCTTTCCTACCTTATGGACAACCTTCTTAAATGTTGTTGGTACAACTCCTCTGGTTAATCATTTGTAATTTATGCCTACCATGTGATATTTACCCTCAGTTTTCTCTTGGCAATGTTATTTCAATTATAAAACAAAGTCAAATAAAAAACAATTAGTACAGTGGAATGCTACATAATATTTTTATATCATTTAATTATTGCTTCTGTTTAATCTGTCTGGCACTGTGCAGAGAATGGTCACAAGTTCTCCTGATTTAATTAATAATTTTATGAATAATAATTATGATGAAAATTTGCTAGCACCACACAAGAGGCACAACAATAGTGAGTTTGCTTGAGAGTGTGTGCCTCAGCTACTTTACGTGCAGTTACACACACTACAGAATGTCAGGCTTATGATTTTTTGTACACATGAAAAATCTGTAACATATAAAATTATATATATTATTAGTTGATAGTTGTGCAAGACTTGAAGTTATTTACCTCCTAGAGTAGATTAGATTTGTTTTTCGTTCCAATGATCCGTGCTAAGGAGATCCTCATGGATGTGGAACATGTCAATATTTTGTTTTAAGCTGAAATATCAATACTAATAGTATGAATATGTACAATATATCATTTGTTTCTATTAAAAAATTCGTCAATGGAGTAGAAGGAGTTGGCCACTAGTAAGTCTTTCAGGCTCCTTTTAAACTGATCTTTATTTGTAACTAATTTTTTTATGTTTGCTGGCAAATTATTGAAGATGAGTGTTCCTGAATAGTGGACCCCTTTTTGAACTAAAGTAAGTGTTTTTAAGCCCTTGTGCAGATCATTTTTGTTCCTGGTATTGTATGTATGAACTGAGATGTTTGTTGGAAAAAGAGATATATTATTTAGGACAAATTTCATTAAGGAGTAAATATACTGAGAGACAGTAGTTAGTATACCTAGTTCTTTGAAGAGGTTTCTACAGGACGTCCGTAAATTTACTCCACAAATAATACGTATTACATGCTTTTGGACTTGAAGAGTTACCCCAAAATATTATGCCATATGACATTATGGAATGAAAGTAGGCAAAGTATGCAAGCTTTTTCATTTTTATGTCGCCTATGTCAGCTAACACTCGAATTGCAAATACAGATTTGTTAAGGTGCTTCTTCAGTTCTGTGGTATGCTCCTCCCAGCTGAATTTATTTTCAAGTTTTAATCCCAGGAATTTAATACTGTCAACCTCTTCTATCTGCTCTTCTTCATACTTTATGCATATGCTGGGTGGAAACCTCTTACAGGTTCTGAATTGCATATAGTGAGTCTTTTCGAAGTTTAATGTCAGTGAGTTGGCTTTAAACGATTTATTAATATCCATGAAAATATCATTAGCAGATCTTTCTAGAACTACAGTCGACAAACTATTTATTGCAATACTTGTGTCATCTGCAAACAAAACGAACTCTGCTTCTGGCAGTGTAACTGATGAGAGATCATTAATGCACACAAGAAAAAGCGATGGCCCTAAGATGGATCCTTGTGGGGCACCACATGTAATTTCTACCCATTCTGATGATGGCTGATGACTTACTTCACTAGTCTCTTGCACTGACACCCTTTTTTTCCCTTTTAGCGAGGTATGACTTGAACCATTTTGCAGCACTGCCCGTGACACCACAGAATTCTAATTTATTTAAAAGGATGTTGTGGTTGACACAATCAAATGCCTTTGACAAATCATAGAAAATATCTGCTGCTTGTAATTTGTTATTTAATGAATTAAATACATTTTCACTGTAGGTGAAAATAGCCTTCTCGATATCAGAACCCTTCAGAAATCCAAACTGTCTTCTTGATAATGTTATTTTTGGTCAGATGGTTGAGAAGCTGCCTGTACATAACTTTTTCTAAAATTTTTGAGAATGCTGGCAAAAGTGAAAACGATCTGTAGTTTGATGGTATCTCTTTGTCCCCTTTCTTGAATGGAGGCTTAACATCTGCATATTTTAGCCAGTCAGGAAATGTCCCAGTAATAATTGACAGGTTACACAAGTAACTTAGAATTGTACTAAACTCACAAGAACATGCCTTACTTAACTTTGTTGATATTTCATCGTAACCACTAGAATGCTTTGTTTTTAAAGATTTTATTATGGAAGTTATTTCTTTTGGTGAAGTGAGTGACATATTCATGTACCTGAAGCTATTTGTAAAGGCTGGTTTCAGATATTCAGGGGCATTATTTACCAATCCCATTCTATCAGTAACGGATATAAAGTACTTGTTAAATAGATTTGCCACACTATGCCCATCAGTTACTAATGTGTAATTTACCCTTAATGCTATTTGCTCCTGTCCCTTTCTGGTCCTACCAGTCTTCTCTTTCACTATATCCCATATTGTTTTTATTTTGTTCCCTGACATTGCTATCTTCTTCTCGTAGTGCATTTGTTTAGATGTCTGAATTACTTTATTTAATGTTTTACAGTATTCCTTGTATTTAGCTAAATCATCAGCATTGGAGCTATTCTTGGTCGACAGATACATTTTCCTTTTTCTCTTACAGGAAATCTTTATTCCTTGTGTAATCCATGGTTTTATTATAGACTTCTGTTTAATTTGAGTAACTTTCCAGTTCATATCTTTGAGCAGTTTTCTAAAACACTCAATTTTTGGTTGATTGACTACTCTCCTGTACTCAGATTTAGCAGTCTTGATAATCTGCTTAGAATTTACATCTAAAACAAGGAGCTGCATGTCATGATCTGACAGTCCATTTATTACAGGTTTTATGATACATTTTGTTTCTTTGATTTGTCTATAAAAATGTTATCAATGGCTGTCCTTGAGGATTTAGTGACCCTAGTTGGAAAGTTTACAGTGTGACTTAGATTGAAAGACAACATTACTAACTGCAGTAAATGTTTACTGGAAGATTGCATTAGAAAATCTGTATTTAAGTCACCAGCAATCAAAATTTCTTTGTTTCTTCCTGTTAAATAACCCAAAAGAGCTTCTAGATGATTTATGAATAGATTATAATTTCCTGCAGGTGCTCAGTAAATAGTTGCTATTATATAGGATCTGTTATGGAACTCTACTTCTGTTGCATGTGCTTCTAGATGCTGCTCTAAACAGAATTTATTAATGTCAATGTTCTTGAATTTATGGCAGTTTTTAATGAATGTGGCAACTCCTCCTCCATCCATATCTACTCTGCAGGAGTAGGAATCTAGCTTAAATCCTGAAATGTCTAACATATCTATACCCGTGGTCACTTGATGTTCAGAGAGGTAGATTATGTCAATTTGGTTAGATGAATTCATTTCATCAATACAAATGAGTAGTTCATCAACTTTATTTCTGAGTCCCAGAATATTCTGCTGTAACAAAGATAACTGATGCTGCATACTAATGTGATTATAACTGCTTTGGCGAAGATGAACTGGCAGTTTCTGATTACTTTCTGTTAGACATTGTTTAAATGGAGGCTGTATGCTAAAATCTGACTCCTGTTCATCTGTTTTCTCAAGCTGAGTGTGTCTGCCCATCTCTCTTAAAACTTGTTTTCTTTCCCCCTTGCCTATCCTAAAAAAGGTATCCCTCCGACACCTGTGACCACTGGTATTTTATCACTTGTGACAGTGTCCCCCCTTAAGTTCTTCTTCTTTAAAACCAATGTTATAGTGTCCAGCTTGCTCTGCTTCAATTGCTTGCTTTCTGAAGTATTACAGGTACCAGTGATACACACAGATAGATCAGGTGAAATAAGGAACTAATACACAATATTAACTTTGTACCATAAGAATTAATATATTTCACATTAGTGAACCATACAGAAATCCACATCCACTCTCTATCATAGACGGGAAAAGGCAAACAGTACAAGACTAATAAAACATCCGGTAAGTCTTTTTACAAAGCATAAAAAAATAATGTTCTTCATTTTTTCTAGCTATCTCTGCAGGATTGATTACTGTGGGTAAACTGCATTTTAATGTTTGCCATAAACTACATAGGCGAATTAATGAATAAAAATTAACAGAGAAAACTAAAACAGACACCTATATAGGCAAGCCGGCATAAGCCTCAATACCAGGGGTTTATCAGAAGGGTGGATTATCCCCAGGGTGTCATAAATCAATTAGCATAACAATAGGTTGAGCAGAGGGGGAGGGTGATAATTGGCCCTTGAATGTCTGCTTGCCCCTGAATGTATTCATACCACACACACAAAATATACCAGAACCGTCATTACCCTTCTACTCACATAATCATACTTTGGCTTATACCAAAGCATGAAAATCATTGCAGAGTTTAATGTTTCTATGATGACGAATGCAGATAGTTCATATTTAAAGATACTGCATTCATACTATACACAGAAGATGCTGATGTAATAGACATTCTCAGAAAGCATTGCTTCATCAGAGTCTTTCAAGGATGTGAAGTGCATTAAAGCACGGACAAGTGCGAAGCGGTTAACTTATTTCTTGTATTGAATTCAGTGGAATGGATCGTGGTATACCCTGGTGGCATTGGATTAATTATCTAAATACATGGATACCATCATCTACATCAAAGGGTGGGAGAAGATTACATGGATGCATCGAATCTTCAAGTATGCAGCTATTCAAGACCCAGAATTCTACAGGTGCCCTGCTCTCCATCAACTTAAGAAGAAAAAAAGTGTCAAAATAGTGATGTGTCTGCTTATGAAAACATATAATTACTTTTCAGGTGGGTGAGAGATAAATGAATTTTTACTTTGACCTAATACATGAAGAGGGGCCATCGCAACCACAGAACATTAATAGGCATTGTGTGCCTCCACAAAATAGTCAGCAGTAGAATGGCAACAGTAGCAATAACCAACACGTTTGGCAGTCGTAATTATGGCAAAGAGGCAAACCAAAAGCAAATAATTACAACAGACTGGTTTACACTGAACAGAGGGACTGTGATCAACAAGTTCACAATGCACCCACCGCAGCTGGCAATAACCAATAGAGTAATTGGCAGGAACCGACTGCAAATAGAACTTTGGCAGTCCTCCACCTGGCAAATACACTCCTGGAAATTGAAATAAGAACACCATGAATTCATTGTCCCAGGAAGGGGAAACTTTATTGACACATTCCTGGGGTCAGATACATCACATGATCACACTGACAGAACCACAGGCACATAGACACAGGCAACAGAGCATGCACAATGTCGGCACTAGTACAGTGTATATCCACCTTTCGCAGCAATGCAGGCTGCTATTCTCCCATGGAGACGATCGTAGAGATGCTGGATGTAGTCCTGTGGAACGGCTTGCCATGCCATTTCCACCTGGCGCCTCAGTTGGACCAGCGTTCGTGCTGGACGTGCAGACCGCGTGAGACGGCGCTTCATCCAGTCCCAAACATGCTCAATGGGGGACAGATCCGGAGATCTTGCTGGCCAGGGTAGTTGACTTACACCTTCTAGAGCACGTTGGGTGGCACGGGATACATGCGGACGTGCATTGTCCTGTTGGAACAGCAAGTTCCCTTGCCGGTCTAGGAATGGTAGAACGATGGGTTCGATGACGGTTTGGATGTACCGTGCACTATTCAGTGTCCCCTCGACGATCACCAGTGGTGTACGGCCAGTGTAGGAGATCGCTCCCCACACCATGATGCCGGGTGTTGGCCCTGTGTGCCTCGGTCGTATGCAGTCCTGATTGTGGCACTCACCTGCACGGCGCCAAACATGCATACGACCATCATTGGCACCAAGGCAGAAGCGACTCTCATCGCTGAAGACGACACGTCTCCATTCGTCCCTCCATTCATGCCTGTCGCGACACCACTGGAGGCGGGCTGCACGATGTTGGGGCGTGAGCGGAAGACAGCCTAACGGTGTGCGGGACCGTAGCCCAGCTTCATGGAGACGGTTGCGAATGGTCCTCGCCGATACCCCAGGAGCAACAGTGTCCCTAATTTGCTGGGAAGTGGCGGTGCGGTCCCCTACGGCACTGCGTAGGATCCTACGGTCTTGGCTGCATCCCTGCGTCGCTGCGGTCCGGTCCCAGGTCGACGGGCACGTGCACCTTCCGCCGACCACTGGCGACAACATCGATGTACTGTGGAGACCTCACGCCCCACGTGTTGAGCAATTCGGCGGTACGTCCACCCGGCCTCCCGCATGCCCACTATACGCCCTCGCTCAAAGTTCGTCAACTGCACATACGGTTCACGTCCACGCTGTCGCGGCATGCTACCAGTGTTAAAGACTGCGATGGAGCTCCGTATGCCACGGCAAACTGGCTGACACTGACGGCGGCGGTGCACAAATGCTGCGCAGCTAGCGCCATTCGACGGCCAACACCGCGGTTCCTGGTGTGTCCGCTGTGCCGTGCGTGTGATCATTGCTTGTACAGCCCTCTCGCAGTGTCCGGAGCAAGTATGGTGGGTCTGACACACCGGTGTCAATGTGTTCTTTTTTCCATTTCCAGGAGTGTATAATCAGTCCAATAACAATTATATAGCCAGTGGGAGTCAAGATCAAGGAGCATTTAATACAGAACACAAACTGGCAAGGTCAAATACTCAATGTACAAGTAGTTGAAGTTACTGGCAATCAAGAGGATAACCTCCAACCAATCAGGAAAACTTAAATAGGACGCAATAAGGGCCATTTGCAGTCCAATAAAATGGGTGGAGGTATGAAATTTATTTCAAGTTGCTTTCCCTGATATTACCAAAGGTAGATATGAAAGAAGATCTGTGCTGGGAAGGTGTATACAACTTAAAAAAGGATAATGAGGAGTCAATGCAAGCTGTAATTAATCCCCGGATATGTGATTTTGATGTACCTGTGGTACCTGACATGAATGCATCAACAAATGTAATATCACAAGGTCTGTTCAATGAGCAGCAAAGATGATGATATACAGCAAATTTCATGGTGCAAAAATGTCATATTTTGATCGCAGAGGGGAACAAATCAATAGCAGTTAAACTTCAGGCATTAATACCCATTACCATCAGCAATTTTTCTCTAGTATTTTTCTGGTAGTGGAAAACATGTAGTAAACTGTCTTATTGCAATGGGTACCTTTTGAGACAGTGCAAGGACAATGTTTCTTTATAATCAATGAACAGAGGTTATCAGTAAATTTAATTACAACCTGCGTGACTGAAAATACACTCAAAGCAAGTACTGATATCAGAGTACAATTCTCATACCCAAACTGTTTCTTAATACACAAAGGGGTAAGCAGCTATCTGTAGCAGACATGAAACCAGAGATTGTCTGGACCAAGGTGAGTGAATCTTCTTGTTTGTCAGAGGATTGGACAGAGGAGTTACAAGAAGTAATACTTCACTACACACAAATATTTAGGGTTAGAAGTATGGGTGTACATTTACCCACACGAGATGACCTGCTTTTCCCCATATCCAAGTCCTTGAGTAACAAGAGGACCTGTGACATCTGTTCCCCATATTGTAGCCCTATTTTTACTATTGCCAAGCCCAATGGTGGCATCAGCCTTGTGCTTGACACCCGAAGTATAAATAAAATCATTGTTCCTGTCTGGGCATGACCTGACAGCCTCAAAGAATGTATTAGATCAAAGTAAAAATTCTTTATGTTAAATACCTCACTATAATTGATTTCAAGTAGCATTACATAAAGACAGTTGGAAGTATGCCTTTGAGGGGACAGGGGCTACAATTTTGCATTTTGCCATTTGGTTTGAACATGAGTGTGGGCATTGTGTTCTAATAATAAAAAATAAATAAATTTTATTAAATATGCATATGAAAACACTTTTTAAATAGATATAACATGATTGCACTATTAGAAATGTTCTGTGCTTATATGAATTTTTAGGCTATCGGACTTCATTTCTTACTTCTTCAATTGTAGCTGCAGGCAGCAGACTCCAGTACACTAGCACTTATCATAGTTAAGAAAATCCTTCTTATTTGGTTTCACTTCACTTGCATAAGAAATACTTAATACTGGTATGAAATTTCTTTCTCATTTCAAACATATGTGAACAAAATATATAACAATAACAATATAGCAATAAAATATATAACAATTGTTCACTCAGTTTTAAGAGCAAATTTTTATTTTATTTATTTATATGTTTTTGAATGAAAACAAGTTATAGTAATTTAAGATTCCGTTTAATGTCAAAAGGCTGTATAAAACCTGAAAATCAAACACAATCGCAGTGGTGCTGATTCATTCTACGTTATGTACATTTCCCAAATACAATGTGACAATGCACTTGAAATGTAAACATGTGAAGTAACATTATAAGAGGGAGAGGATGCAAAGGTGTAGCAGGACCTAACACATTGGTCGGCAACCTGAATAGTGTCATATCAGGTGGGTGGGCAAAATAATGGAAACTGACCAATAATTGCTGCTTGAATAACTAAAAAAAAATTTAATTGAGAATAAGAATTGATATCCTGCGTGAACTTTAACTGGTACTAATATCAACACACCTTCAATGCCAATATATTTACGATCAATATTCATCACTTAAATTTACGTACTTCTTCACATTAATTCTATTGTGTGTAGTGTTGCTTATGACAATGCTGATTCTGGATTGCCCCTCTACTGTTCATGCAAATTCCTCCTATCTGCTTTGAATCTTCTGATGCAGGATTCTCAGCAAGGGCAAAATGATGAACAGACGGGTGTAATTGGTATAAATATATATCTGAATAAACTTGCTTCATAATAGCTTTTATAACACTGTTTAATATACAGTTGTTTACACATTTTAAACAATACTGGCATGGTGGAGCTAGTCATATGTCTGCTCACTACCACTTATAGATACAATCAGTTGAAGATACAGAAATTTTTCGGTTTAAGAGTGCACCCCTTCTCTTTTTTACATTAAAACAAAATAAAATAAATAAATAAACAAATAAATCTCTACCACAAGACTACTTATTAATTTACGTATTGCTTTACATGTTTAAACATAAAATAATGAAGAAAAAAAGAAAAAATAATATGATCCATAACAATTGTCACCCACTGTGCACTGATGTCATGCAGAGGTGCACTGTGTGCACTTATTTCTCTTTTTGAGGGTTGATAACCCTGGCCGGTGTGGACATAGCCTTTATTTTCAGCCATTGGAGTTATCCTGTAAGGTTATCAATTTATATGGGTATGTCAACTTCTTTTCACACATACATACATACATACATACATAAGTTTTCTTTTATAACGAAGTGCTTGCTGTTACCACATAGTCCCACTGTTGTCAGCCATTATCTGCCCAGTGCTTAGCTAGTGTAGCATGCGCACACAGTGCAGCGGTCATTATTGTCCCATCTCGTGCTCACGTGTCTTGTACAAAGCCACTGTGTCTGCGTCGTGTGTTTACAGTAGCTTCCACAGAACAAATTTGTGAAGCTTTAGGTTCAGTGGCATGATCCATTGTCAAATATTCGATGCTGTGACAACTGGTTTCCATATCAGTGGCCCAGTAATTTATTTCACCTCGGCGCTCTCACCTATTCAGTGGGGACACCAGCTGTACATCTGACATCCATCGACAAGGTAAGTTTCTTACTGCTTTTACGACGTTGTCGAGCACAGAAAATTCATGTTTTTACAATTTTGTCAAGCACAGAAAGTTCATGTTACACGAAGTATTGTCATCTTTAGTTTATCATGTGCACACCCACATATATCACATGCACACTTAACACTTTGCAGCCACGTTTTGTATGTTTTTGCACTTTGTTTTTGAGTGTCTTTCATACAGTTGCATTACATAAAGAGTGTGTAGTGTCCTTTCAACATACTACGCACATAACATAAAAAAATACAAATACAATTACAAAATACACTTATCCTATTCATCTGCTGACATGCAATTATTGTAGCTTATATACATCACAGTCTGCTTGTCACTTTATTATAGTACATTTTGTTAAATTACAATTTAGTTACATTCCAATTATATGAGTAGATTTTTTACTCTTGTTTGGAAATACATTCTTTACATAACATTCATACAATAATAAATTCCGTTTTCCTTTATGGCAAAATTGACATACATTTCATTTCTATTTTGTGACTTCCTGTCACAGCATATTTATCAATTCCAAAAAATTAAAGTAGTAAACAATAGTCACTACAACAGATACTACATGCCTCTCACATAACTACACATGGCCTCACCTCTCTAGCATTCTCCAGGAAGGATCTACCCACTACAGGGTTGAGGAAATTCCACGGAAAGGCATTTATGTTCTCAGTTACATCTTGTTACAAGACTTAACTGTGATCTCAAGAACAAAATAGTTTGTTGTTTACAAACTCAACTCAAATTTGATAGTACCAATTGTATCAAATACTTACTCAGTGTTTAAACTTGCAGCTCAATATTTACTTATGTTCATTGTATAAAATATAACCATTTCATATACTGAGGTATATAGAGTTGTATCATCAATACAGCAAGTTACATACAATGAGCACAAAACCGTGTTTATATAAGTAACTAATGTGCATAAAAATACTTGCTGTTTGTTGACTAGCTTGCTCCCCAATGCGCTATACCATTTACATGATAGCGAGTTGTGATTTGCATTGCATGGTACCGTGCGTTTCACAAGTTCATTTATTTGTTTAGAACTCAGCCACGTGCAAGGCAAAGTGTTGTATTTAGAGTATCATCATCTCTAGACACATAAAAGTAAAATTCTTGATTGTCACATACACTCATCTTACCGATTACACATTTGACATAAAAGAAAATAACACAAACAAAAATTTTCCTTATCAATTAAAAACATAAATTCCAGCACCCTACATCTAATACTGTTATCCATATATACAAATTAGAAGGTGTACCTACCTCGATCGTATCTGATAGAGCAAGTGTCAATCAAGCTTGTGCCCACACTCTCCTCCAAGGTCATGGAATGGGGGCCTACTGCAACCTGTTCCACTTTTCTGGTGTTGTGGTGGCATCGGTTTCTGGGTTCAGCGTAACTTCCACTATATGGATTGTTGGTGTTTGATTACACCAGTTAGTATCCTGTGAGGTTCACGACTGAAATTCTCTTTGCCTTTGCACATTATTCAGCATATGTGCATTATTTTGCTGGCCGAATCCTGCTGTCTGTGGATTATTTGGTTGTCGCATATTGTTTTGTATTTGCCAAGCAATTGGCTGTTTATTGCTGGTAGCTTGTGTCTGTACATATCGTACAGGCTGGCTATATGCTACTTGCCTGTTGTAGGTTTCTTTTCTAAATTTTTGTCTATTTATTTTATATTCACTTTTGAATTTATGGCTTTCTCCATTGCCATTGTGATTACTGCTATCATTACCATAGGTTGATGTGGGGTAAGGTTACCATCTGTGTTGTACTACAAATCTGTTGTTCACTTGTTGGTCCATAAATCTCTGTGGCACTATCTGCATATTAACAAGGTTGTGTTGTACTTATATCAACTCTATTGAGTCCAGTACAGATAGAAAGTATTTGGTCACGTGCTTCTCTTGTATGGCCTCAGACCAGTATTTATCCATAAATGTTCTCTTAAACTGTTCATAGTAGTGGCAACATTCTGCCATGTCCATAGGCCATTGCAGTATGTCACCCTGTGTGTATCCAGCAACAAATCTAATTTTCTAAGCTTCAGCCCAGGTATGAGGTAAAACATTTTGAAATGCTCTGATTAAGACCATGGGGTTTGTTGTTTTCGCTTCTGAGGTAAATACCGGAAATTTTCAGTGTCTAAGTAACCCTTCATCTGCAAGTAATGTTCAGAAACATGACACACTGTCAGTGACAGGTGTTGTGTTTATGTTCACTAGTGGCATAGTGCATGGCAACTGCACGTGCTTGATGGTTACAGCTGCCACCAAGTGTTGCTGCATTCTGCAACCTTCGATATTTTCTTTTGACAGGTTAGCCACATATTGTGGGTAACCAGTGAAAACGTCTAAACTCTCTAAAAGCATGGGTTTGTTTTCTGTCAAATGTTGTTTCAGAATGTCAGTAGTTCTAGCAATACTGCTTCATAACCTTTCCTTTGCTTCCTTTAAACCTGAATCTATTTTAGTAAGAAGTTGACTTTCTTTCTCTTTTAGAGCTTCTACAGTAACTATATAAATTTTGCATTCTGACACTATCTTTTCAGCAAGGGTCCTGCCCTTACCAACCGTTCAGGCTTCAACTTTTGCAGTTATTTCCTTTACATTTGCACATAACTAATCTCTGTTTTTTTGGCAAATTTTGACTCTAAACTTAACTGGTCTGCTCTTAGACTTAACTTCTGTATTTCTGTAGGTAAGTTTTTGCCAGCTCGCTGACTGTGTTTGTCACATTTTTTACTGACACATCCTCTTGGGATTGCATCTCCTGAATTTGAGAATATGCTTCACTGAGGTTTTGTAATTCACCTGCAACTTGTTCCTGTTTATCATCTACAGGTGACACTTTTTCCATTAATGTATTTACATTGTGGGACATGTCAGTAATTATTCCTTGTTTTAGTTGTTTACCAAGCTCTCTCAACTTCCCAGATAGTTTGTGAGATAATTCAGGTGGTGGTGGTGGTGGTTAGTGTTTAACGTCCCGTCGACAACGAGGTCATTAGAGACGGAGCGCAAGCTCAGTTTAGGGAAGGACTGGAAAGGAAATCGGCCGTGGACATATTAGCACATTGCATTTTGCAATGAATTTTCAACAATGGCCATTTCTTTTGGCTCCATTGTGAATAATGTTTAACAAAATTATTAAAAACAATTTTCAAAAATGAAATTTTGTCTGTATTGGTACTTTTCAAATTAAGTTTATTCATCTGCATATTCACTAATAAACCTAATTATTATCTGATAGTCTTATCAAATTCAATGACTTACCTTGCATTTTAATGACGACTCTATACAAATTTTTGTCTCTTTCTGTACAAGATATTAATTGGAAGGATAAGAGATTATGTACTGCCAGAGAGAAGGCACCAAGCATGGACATACGCTGAACCCAGAAACCGATGCCACCACAACACCAGAAAACTGGAACAGGTTGCAGTAGGCTTATATGTCACCATATAAGCATACAACACAGCACCTTCCTACCTTTACCACTGAAACCAGCATTCCCGGCACATCTCATTTTTAGGCAGAACTTTAATTTGCTCCTTCACATGTAACAAATGTCTCATTAGTCTCTTGTAACGATAAAATGAATCATTTATCTCAATTTTTTTTATTTCAGCAATTGAAAGGTCTGCTCACATTCTGCTCAGTGCTGTTCTGTCACAGTCACCGCTGAATAGATGCATATGACCGGGGGGGGGGGGGGGGCGGGGGGGGGGGGGAGGGGGGAAAACTGATAAATACTTGCTGCTTGAATAATTAAAAAATTAATTGGAATGAATAATTGAAATAAATTGGAAGGTATACATATCCTGGGTGAACTTTAAATGGTACTAATATCAACAGACCTTCAACATCTATAATTTCAAGATTAATATTCATTGTTTAAAGTTATGTACTACTTCTCATTAGTTCCATTGTGTACAGAGCTGATTATGATAATGCTGTTACTAGATCACCCCTCTGCTGCTCACGTAAATTCCTCTTGTCTGCTTTGAACCTACTGATGTAGGATTCTCATAATGGGCAAAATGAGAACAGATGGGTGTAATCGGTATAAACATATATATGAATAAACTTGCCTCCATAATAACTTTTATAACACTTTTTTATATACAGTTGTAACACATATTTTTAAACTATACTGGCATGCTACCACTTATGGATACAAACAGGTGAAGATACAGAAATAAATCAACTGAAGGGTGTACCCCCTTCTCTTTCTTTTATATTAAAACATGATCTCTTCTACAAGGCTTCTCATTAATTTGCATTTGGCTTTATATTTATAAAAAGAAAAGAACAAAGAAAAAAAGAAAAAATAATATGATCTTTACAAACCTCAGCACATGCACAGAAATTGTTCAAGTCCAATACTCTGCTTTACAAGCTGAATGCAATGCAAACTTGGCATCTAACCACAAAATAAGACATATTCTGGATGTTATAATGTAAGTTAATTACTATTAAGATGAAGGAGAAAGAAAGAAAGAAAGAAAGAAATAACAATTGCAGGACTATGGTCACATTATGAACAAGCTACGAAAGACAATTAAGTTGTGTCCATTTACAACAACACTTATTAATTTCAGGTGTAATTGTAATATGAATATGGAAGGACTGATAAAGGTAAGTTGAAACAATGGACATTCTCTGAATATTTGCGCTCTTATAAAAGGAGAATTGGTTTCGAGAGAAAAAGGAGTTGATGAATTTACACATCCACTTATATAAAGTAAAAAGATATTGTGTAGGGAGAAAAATGATATGTTAGTTAGCCATGGAGTGACTACGTTCTTACTTTATCAGTTATTATTAAGTTTCTTTTCCATGTAACAAGAACATGCCCTGGCAAAGGCAGGAAGGAGAATTTAGGCAGCTGGTACCAAAGAAAACAGGCCACACTGCAGTATGAGTAATTAGATGTATATAAATGTGTGTATGAATGAGACATTGTGAATGAATGTGTGTGTATGTAGAGATTATAGTACACAGACTGTTGTTAAATGAAGTTTAGGTGTAGTACTAAGGGAAAAATTGGTCAGATTGGACATCAGAATGCGCAAGCTACTGATATGAGTGCCAAATATGAGTATACAAAATGAATTTACTTGGGATCACAACTTATCTGAACATTCTTCTACAATATTTTCCCAGCAAAATCTTCACAGTGACATATTTAAGTAAATTATATACACAAGAGTGCCATCTTGAAGATGTGGATGTAAGTTAGGTACACTGAATTACACTCACTAAAGCTACTTTAAACATATAATATTGATAACTTATATGACACTGTGTTGTCAGAATTCTGTAATAAGTTCAGCAAACAGTAAGTAAGTAGTTTCACAAAGATACAAAGAAGTGTACACAAAGAGTTTATTATTCTATGGTGGGTAGATAATGGATTTCATCAGCAAATAAATGCTTCTTTCCATTTGCTGTCACCATTCCTTGAATATCAGCACATACATTTGTAGTAGACTTGGAAGATGGGGGGCTAAGCATAGCTATGTTTGTTTGTGTTGATTGTCACACAAAGAAGCTTCTCTTTCATTAGAAATCTGAATTTACAGGTGCATGAGTCAGATGAAATGTGAGAACAGTGGTTTATGCATATCATCAAACTGTATATATGTGTGGGTTTTTTAGGCTATAGTGACAGACCACGCACCGAAAACTCCAACTTATTGTGATAAGACACTTTTATTAAGGTTCGTATAGTTACAGAAACACAAGAAAAACAATTCAGAATTTCACAACACGTGTATCACTCAGTCAAGTTGCAGACGGGACTGCCAAAGAATCTCGAGTCTCCAAAGACTGTTTACTCTGCACTTTGCCGGTGAAGTTACTGGCGGTCGACTGTCACAACAGAGCCCTCCCCCCTCTCCCCCTCCCCCCCCCCCCCGGGAGTGCAGAGCACTGGGAGAAGGATGTGGGTGTCTTCCTGTGTAGTGGCATTGTGGGATGCTCGCTGGTTGATAGCAGCGTGTGCTTAGAGTTCATACTGTCTGTGCAGGGTGGACTAGCACTTGTGTAGTCCGCCATCCAGTGGGGGAGAGGGTGTGGACTGGTCGACCTGCATGCGCGAACTGGACTGGCGCAGGAAATGTCGTCGTTGCAATACTGGCGGGAAGGGGAAGGCAAATCTTGAGCATCCCGTCGGTACTGAACGTTGCAGCAATGGCAGCCGTATCCACCCCATTTGGGACAGGGACTGTGCGCAGGATGGTGATGTGTGATGTGGGTGTGGACCCACGTGAAGTGTCCCCTATGCGAAGGACGAAGATGAATCCCTCATGGAGCTGCAAGGGAAGCTCGTTGCGTGGGCACTCAGAGGCGTTGATTGCGATGCAAATTTCATTGACAGTGGATGTAGGGGGCACTGGGGGGGCGGGGGGGGGGGGGGGAGAAAAGTAACGTAATTGAGGAGAAACATTGGAACACTCTGTGGGAGTATTGGATGCTAACACTTGGGATGGTGTAATGTCACACGCAACATGTGGTTGAGCCTGAGGTTGTGGATTGTCACACGCAGTGCCTGTTTGAAATGAAGGTAGAGTATCATCATACGCAACCACTGAGTTGCCACAGGTGTGGCTCGGTGCACATACGATCATGGTGGGGCACAGGGGAGTGGTTGGTCTGTGTGAGGTCGGAGTCGTCACCTGATGGAAGAACACTCGACTTGGGGGTTGTGTTACAGATTCCTCGATCGTCCAGGCTGGTTTCACACATTGGAGGAAAACTGTCTGCCAGCAACCACTGACAAGAATGTCCATAGTATTGTCCGTGCAAGCCACTACTCGATGCGGGCCAGAGTAAGGTGGCTGTAATGCCGGTTTGACTATGTCATCCTGTAACATAACGAACTCGCAAGAGTCCAGTGCCAAATGCAGGAACACCCAAGGATGGGTATGTGGTCGTGGAGGAGGTGTGCAGATCGCGGCTATTTGTGTCCAGACACACTCAACTAGCGTGGGGAGGTCAGCGATTGCTTCGTCATTGACGAACTGCGGGGAGAACTAGGGTCTCGCCATACAGGAGCTCTGCAAGTGAAGCCAGGAGGTCTGTCTTGTAAGCCGTGCGTATTCCTAGCATAACCCAGGAAAGGGCGTCGCACCACTCACCACCGTGGCACATGAGTGCCGCTTTCAGAGCTCTGTGCCACCGCTCGACCAGTACATTGCTCTGAGGGTGGTAAGCTGTAGTGTGGAGTCTATCCACCCCACAGAGGACGCAGAGTTTGTTAAACAGCAGGGGTTCAAACTGTCTTCCCTGGTCAGTGGTGACGGATGTAGGGCGGCCAAATCGAGCTATCCAGGAGGGTATGAATGCGCGTGCTATGGAATCCGCTGTGATGTCCTGCAGGGGTATTGCCTCCACCCAACTAGAAACGCAGTCAATGACGGACAGGATATACCTGAAACCATCAGACATGGGTAATGACCCTATGAGATCCACATGTACATGACGGAAGCGGCCTTTCGGGATGTCAAATTTTCCTAGACTGGGTTGTGTGTGCCTGCCGACTTTGCTGCCCTGGCATTGTAAACAAGCACAAGCCCAAGTATGACAATCCCTCTTCACACATGGCCACACAAAGCATTCTGTAACCAGGCGCGTAGTAGCCTTAGCACCAGGATGTGCCAGGTTATGTAAAGTAGTGAACACTTGGCGACACAGCGCAGGGGGAACAATAGGCCGAGCGGTGCCAATGGATGTATCACACCACAGTGGCTTGGCCGAGCCCGGTAGGTTGCATGGAACTGTCTGAAGGGAAGTATCTGGGTCCTGTCGAAGGTTGTGCAATTCGGTGTCACTGTCCTGTAAGTGGGCTAATTTGTCGAAATTAATGGGGGGTGAAATTGCAGTGATACGTGATAGGTAGTCAGCCACCACATTTTCTGAACCTCGAATGTAACGGATGTCTGTTGTGTATTTGAAAATTAAGTCCATTTGCCGGAACCAACATGGGGGAAGGACAGCAGCGGGGTTACGGATAGCCTCCGCGAGGGGGCGATGGTCTGTGAAAACTGTTATATTCCTTCCTTCAATGTCTGTGCAGAAATATTTTACAGCTTCATAAACTGCAAGCAATTCTCTGTCAAATACTGACCATTTACGTTGAGCTGTAGATAGTTTTTTGGAAAAAAACCAGAGTGGTTGAGTCATGTCATTGACATGCTTTTGGAGGACTGCACCGATTGTGAAATCACATGCACCCGCTGTAATAGAGATGCAGGCATCTGGCAAAGGGTGGGCGAGAGTGACACCATGTGCTAACGCTGATTTAAGGTCTTCAAAAGCTCTCACCATGTTGTCAGACCACAGTACTCGGCGACTGCCCGAAGTTTGTTTCCCGGCCAATGCATCAGTCAACAGGGCTTGAATTGCTGCCACCATTGGCAGGTTACTACGGTAGAAATTGACAGTTCCTAAAAACCGGCATAATTCGTGAAATGACACTGGGAGGGGTAGATCGCGAACACAGTCAACCTGCTCCTGCGGAGGGCGTATACCGTCCGAGGAGACGGTGCACCCCAGAAAAGTGAAAGCGGTGCAGCGGAGTTGTGACTTGTCATTATTGATCTCGACTCCATTACGTGTCAATAATTCCTGTATCGTGGCCAGGTGGAGTTCATGTTCCCTGTCAGAGGGGGAGAAAATTAGTATGTTGTTGAGGTATGCATAGCAATATGTGCAGTTAAAAAGAAGTGAGTCTACAGAACGCTGCCAAGTTTGGGCAGCATTTTTGGGACCATAAGGCATGTAACAAAATTTGTACGGGCCAAAAGGTGTGATCACTGCTGTCTTTGGTATGTCACTCTGTTCCATTGGTATCTGTGAATATGACTTGCAGCAGTCCAAGACACTGAAGATGCGTGCTCCACTAAGTACTTGCGCAAAGTCTTGTATGTGAGGTATCGGGTAACTGTCTAATACCGTCTGCGCGTTGAGGTGACGATAGTCGCCGCAGAGGCGCACAGTGCCATCCTTTTTTGGGACTAAATGTATGGGCGAGGACCAGTTACTGTCCGATGGGTGAACAATACCTGCCTGTAGAAGTTCCTCCACTGCAGCTTTAGCAAGGCGTAACTTATGTGGTGGCAGTCGGCGCGCTTTATGGCACACTGGAGGCCCATCTGTTGTGACAATTTTGTGTGTCGTGCCATTCGTGATAGCGTTCAGCTCGGCTGGCGAACTCGCTCGGGGGCCGTCATGAACGGGAATCGGTAGCACACAAAAGTCACTAACCTGATGTGCCAGGGAAGCTGTCTGCGTTGGTGGCAACAATGTTCCATGAGGTGTGTCTCTGGTGTCGGATGGTGGCGGCATTGACAGGCATTGTACGAGGCATCGTGCCTCGGTGAGGGCTTGCGTAGCCGACGATATGGCAAGGTTTCAGTTCGGCGCTGTGAGCACGGAGATTGTCAACTGCAGGGCGTTCAGGCTGGAGCTGGGGAATGGAAGTTGTGAGGCTGTCCACCAATGAAAAGCACTTGATGAAAGCCGTGTCGAAGTCGTCGGGCAGCTGAGGGGGAGGGGGAGCCGAAGAGGCAACTGAACATGCAATATGAGTGGACGAGGCATGGTGCAATAATGCGGCTGACTGAAGATCTGGAGACAGTCCGAAGTGGAAAAGGAAGTCAATGCCTAATACTAGATCTTCGACATCAGCCACGTAGAAGGACCAAGTGAACTGTTTGCCAGGTATGAGTTCAATAGGTAACTTGGCCAAACACTCAAAACGGAGTGTCGACTTATTTGCTGCTCGAAGGGAGAGTTTGGGTGGTATCGTGTCCTTTACAGAAAATGTGGGAGGTATGACACTAACGTCTGCTCTGGTATCGACGAGAAAATACCGGCGTGAACCTAAATCCAAGGCGTACAGACATCCTCGTGAGGTGGGGGATCTGACAGAATGCAATGTCTGTGCTCATGCTCTATATTCATCATTCTGGAGCATGTGCGGAGACATCTTACCCATTGCTGAGGCCGCAGCCCAAACAACCTGAGGGATTGTTGCTATTATTGGATGGGGCAAGTCATCTCTTGGCTGCACGATTCAAGAAACAATAACTATGAGCTACGAGACATCCCCTGATGTAGGCGGAGGGCGTCAACATCAGGAGTTTGCTCGCCTTGCAACCTAGAGGTGGAGTGAGAACGAGCAAACAAGAACTGTTTGCCTGAAGTTCGTCACTCAAAGACATTACACAAGAAGTGAGCAGTTCGTTGATGTCAATGGGAAATTTGACTGCCAATTTAGCCAAGATCATCATATGGAGATGTACAAACATCAGTAGGAATGAGATGAAGAATCTGAAGAAAAAGAAGACCCCACCTCAGAAGGTTGGCAGCTGTAGGCAGTCCGAAGAACACATTACGAAGCTTAACAATAAAGACGAAGAATTAGTGAATGGAAGTTAAAGAGAACGAAAAATCTAAAGTCATACATGATATGGTGTAATCAACCAAGAAGTTATACGATGTTGAGGGCAAGAAGATCCATTGTTACAATGGGTATGTTGCAAGCTATAAGACGAGGCAACAAAAGTCATGTCGCTTAGCCATTGAAGAGGCGGCACGACAAAAGAGGACCTAGATTACCCATATTCCCTGTGTCACACTGTTGCAACTGCACAGGTGGCCTGCAGAACTCAGACGATCGCCCTGTGCAACTGCACAGGAGCGGAGAGATGAATGGACATCACAGACCTCGCTGGGCAAAACTGGCAAGACTACAAAGAAGTCCCAAGATTGTAAATGAAATATTGAAGAGTATACATAGACTTGAATGTGTAATTAGTATAAATGGACCTATTCACTAAAAGACATAGATTGAGTATTTTAACTAGTGTCTGGTATCTAAAATAAAATTTATAGTTAACTTTAAAAAGACTTATTCAGTATAGATATTAAATGAATGAAATATTTAAGATTTAGATACGCTTTGAAAGGAATAATCTCAGCATATCTCGTGGTTATCTATAACAATTTGACTAAAAGTAGTTATCATTTGAGAAGGGGGGGGGGGGAGGAGGAGGGGTTGTGAAAAACGCTCTTTACATATCTGGTCTTTCTTTGAAACTAAAATTTATTCTAAGTGGTCATGAACAATTTCCATATCATGAACTCTCATTTTTCAGGAGAAAATTTAAATAAAAGAATAACGAGAGCCAATGGAACAGAGAATTATATGCAAAGTAGCAATGGCCTTTATTCAAAGAGTTTCTTATGAACATCCCTTTTGCTTCATAACTATTATATAAGCCCAACACAGGTACTGTTAACGTCTTTCGTGTCAGTTAGTCTCTTAGTGTCTGGTAGTCTGTGTTCGAGATTTTAGTGTCCGAGCTTTTAGCATTTTAGTTCTGAATATTTGCGACTCTTAAGTTCATGTGCCACTGCGTGAAATTGTTAATATTCTGGAGGCCGGTTTGATTAAAAGCATATTCCTCTGACTTTTGATTATAGACATTATCGGACTTAAGTAAAAATATCCCACACAGTAAATCATATCAAATAAACAATGTTAAATGAACCCTGTGCCTTTTGAAGGAATTATTTTGGTGTACATGTGCTATGCTAATCAAAGTTATCAATTAATTTTGAAACATGAATTGACCACTTGGCAACTGTTAATGAACATCTTACACAGCCCCCATGAACCATGGACCTTGCCGTTGGTGGGGAGGCTTGCATGCCTCAGCGATGCAGATGGCCGTACCGTAGGTGCAACCACAACAGAGGGGTATCTGTTGAGAGGCCAGACAAACATGTTGTTCCTGAAGAGGGGCAGCAGCCTTTTCATTAGTTGCAGGGGCAACACTCTGGATGATTGACTGATCTGGCCTTTGAACACTAACCAAAACGGCCTTGCTGTGTTGGTACTGCGAACGGCTGAGAGCTAGGGGAAACAACAGCTGCTATTTTTCCCGAGGGCATGCAGCTTTACTGTATGGTTATATGATGATGGCGTCCTCTTGGGTAAAATATTCTGGAGATAAAATAGTCCCCCATTCAGATCTCCGGGCGGGGATTACTCAAGAGGACTTTGTTATCAGGAGAAGGAAAACACACGTTCTGCAGATCGGAGCGTGGAATGTCAGATTCCTTAATCGGGCAGGTAGGTTAGAAAACTTAAAAAGGGAAATGGATAGGTTGAAGTTAGATATAGTGGGAATTAGTGAATTCGGTGGCAGGAGGAACAAGACTTTTGGACAGGTGAATATAGGGTTATAAATACAAAACCAAATAGGGGTAATGCAAGAGTAGGTTTAATAATGAATAAAAGATAGGAGTGCGAGTAAGCTACAACAAACATAGCATAGTGAACGCATTATTGTGGCCAAGATAGACACGAAGCCCACAACTACTACAGTAGCACAAGTTTATATGCCAACTAGCTCTGCAGATGATGATGAAATGTATGATGAGATAAAAGAACTTATTCAGATAGTGAAGGGAGACAAAAATGTAACAGTCATGCATGACTGGAATTCGAGAGCAGGAAAAGGGAGAGAAGGGAACATAATAGGTGAATATGGATTGGGGGAAAGAAATGAAAGAGGAAGCCGTCTGGTAGAATTTTGCACAGAGCATAACTTAATCACAGCTAACACTTGGTTCAAGAATCATAAAAGAAAGTTGTACACATGCAAGAATCCTGGAGATACTAGAAGGTATCAGATAGATTATATAATGATAAGACAGAGATTTAGGAACCAGGTATTAAATTGTAAGACATTTCCAGGGGCAGATGTGGACTCTAACCACAATCTATTGGGTATGAACTGTAGATTAAAACTGAAGAAACTGCAAAAAGATGGGAATTTAAGGAGGTGGGACCTGGATAAACTGACTAAACCAGAGGTTGTACAGAGTTTCAGGGAGAGCATAAGGGAACAATTGTCACAAATGGGGAAAAGAAATACAGTAGAAGAAGAATGGGTAGCTCTGAGGGATGAAGTAGTGAAGGCAGCAGAGGATCAAATAGGTAAAAAGATGAGGGCTCGTAGAAATCCTTGGGTAACAGAAGAAATATTGAATTTAACTGATGAAAGGAGAAAATATAAAAATGCAGTAAATGAAGCAGGCAAAAAGGAATACAAATGTCTCAAAAATGAGATTGACAGGAAACGCAAAATGGCTAAGGAGGGATGGCTAGAGGACAAATGTAATTATGTAGAGGCTTATCTCACTAGGGGTAAGATAGATACTGCCTACAGAAAAATTAGAGAGACCTTTGGAGAAAACAGAACCACTTGTATGAATATCAAGAGCTCAGATGGAAACCCAGTTCTATGCAAAGAAGGGAAAGCAGAAAGGTGGAAGGAGTATTTAGAGGGTCCATACAAGGGCGGTGTACTTGAGGACAATATTACGGAAATGGAAGTGAATGTAGATGAAATGGAGATACGATACTGCGTGAAGAGTTTGACAGAGCACTGAAAGACCTGAGTCGAAACAAGGCCCTGGGAGTAGACAACATTCCATTAGAACTACTGACGGCCTTGGAAGAGCCAGTCCTGACAAGACTCTACCATCTGGTGAGCAAGATGTATGAGACAGGCAAAATACCCACAGACTTCAAGAAGAATATAATAATTCCAATCCCAAAGAAAGCATGTGTTGACAGATGTGAAAATTACCGAACTCTCAGTTTAATAAGCCACGGCTGCAAAATACTAAGGCGAATTCTTTACAGACTAATAGAAAAACTGGTAGAGGCCGACCTCGGGGAAGATCAGTTTGGATTCCATAGAAATATTGGAACACGTGAGGCAATACTGACCTTATGACTTATCTTAGAAGAAAGATTATGGAAAGGCAAACCTACGTTTCTAGCATTTGTAGACTTGGAGAAATCTTTTGACAATGTTGACTGGAATATTCTCTTTCAAATTCTGAAGGTGGCAGGGGTAAAATACAGGGAGCGAAAGGCTATTTACAATTTGTACAGAAACCAGATGGCAGTTATAAGGGTTGAGGGGCACGAAAGGGAAGCAGTGGTTGGGAAGGGAGTGAGACAGGGTTGTAGCCTCTCCCCGATGTTATTCAATCTGTATATTGTGCAAGCAGTAAAGGAAACAAAAGAAAAGTTTGGAGTAGGTATTAAAATCCATGGAGAATAAATAAAAACTTTGAGGTTCACCGATGACATTGTAATTCTGTCAGAGGCAGCAAAGGACTTGGAAGAGCAGCGGAACGGAATGGACAGGGTCTTGAAAGGAGGATATAAGATGAACATCAACAAAAGCAAAACGAGAATAATGGAATGTATTCGAATTAAGTTGGGTGATGCTGAGGGAATTAGATTAGGAAATGAGACACTTAAAGTAGTAAATGAGTTTTGCTATTTGGGGAGAAAAATAACTGATCATGGTCGAAGTAGAGAGGATATAAAATGTAGACTGGCAATGGCAAGGAAAGCGTTTCTGAAGAAGAGAAATTTGTTAACATCGAGTATAGATTTAAGTGTCAGGAAGTCGTTTCTGAAAGTATTTGTATGGAGTGTAGCCATGTATGGAAGTGAAACATGGACGATAAATAGTTTGGACAAGATGAGAATAGAAGCTTTTGAAATGTGGTGCTACAGAAGAATGCTGAAGATTAGATGGGTAGATCACATAACTAATGAAGAGGTATTGAACAGAACTGGGGAGGAGTATGTGGCACAACTTGACTAGAAGAAGGGACCGGTTGGTAGGACATGTTCTGAGGCATCAAGGGATAACCAATTTAGTATTGGAGGGCAGCGTGGAGGGTAAAAATCGAAGAGGGAGACCAAGAGATGAATACACTAAGCAGATTCAGAAGGATGTAGGTTGCAGTAAGTACTGGGAGATGAAGAAGCTTGCACAGGATGAAGTAGCATGGAGAGCTGCACCAAACCATTCTCAGGACTGAAGACCACAACAACATCAACAACAACACAGCCACCACTAAACAACGCAGCTAGCTGAGAGTAATAATTTGAATTTAAACTTATTGATCAACAAATATTATCTGCAGTTACAGATAGTGTTGTGTGTTGTGTTGCCTCGCTTTCATGTATCTTGACGAGGTGAAGAATACTGGTTGGGCACAGAAAAAGAACATCACACCGGTGATCATGGTGCCAGTAGGCAGCAAGAGGAGGCATTACACCAGGGGAGTTGGGGGTGGGGGGAGAGCAGGAATCCTGCACATGTGCGGTGCACTTGCTCGTGTGCAGTTAACAGGTATTCTGCGTACACACAGGGGTAACTTGGCCACCCGCTTCTCCCCCCTCCCCACTATACTGTCTCTCCGCTTGCTTTATTGAATGAAGGAACAAGGTTAGTAGGAGTGTTTGAAAGAAATCATGGTTTGAAAGAGTAACTATTATCTATGATACGTTTTATTTAATTATCACAGGTGGAGTTTACAATACGTTTAATGTCTGGAACAAAGTTTCTACATACAAATGCAAACAGTTACGTAAATTTTCATCACTGATTTTTTTTTTATCTCCTTTATTTCCTCCAATCATAATAATTATACAAGAATATCCCACCACCTTAATGATCAGTGGGTCTTAATATTCTACAACGTTATTTATAATTGCAGCTACTACATATTAATTTGCAAGACTACAGACAGTATTACTTGTGTTAATGGGCAGACTATTTCTAATGTTAACACTACTTTCTAATAACTACTGGTGATTTGTGTTAACTGCCTGCAGCGTTACATGTGTGCCAGTGTTAGTATAAACCTACTTGAGTGCCTGGCTCATCGAGCTAAACCCAATGAGCATGCCCCTGACACAAGGCAGGCAAGGAGTTTATTGTCGCTGCAGATTCCTAGTCTACTTTCCTATTCTATTCTATTCTATTCTACTAAACTACTAACTAATCTACGTCATATCCAGTGCATGTGTCAAATCCGTGAAATAGATCACCCCAGTCCCCCTAGTCCTGCACGTGGCAGATTCCAACTGTTTAATCGAACTATCCACGAACAGGCGGTACGGGATCGGAATGCTGGATGCGATTGGTGATTAGAAACTAGTCACGAAAGTCTCTCAAGAATATCATCAATACTTTTCGTGATATATTGTTGGATAATGTATTCAGTGTTTGAAAATTCTCTTCTTGTCTCAGTAGGTCATAGGTAGTGTTACTCAGCAGTTGTTGCCGTAGTGCGGCTGCTACATCATCAAAAAGGGGGCACTCGTAAACCACATGGTCAAGAGTACCCTCCGATGCGCCACAGTCACAAGCGGGTGTCGCCCTCTTCCCAAACCGACATAGATATGTCGGATAAGGGCCATGACCAGTGAAGATGTGGAACAATCCCTGAGTCAGCTCTTAACCGAGACATATTAATATTCATAACAGAAAAAAAATCTCTCACAAACGTATGTGAAGCCAAACATTGACGTTATCTTCACGGCTTCACAATAGAGACGAGGAAACTCTTGCTGTGGAAAGTCGCGATAAAAGTCTATTACACGTCTTGCCAAAAGGAACTTGTCTCTCAGACGAGAATTACCCTGTAGATCTATTAATTCAACTTGAAAATTGGAATGAATATCATCTACAGAAACAGCAAATGGTCACGAGAACCATTCAAAAGCTTGGGATGAATATGATATATCCCAAATCGCTTGCGAAATTCCTCTTTTAATGCACTAAGTATGGAACCATATTCTTTGCAATTCTGTTCTCGCACAGTAGACAGAGTAGGGAAATGCACTGCATTCCCTGACGAGGACTGTCGTTCCCACAGCTCAAGCTTACTAATGAAAGCTTGCACCTTTTCAGCCATTTCACAAATTAGCTGATTCTCTCCTTGCAAACTTGTGTTCAATGCATTCATGTGTCCGGGAATGTCCACTAAAAGTGCAAGGTCGGCAACCCACTCTGGATCTTCTAACTTGCGATCGTACCTTCCTTTGTCCTTCAAAAACTGATTTATTGGTATTCTCAACTCAAAAAATCTTTTGAGTACATTACCGCAGCTAAGCCAGTGGCCTTCACTGTGGTACGGTATGTCACCGTACTCTTCCCCAATTTCAGCTAAATATGTGTGAAACTGTCTATGTGTAAGCCTGTGGGATCTCAAATAATTAACTGCCCGAATAACCACTAACCCCAATTTTGCTGCTTTTGCACAGAGTAGTTCTTGGTGCAAAATGCAGTGGATGCTGTACAATGATTCTTCTGTACACTGCAGCTTTTTTCTTAGTAATCCAACAAATCCCATTTGTTCCCCTTTCATTGCAGGTGCTCCCTCTGTTGTCACTGACACCAAACGTTTCCAGTTTAACCCAGCTTCTCAATGTAACCTAGGCCTTGAGTTACACGTCAGTGTGTGTTGACATTGTATACTGCTGTACTAACTGGTCTATGGACAAATAAAAAGAAGAAAAAAGTTACAGCCAAGAGATCAGGGAAGGAGGGGGTACTGTATCTACACTTGTACTTTGTAAACCACTGTGAAATACATGGACGAGATACTTGCCATGGCACCACATACTTGGTTTTCCCCATTCCATTTGTGAATGGAGAATAGGAAGTACTATTGCCTAAATGTGTTTGTGGGCACTGTAATTAGTCTAATCTTTTTTTCACAATCCCTACAGAAGCAATATGTAATGTACTACAGTACATTCCTAGGTTCCTCATTCAACAGTGACTCTTGAAGCTTCATACAGAGACATTTCTGGGATACTTGTGCCTACCTTCAAGTGTCTGCCACTTCAGATTTTTATCATTTCCATAATGCTAACCTGCAAGTCAAACAAATCTGTAATTGCACTTAAGTGAAACTAAAAGTAACTTTATTTAGTGCTTTTGATTCCTTTATTAGACAAATGTAGGGCTGGCACAAACATACAGTTAGGAATGCCATATAGTTGTTTTGTATCCAACATTTTACTAAATACAATAACAAATAGGTGCTGTACTTAGTCCAGGTCTGCATTTTTTAAAGCTTAGGGAATAAATTTTTCATGTAATAAAAGGCATCTTTTTGCATGAATTTTATAGCTTTTAACCATGTACCATTCAATAACTTCTGTTTCCAACATCAAGTGGATATCAAAATCTAATATTTGTTCCTTCCAATATCTATGTAATGCATAAGTGAGCAATTGCAATGACGATACAACATTTTTTTCACAAACTTTCAGTACTTCCGACTAAAGTTATCTTGGAAGAAATGGGGTGTCTTCAAAACTATGCCAATGTTGTTCCCATTGTCTTGTAACAGAAATCCCACAGTAAAGTCACATGTTATATTTAATTTACATACAAATGAGGTTACATGATGTACTTTGAAAGTTCATGTGGTTAACTGTCACAGGCACTGAATACACCCCTATCCCAACCTTACCCTTACGTTGTGACAGTACCAAATCATAAAATGAGAGTGGTTCTCCACTAAACTGTTTCATACCGTAACAGGTTGTGTGCAACAGTTTTTAAGCTGAGAAAAATAATCACACACACAGAATCATTACATTACAAAACAAACCATCATATAATCTTTAAATTTGTTTCAAACTGATCAGTTACCCCAGAGTAGCACCACATGCTAACAACTACAAACTGAATCCTTCATTAATGTTGTTACATAAACACACACTATTTATTCCCAGTTTTTGTGTCAAATAAGTCACATAAATTCTTTTGTACATATTCTGTGCAACATGCAACTAATGAAATACTTCTGACAGAATCATTTTGTAAATCTGTTCAGACACTTTGTAGAAGGCAAGACTTACTCTTCTTTTCCTTCGTCATCTAATGATAACACCGCACTAGACTGTGATGATATTACGATTAATATTACCATAGATAAAGACGAATTTGTCAAC
The DNA here is from genome assembly GCF_023864275.1 of Schistocerca cancellata. Classification (NCBI taxonomy): domain Eukaryota; kingdom Metazoa; phylum Arthropoda; class Insecta; order Orthoptera; family Acrididae; genus Schistocerca; species Schistocerca cancellata. Next base: position 870,982,122 of record NC_064626.1, on the reverse strand, counting down.
TGTTAACAGATGTTCTGCATAGCAAATGGTGAAACTGATGTAGCAAATTACGTTTCTCTGATGCCAAGGCCAGCTGACTTTTTTTTATCTGCAAGGACAGAACAGTTTTTAGAGCAGTAAAACGTTGGCATTTCCCATTTCAAGGGCACTGTTTTACGAACAGAGCCTAGTATCACATGTGACAGTGAGAAATGTAATTTCATAGAGAATACGAGCACGCAGGTTTGGGAGAGCACAGGCCTTAGATCGCCTAGTTCGTAGAATAACAACTATTTCGCGAAACTCTGCGTGCGGTTATTTCCACACAGATAACAGAGGCGCTTCACTGACTTAAATATGTGCCAATGTTACCGCACAATGTACAGGTATTTTACACGGAACTAATTAATATAGCTGTACGCTTAAGACTACAAATACAAAATTTATGGTAAAATAAAATTAGTAATACAATTACCGTGACACAAAGGAATGATCAATAAGTACTAAATAAAGTAAAAACGACCGGGAGCAATAAAAACCATAAATGAGAGCCAACATTCCACTAAATGCACTGGAATAGCTATTGTCTCCGAACTTTAATGTGCAACATGCAACAAATTCATACAAATTTTAATGTAAAATCCGACATGAACAACTCATTCCTACATATTTTCTAAGATCTCTACTGCCACACAGAACACCAAAAGTACTGCCATTCACTGCCTACACTCAACACCGATCCACTCAAAATACATCCCTTACACACATTTTTCTACGCATCCCAATGCTAGCCAAATGTCAGAGCCAGCAATGATTGTCAAGCATATTTGTGTTGCTCTTTCTATTAAGATTTATTTCGCACAACATCTCGGAGTACTGCTTAGTAATAAGTAGCTTAAGGGTGATAAACAGGGATAAAAAAAAAAAACAGATTCTCTCAGCGTGGTTACATATAAACGAAGCATTGTTGTCATGAGAACCAACAGCGTAAATAGTTTCGTGACAACAGGATACACTTCCAGAACACGGTAAGTAACAGAAATCTTACTTTGTGTTTCAGAATGTAATTATGTGCAAAACTGCAGAAATGCTAAAACCAACAGGGAAGGGTTATTTTAACAACCGGTATGAAGCTTAACTTTGCACCAATAAAATGTACAACACTCAAATAGAGTTGCTAAAGACTTGTCTAGACAACTCTCCAGATTTTGTAATAGTATGTTTAGAATTAAATTATTCAAAAAATTACACTTGTATTTTCATTACCGAGTGAAAGCTTAATGTTGTGCAACACTTTTTTGTTCGGGAGTTATGTGGCATAGGTTTATATTAGTTTTCATTCATTACAAACGGTGAATTTTACATAAATCTGATGGGAAAGTGTAAACTGAAATGAAGTAAATTTTCAGGAAGAAATTATTTTGTCCTATGTGGTTTTTATGTTTCTGAAAGTACGCCTATCTATTTCAATTACTGCAGCTCGAACAGCCTGAATACGATAAAGAGTTAGTTATGTTAGTGATATTGCTGTAAACTGTACACAAATGACATATTGATCATGAAATATTTCGTGGACGCAGTCGTGTGTAAGTATGAAGTGCTATAAAACTTGAAAACCTTCGTTAAAAGTGATCTATACCTGAAGCGAAATTAAGCCAGTAGTGCCTGAACTTCTTGCTAACTGTTTGTATTATTTACTACTGTAAAAGTGAAAAAGAAAACATTACGTTTGTAGTTTTAACATAATATCAGGTATATGTAATGCTAGGCAAAACTTCATTAATATGAAAAGTGTACACTTTTTTTACTGACGATAACAAATTAGACACGAGAACGAAATACAAATTGTAAAAAAAAAAAAAAAAAAAAGAACCACTTTATTTGGTACAGTAACCAGCAGAACATTCAAACACAGTCTCACATATATGCTGAGTCTTACACTTTCTTCCAGACATTCAGTCTTCCAGTATTTTCACAATCAGGTGGTCTTTCCATCAACAGAACTCGTCTTATATAATACTGTAGTGTGGGATTCGTCCAGGCCCTTTCAGTGGTATCGAATGCTTCCATAAGTACACCCGCACATTTTTTTTTTTTTAATTTACATGAGTAATTGTATTTCTAGTTTCACAGCTTATAACGAGATACAGTAACCAACTGCAAATAGGCCAATACATTTTCCTGTTATGCACATTTATCCTGTACTGATTCACATTTTGATCCATTCAATCAGTTCCATCCATGTGCTTGTTGTACTCTGTCAGGATGAAGGGCTGAGGGACTTCAATGTGTTTCCTTGACCACAGGTAATATCTTGTAATGTTAGTTACCAGTATTGGATTCACACCATTTGTATTTGATACTGCATTAGCAACAGGGTTGTCACATACTTTACACAGACACAGATCATTTCTTTCTTGTATGCTAAAATGAGCAATACCCTTTTCATATATATTTCTTTCTTCTGCAGAAGCCAAATTCTGTTCAGGCCCAAAATATTTGGATAATTGTGTCTTACACCGAGTAATATGAGGACGATGTTCCACAATTTATCTTTACTGTTTGCATCAAGGTTATCATTATTAAACAAATGAATGAACCAGTTGATCATTTCAAATATATTCCTCCTCATTGCATTATAGATTAACTTATTGTGTATGGTATTGCTTTTCTCCGAATATATTTTCTTTCTTGTCAGTTGATTATACCCACTAAGCGCTAGTATTTCTAAGAAATATTTGATTTCCTCAAGGTTGACAGCGGGATCATGTCAATTCTTAGATAAAGTGTTAAAGGATACAGCAATCAATCAAAATGATGTTTATTGCATATCTAGATTTTGCTCGCTGTATATGTGCGTAGCCCCAACTGGACTATGTGCAAATATAAGTGTTTTTAATATTTTAACTTACATTTACTGCACTGAAGATGGCCACACAATGACCGAAACTAGATATGCAATACACATCATTGCATATTATTGATGTATCCTTTACTACTTGAAACAAATATATTCCTCCGCATTGCATTATAGATTGACTTATTGTGTATGGTATTGCTTTTGTCCGAATATATTTTCTTTCTTGTCAGTTGATTATACCCACTAAATACAGGGTTTAGGTTAGCCTGTCACTTTTGTAGATCAGAAATGGAGAAAGGAGGAGTTGCCACATTCATCAGGAACTGTCATAAATTTAAGAACATAGACATTCATAAATTTTGCCTAGAACAGCATATGGAAGCATGTGCAACAGAAGTAGAATTTCACAAAAAATCCTTCATAATATTAAGTGTATATCGAGCACCTGCAGATAACTTTAATCTGTTCATAAACCACCTTAAAGCTGTACTGGCCCATTGAGAGGCACCCACAAGCCTTGCTCATGCTGTGGCATCAAGCAGTCAGGCCTGCAAGATGAGTGGTCTGACAAGCGAGTCGATTTATTCTTATCTCTCGAGTATCATCAATGACTGATTATGAGCTCTAGTACCCACAATTAAGCTACAAATTATTCTCCTGTTTGAATACTACGCATCGGAAACGGATAACGCACATCTAACTGATAGGAATTTACATAACTCTGATTGTTCACTACACTCTGGCAATACCACATTTTCTTTCTTATCCAATGGCTTTGATCAACACGTGGCCATCGCACTGAATATGAATGGCGCACACATTATAAATCCTGGTTATCATGACTACACACTATTCGAATAACAAGGCCACCAATATTTTTCTTTTTACTATCTTTTTTATTCTGATAAATTCTACACTCCTGGAAATTGAAATAAGAACACCGTGAATTCATTGTCCCAGGAAGGGGAAACTTTATTGACACATTCCTGGGGTCAGATACATCACATGATCACACTGAAAGAACCACAGGCACATCGACACAGGCAACAGAGCATGCACAATGCCGGCACTAGTACAGTGTATATCCACCTTTTGCAGCAATGCAGGCTGCTATTCTCCCATGGAGACGATCGTAGAGATGCTGGATGTAGTCCTGTGGATCGACTTGGCATGCCATTTCCACCTGGCGCCTCAGTTGCACCAGCGTTCGTGCTGGACGTGCAGACCGCATGAGACGACGCTTCATCCAGTCCCAAACATGCTCAATGGGGGACAGATCCGGAGATCTTGCTGGCCAGGGTAGTTGACTTACACCTTCTAGAGCACGTTGGGTGGCACGGGATACATGCGGACGTGCATTGACCTGTTGGAACAGCAAGTTCCCTTGCCGGTCTAGGAATGGTAGAACGATGGGTTCGATGACGGTTTGGATGTACCGTGCACTATTCAGTGTCCCCTCGACGATCACCAGTGGTGTACGGCCAGTGTAGGAGATCGCTCCCCACACCATGATGCCGGGTGTTGGCCCTGTGTGCCTCGGTCGTATGCAGTCCTGGTTGTGGCGCTCACCTGTACGGCGCCAAACACGCATACGACCATCATTGGCACCAAGGCAGAAGCGACTCTCATCGCTGAAGACGACACGTCTCCATTCGTCCCTCCATTCACGCCTGTCGCGACACCACTGGAGGCGGGCTGCATGATGTTGGGGCGTGAGCGGAAGACGGCCTAACGGTGTGCGGGACCGTAGCCCAGCTTCATGGAGACGGTTGTGAATGGTCCTCGCCGATACCCCAGGAGCAACAGTGTCCCTAATTTGCTGGGAAGTGGCGGTGCGGTCCCCCATGGCACTGCGTAGGATCCTACGGTCTTGGCGTGCATCCGTGCGTCGCTGCGGTCCGGTCCCAGGTCGACGGGCACGTGCACCTTCCGCCGACCACTGGCGACAACATCGATGTACTGTGGAGACCTCACGCCCCACGTGTTGAGCAATTCGGCGGTACGTCCACCCGGCCTCCCGCATGCCCACTATACGCCCTCGCTCAAAGTCCGTCAACTGCACATACGGTTCACGTCCACGCTGTCGCGGCATGCTACCAGTGTTAGAGACTGCGATGGAGCTCCGTATGCCACGGCAAACTGGCTGACACTGACGGCGGTGGTGCACAAATGCTGCGCAGCTAGCGCCATTCGACGGCCAACACCGCGGTTCCTGGTGTGTCCGCTGTGCCGTGCGTGTGATCATTGCTTGTACAGCCCTCTCGCAGTGTCCAGAGCAAGTATGGTGGGTCTGACACACCGGTGTCAATGTGTTCTTTTTTCCATTTCCAGGAGTGTATTATGATTCAAAGATAACCTAAACACACCATTACATTTTTACAACAATTACACATGAGAAACTCCGCCTAGTGGGCATGGCTTTACATTGGTGATTATCTTATGGTCTCGTAATTATCTAACGTTACAGTGCACTTTCTGGATAGAATGGTGGATCTTTTGCATTATCTCATACTTCGACTCTCACACCCATCATCACGAAAATTTACTCCAGACCGAGTGGTACAAAAAGAAACATACATCACCCACTGTCTCTGAACCTATCTTGCTACTCTCCCATGCAAACCACACATACTTGAATTACATGAAATACACCGCACTGGCAACATAGAATACCTCACAAAGAATGGTCTCAACGTTAGAATCACTTCACTTTCAGCTTTGCCACTTGAATTAGTATTCATCCCAGTTTCACACGACACTGCCCCACTTCGTAACTTTTCTTTGCTACTACCATCTCTGGTGGATATATGCACGTCTTCCTGTGCAATGCAAGCCAAGTGACGTTGTTGGATAGACGGCTGACACACCTTGCTTCTCTCTCAGAGTATTAGAGTTTGAATCTAGCATCACGCGGAAACATAACATGCAAAGTAACATTAAGATCATATTTGTCACACACGCGAGTCCTCAACTGATACCTTGGACGAGTACTTCTCTTTATCCTTTGTGTCATACATAGATTGATACTCACACAGTACTCACCACGTGGAAGTGCTCGTCTCTAATTTCAAGTCCTGCACAAGCCATTTCTTAAATATTTCCTACTTATAGTACACACGCCAGTAATTCAGCTTAACTTTAGCACTCTATTTCTAGATGCGATTAGGATTCTTCTGGCAGAGACATAATGTAAACTACGCACACATTCAAAAATCAACTTATGATTCGTACAGAAATAAACTTAGAACTTGTTCAGAAACAAACAGGGATGCTTTTCAAAATCATATGAATAATCAATAGGCCAACGTACGCAGGATGCTGCGTGCTTTGCGAAGCAAGGTTTTTTTCTTCAAGAATATGAATTTGGCGGCCCCTGAAATTGCCGCCCGGAGCAGATACCCCGGTTTTGCCCCCTCCCCCCCCGCCCCATTACAAGATCTGGGCCTGCGTTAACCACTTATGTTATGTATCTGTGAGATACAGGGCAAATTATTCTTTCAATATTACCGAAATAAAAGGAGATAAGTGCTTGCTGGCCCAGATGCCTTGCATCATACCTTTGTTATTGTTTCACAGAAGTTTCAAACTTATTTCCATAATGCCGTGGTCGCAAACAAGACAACATCAGCACATGTATCAGGTTGTGTCTGTCAGATACATCGCACCAACTAACTTAACTCATTGTCGCTACCATGGAATGCAACTATACGCTTGTGTGCCGCGTGCTCAAGTCTGTAGTTCCGTTATTGTCAGGTGAATGAGGGTACATTTCGTTATTATAGGGAGCTCTAGCTTTGAAAAAGAGTAAAGTATACGATTTCGAAAATCCTAAGAATTTGCAACAGCTGTAATTCTTTCTTTTCGGCGATGAGGTCCCCACTGACGATCATTTCGTAGAAAATGATTCCGAACCTGAAGACAATTGAGACAGGGTCTGAGAATCAGATGCAGATCATGAAGTTGATGGAGAGGAAAATAATGAAGGGCAGGAAGATGATGAAAGTTATTTTTTGGCGAGTACAAGATACAAGTTATTTTTTGGCGAGTACAAGATACGACATACAAATAGTATTAGTAATAATAAAAAAAGAGAAAACTCTGGTTCTCCTTTGAGGATTCATGTATCATCACATGAGACTTGGGAAGGATTAGAGAAGAAACCAGAAATTATACCTCACTCTAATAACACCATATATGAGTTGATGTAGTCAACAAAATTTCTGCTATCTGCAATGTAGCGAAGTCAAGAAGGAGATGGCCTAGGATAATTTTTTTTTCCTATATGCTAAACGTTGTAGGCATCAACTCAAGAGTCATTTTCTTGGACAGCAAGAATAAATACTCAGATAGACGTAAGTACCTCAAGGATTTCGCGCAGATTCCACTGGAAGTTCAGCTCAAAAGAACAGTGCTGATTGCAAAACTACCATATGACATAAAATCGATGCTGGGAGAATATAAACCCAATGGACCATAGCAAGAAAACACTGAATTTTCTTTGGAACCAGGGAGTAAGAAAAGAAAAAGGTCCATTCATGTTACAAGGAGACAGAAAAGGCTTGCCTCAGCAAGTATGGATGTGAAAAATGCCACATGCATCTTTGTTTGCAAAAGTATACAAAATAGTTTGTGAAAAATGTCTGTCTGTAGGCATATGCACTCTTGTTAGTTCAATAATTTATTAAATCAACTGAATTCTATCAGTATGACAATTTAATATACGTCTGCATTAAATGATGTTAATTTTAAAATCTAACGAACCTGATGGTCATTTCCATATATGTTAAATCTGTACCAATAAAGAGAACTGTAGTCTTTTAAAAAATTAAAATGAACATTCAAACACAAATATCGTCTCACATATTCGGAAGGTACATTGCGACTAGCGGCGTCACGGAACTTGATAAGCCTAGCAGAAGGTAAAATCGCTTTCAAGACAGTGACGTGGTGATTCATCTATATTAGGTGTGCCAATGACCTCTGAACAGCTGTTCATAGAGGCAGGGGATAGAAATACATTGGTATACCACCAAACGTATGCTCATGTAGGTTCCCCACAAGTAATTGGTAACATATGGTGTCAGTTCAGTTTCCCCCCATGGTCAGTTTGCGATCACCGCAGGCTACAAGAAGGTCACAAGACTGGTAACTGTACCTGTTTTCTGCGGTGACACTTAGAAACAAAGTACTGATTGCACAAAATTGAGCAGTAAGTATCGACAGTCATTCATCTGGAAACATTTTCGATCTGGGTGCTTTGTCATTGTTTAGATTCTCCATCACTGACGAAGCTCTGCTTGCCTCTGACACGATTCCCTTCCAGAAACTTGACAACCTCTTTACCATTCTAACATCTATACTCAAACCTGGCCTGGGGTGCTCCATGCACTGTTTCTGCTTAGCATGACCCAGTCTCCTTACGGACAGCCGTTAAGTAAAAACTTGATTGACTCCAGGAGGCTAGGGTCTTTTATCCAGTTAAAACAGGTACCTGGAAAATGTTCCTGGTAGTACTAAGGAAATCCAATAGCTACAGTATCTATGCAATGACTTTAAACCAACAATCAATGCCGAGGCACAAGTAGGAATCTACTCTGTACCACATCCAGGAAGACTTCCTCACAAAGCTTATTGGAGGAGGGCATTTTTTTAAATATCAACATTGCCGACACATATTTGCAAATACTACTACATGAACAGTCAAAAAACTTCATATTCGTAAACGCTCACTTCGGCTAGTACAAATAGAAGCACTTACCTTTTGGGGCCTTTTCTATTCTTACAGCTTTCAGAGATACCAGGAACAGTTAACGATGTCCATCCTCCTCTACACTAACTATCTAGGTGACTTAACTGTCATGGAAGCTACGCTTCAGGATCACCTGCGAAACCTTTACACAATAGTTTACTACATTATTATAATGCAAGGCTAAAGATACTTCCTTTTTTTCAGGAGTAAGCTGAATACCTTGGGTACTTGCTAACCCCCCTCCCCCCCAAAAAAAAGGAAACAAAAAACAGAAAATTTACCGGAGCTGCAAGCTTTCTAGGGAAAGGTGAGTTATTATTCAAAGTCTCACCTATAAACTATCCATACTGTGCAACAGTTAAACCGACTACAGAAGAAAGATGTCAATACAGGTATCTGCGATTGTACCGAGCCACAGCTAAAAAACATGCTGGCTTACAACATTTTCACCATCACATCCACTTGCTCTGGCCATAAATACCTGTCCATTTGGTATTGGTCCATTGCTGGCACGTAGGAACGATGAGGATACTGAAAACCCATCGACTGTGGGTCAAAGATACTGCTGCCCACACAACAGAACCACCCCCAGATAGAGACAGAAATATTAGTGACTACAGAAGTACCCACAAATAGAGACGGAAGTATTACTGATTGTATTTGCAATATGAGCTATTCTGTACTAAGTTCACTTTAATCATGAACCATACTCCAGTATTCCAGAGCTAACAGCATTCCATTAACTGCTAGCACCCCCAGATAGAGACAGAAATATTAGTGACTACAGAAGTACCCACAAATAGAGACGGAAGTATTACTGATTGTATTTGCAATATGAGCTATTCTGTACTAAGTTCACTTTAATCATGAACCATACTCCAGTATTCCAGAGCTAACAGCATAACGTATCCAACATTCGCATCTTTTATCAAATTGCTGAAGTAAAGATGTCAACAGCCTGAAAGTTGGATTGATTATCACAATGCCATATTACTACGCATGGACTTATTGAAGGTGGTATATCATTGCCTTCATATGAACTCTTTGGGCTGACTTACCCAGCGAGTCATAAGAGAGGGGGGGAGGGGGGGGGTTACAACTCAATGTGGGCTCCAAAAAAACACAGTGCAACTCGGCATTTCTCAAATTAACATTGTGTAAACTCCCCCCCCCTCCCCACCCCCCATAATTTGAAGGTGGTCCTATCGGTCTAATCGGACTATGAGGAGCAAGACTTACTTCAGCAACGATCGCAAAAAGCTAAACTGCTGACTGACAGTACTTGGCATAACTATAATAATTTACAACCAAATTAATAACGAAAGAGGGTGCCGTTTTTCTGAAATAAAAGATGACTTCCTTTACCTCACTTTTATTCATCTTCAAACAATAGGAAACGTACCTGACTATATCATACATATTTCTCTCGATGCGATATTAAACACCTTATATTTCAACTTCGCGTATTCCTGACTCACAGCTCTTTCACTAAATATACAGTCGACCATGTCTGCCACACTACCACTCCAGCACACTCACTACTAAAGTCCATGTCATTTAGGAAGGCAGTCCAATTTTCAGCCATTCTGCACATCCCCCTCCATTAGCCACTGGCAGCCAATAATATTTGTTGTCTTTCCATACGGCTAACAGCAAGTTACAGCTATAGTTTGAGTCATGTAGGAAGGCATCACCTTCCATTAACTGCTAGCAACCAACAAGATTCATTCTTCTACGAATGGCCAGCTGGGAGAAATTGAATGCCTATGCAGTATCGTCCCAGTTTTGTGACTGGATTCGTGATTTCCTGTCAGAAAGGTCACAGTATAAAGTAATCGATGGAAAATCAACGAATGAAACAGAAGGGAATCTGGCGGTCCCTAAGAAAGTGTTAGGGATCTACATAAACGATTTAGGAGACAATCCGAGCAGCCCTTTTAGATTGTTTGCAGATGATGTTATCATTTACCATCTTATGTAGTCATCAGATGATCAAAACAAATTACAATACAATTAGACAAGATATCTGTAGGGTGCGAGAGGTGGCAGTTGACTCTAATTAATGAGAAGTGTGACGTCGTCTGGATGAGTACTAAAAGGATTCCACAAAATTTCGGATATAGGATAAATCACACCAATCTAAAAGCTGTTAATTTAACTAAATACTTATGGATTACAATTATGAATAACTTAAATAGTGACAACTACACAGATAATCGTATGGGGAATGTAAACCAAAGACTGACATATTGGCAGAACGCTTAGAAAGTACAAAAAATTTACCAAAGAAATTGCTTACTTTACGCTTGTCCTCCCTCTTCTGGAGTATTGCTGTCTGGTGTGGGATTTGCATAAGATAGTATTCGTGTAAGACATTGACAAAGTCCAAAAAAAGAGCAGCTCGTTTTGTATTTTCGTGAAACAAGAGGAAGTGCCAAGAATATGAAATTCGAATTGGGATGGCAATCATCACAAGAAAGACGTTTTTCGCTGCGGAAGGATCTTCTCATGAAATTTCAGTCACCAGCTTCCTCCGGAGAGGGTGAAAATATTTTGTTGGTGTCCACTTACGCAGGGAGGAATGATGACTGTAACAAAATAACAGAAATAAGAGCTCACACAAAAAGACTGAAGTGTTCGTTTTTCCCGTGCACTGTTCGAGAGTTTAACTGTAGGAAAATAGGTTGAAGGTGGCTATATGAAGCCTCTGCCAGGCACTTCATTGCGAATTAAAGAGTAATCATGTAGATATAGACCTCCACAAGCAGGAATTTACGTATCGCATCTATAAATTTTTAAATGTTAATCTGAAAGTGAGCCTTCTAATTTTGACTTTTGAAGACTCAAGAACAAACTGCAGAAGCACATGTCGCCAAGAGAACTGTACAGAAATAGTTAATAAAAGTGCCAGAGCTGTAGAAGCCTCAGGAAAATTTGTATTCATGTCGCCTGGAAAGCATCGAAACCGCAAGAAATTTGTAACACAAATGGATGGTTTTGACAACGATATTTTAAAAGACAACCGTGTTTGAAATGTATACAAGAAGGAGAAACCCGATATCACAAAAGCTTGTTCTGGTCATGCACGAGCAAACTTGTTTCAGAGGTAGTACTTCGTCAAAGCAAAGTATTTTAAAAGACATTGGGTTCAAATATCTTAAGAACAGAGTTTTCAATTGGAAGAAGTGACCTAGGTTCAACATGAACCACTTCCCATATAAAGATGCACAAGTGAAGGAGGTAGCTAGTGTGTTACCTTGATGAAACATGGGTGAATCAAAATCATTCCATAAATACCTGCTGCACAATGAGTGATGGCACTGACTGTTTTAAAGTCCCCGTAGGACAAGGTTCTGGGATAATTATGCTGCATTCTTCTGGTTTTGTTCCTGAGAGTAAACTTGTATTTAGGTGTAATAAAAACAGGAATGACTACTGTTCGGAAAGAAGTGGTTCACTGAACAATTCTTGCCATACCCTGCTTCGAAGTCAGTTATTGTAATTACCATACCAATAATCATTCAGCTGTTACAGAGAAAACACCAAGTACAATCATCAGGAAAGCGGATAGTGTGCTTTGGATGAGAAATAAAAACATTCTAGACAGTGTAAGACAAGCTCCTGTGACTTGTTAATTTATATGAGTCACGTGACAGAACATACAAATTTTACTTTCTTGTATGAGAACGTGGTCACACAGTTTTGTGTCTACCCACACGTCACTGTCAGTGTAATACGATGGAATTAATTTCAGTAAATGTTAAAAGGCTATGTGGAGAAAGAATCACCAAAGCATTCAAGATAACCAACACTGAAATGCTTGTGCATGAAGCAATAAATAGCGTCTGGCTTCAGCATGGGCAATTTATGTACAGCACGCTGAAAAGTTTCAGGAAGAAGACTTTGATAGGGAGATGGAGGCGGATTTAAGCATTGAACCTGTCATTTTAAAATTACAGTCAGATGGTTCGGTTATGTACTTGGATAGCAGTGACGATGGTATTACGATGTAGACGTTAGAACAAAGTAAAGTAATAATATTTATCGGTTTTGAAGACTCATAGTTTAAAAGCTATGTTTGTCACCATGTCAATTGCGTACATAGTATAGGAGAACTTCCTAGTCTTTATTGATTAGGTGATTTTCAACGTTATCGGTCCACATCCCCTCGACTTATCCACAGAAGATAGTTAACTGTTTGCCAGTTCAATGGATTAAATGCGGTGTCTCACTATAAAGGCGAACGAGATAGCTTAAACACATAGTGCCTGTTGAAAACGAAAAAATATGATACCATACCGACAATTTTTTTCACTAGTCTTTGCTACCAGTAATTCCGTTTTTCCACGTAGTGGTTTTCATTGAACTACACTCAAACACACACATGTACATGCATTATAAACGTCTTAAAAAATTACATGGAGTAGAAGCTGTTGTCAAGCAAACGTAATGATTTTGGTTCGATATCGAAATCTGTTTTAAAATGTATAATTCTCCTCAGATTTGAATGTATAATACGATGTACCCAAAACAAATGAACCTGAGTGTTGCCCGCTGCAACACAGTTCAGGACCACGGCCTTGGTTTGCCCACTCTCAGCAGCTACATATGCGCAGACCACCTCATTCTCAAAATGCTTCCCTAGCACCCCACCTCCATACACGGAGGCGCCGTCTGTGGAGGTGCATGCTATAAGGTCCCCAGGATGCCGTAAAATTAAGATTCATTAAAAACAAAAATGAAACACCGAGCGACCAAAGAGCTGGCAAAGACGTTAATTATGAATGCACGGTAAGGCGCAGGCAAATGAAAGAAAAAACATTCAATTTTTGTACAGTTTTTTGTTTTCACTCTCATACTCTCTCGTATGTAGAAGGACAATGAAGATGTGTAATTTTAGATATGAAGTACTGTGGGCTCTATGAATCATATTTGTGCGTGAATAATATTATATTGAACAACATTATCAAGTATTTTATTTATTTATTGAAGTAAGTGAAGAACATAAAAGGAGGATTTTCTTGATTACGACAAGCGCCGGTGTTCCCGGAGTCCGTCAGCTGCAGCTACCATTAAAATGTAAGCCAAGTCCGATGGCTTAAAGATACAAATAAGCACAGAACATTTTTAATAATACAATCATATTATATCCTACAAAAATATGTCTTCATACACATACTCAATAATATTTAGTATTATGTATTAATTTATTCATTCTTTTCTTTTTTATTACAACTGTCGACCTGTGTGCCAGGACTTCAGGGCACCAGTTATGAGTAGTGTTTGTTAACTATTGTTATAGTAACTGACACTGCTATGAGTCATAAGAACTAATTGTTTGTATTTTCTTTGCATGAATCGCGACAGGGAGCAAGTAAAGCAAAAAGGCAAAAATTGAAGAGAAAATTTTGGAAAGGAATAAGAATTGGACCCAGATCACGCTAAATCTTCCATAGTAAGCTGTTTTGTTTGGCACAGCAAAGGTAGGAGGGTTACGCGAGTTGCTTGCACGGTTACGCTTGGTAGCGCCTTATTTGATGTAGATAGAAACCTTTTCCTCATTATTCCCTTCCTTGAATTTTATTTGCTAAAAATCTACTGAAATTGTACGGTGTTATACATACTGTCAGTAAAACATAAAGTATTGTGACACAACAGTTTAGCATAATAACAGACGGAAAATAGGCTTTGACATCACGTGAATTGCATTTGTCAAGTGTAATGGTTAGCATAAGAAATTTTTAACATTTTTGTGAGAATTTTATTTTTTGCATGTTCATACAAAATAGCCGAAAAATATACGCCCATAGTTGATACCAGTAGCGAAAACTCAATCAGCCAAGATGGCATAGAATTGAGAGATCGAACAATCGAAGTCCAGGCACTATGCATGCCTACTGCAGAAGGTTTAAGTAGACCAGAGAAGAGTGTCGCAGGAGTGACAAATGATAGCGACGTTCCACAGCTGAACAGCCTTGACGACACAGTGTTTACAATTGTCGAGACCATGTCACGCATCTCCTAGAGCGACATACCGCTCGTGAATGAAACAACACAGAGTGATTACAATATGAATTTTGACAACATGTTACAAACACCACTTGGTCACAACACAAACATTAACTTGGAAAGTACAGCTGACAACAACCACAGCAGTGCAACTGAAGCACTACTATGGCAGCTATTATCTAACACAAAAAGTGAAATTTGATGATATGAAACACAATAGGATCCAGTGATATGAAACAATATACACTCCTGGAAATTGAAATAAGAACACCGTGAATTCATTGTCCCAGGAAGGAGAAACTTTATTGACACATTCCTGGGGTCAGATACATCACATGATCACACTGACAGAACCACAGGCACATAGACACAGGCAACAGAGCATGCACAATGTCGGCACTAGTACAGTGTATATCCACCTTTCGCAGCAATGCAGGCTGCTATTCTCCCATGGAGACGATCGTAGAGATGCTGGATGTAGTCCTGTGGAACGGCTTGCCATGCCATTTCCACCTGGCACCTCAGTTGGACCAGCGTTCCTGCTGGACGTGCAGACGCGTGAGACGACGCTTCATCCAGTCCCAAACATGCTCAATGGGGGACAGATCCGGAGATCTTGCTGGCCAGGGTAGTTGACTTACACCTTCTAGAGCACGTTGGGTGGCACGGGATACATGCGGACGTGCATTGTCCTGTTGGAACAGCAAGTTCCCTTGCCGGTCTAGGAATGGTAGAACGAAGGGTTCGATGACGGTTTGGGTGTACCATGCACTATTCAGTGTCCCCTCGACGATCACCAGTGGTGTACGGCCAGTGTAGGAGATCGCTCCCCACACCATGATGCTGGGTGTTGGCCCTGTGTGCCTCGGTCGTATGCAGTCCTGATTGTGGCGCTCACCTGCACGGCGCCAAACACGCATACGACCATCATTGGCACCAAGGCAGAAGCGACTCTCATCGCTGAAGACGACACGTCTCCATTCGTCCCTCCATTCACGCCTGTCGCGACACAACTGGAGGCGGGCTGCACGATGTTGGGGCGTGAGTGGAAGACGGCCTAACGGTGTGCGGGACCGTAGCCCAGCTTCATGGAGACGGTTGCGAATGGTCCTCGCCGATACCCCAGGAGCAACAGTGTCCCTAATTTGCTGGGAAGTGGCGGTGCGGTCCCCTACGGCACTGCGTAGGATCCTACGGTCTTGGCGTGCATCCGTGCGTCGCTGCGGTACGGTCCCAGGTCGACGGGCACGTGCACCTTCCGCCGACCACTGGCGACAACATCGATGTACTGTGGAGACCTCACACCCCACGTGTTGAGCAATTCGGCGGTACGTCCACCCGGCCTCCCGCATGCCCACTATACGCCCTCGCTCAAAGTCCGTCAACTGCACATACGGTTCACGTCCACGCTGTCGCGGCATGCTACCAGTGTTAAAGACTGCGATGGAGCTCCGTATGCCACGGCAAACTGGCTGACACTGACGGCGGCGGTGCACAAATGCTGCGCAGCTAGCGCCATTCGACGGCCAACACCGCGGTTCCTGGTGTGTCCGCTGTGCCGTGCGTGTGATCATTGCTTGTACAGCCCTCTCGCAGTGTCCAGAGCAAGTATGGTGGGTCTGACACACCGGTGTCAATGTGTTCTTTTTTCCATTTCCAGGAGTGTATGAATATCAAAATTAATATTTTGACACACAGTCTGGACACCGTCACACAACGTCTAAGTACAATGAAACAAGAAGAAAAACAAGTATTCAAGCATTTGCAAGACATGGTCTCACGGAAATTCGATGACTTAGTCACAAATTTTCGCACTGAAATCGACAAAAATTGAAAGATATGAAAACACTGGTAAAGCATGAAGTGCTTTCTGAAGTTAACAGTAACGCAATGGAATTAAAACAGACGATAGATTCTTTTAACAACCATAATGGTCTAGTAGAACAACAGATAAAGAAAATCACAGACGCAAACACAAACATTGAAGCCACACAAAGCTAGCTGTGTTCGACAGTAAAAAGGGTAACCACTGTCGTTAACAGACTAAATAAAGACTATGAAGGTGTACCTCTAGCTGTAGAAGAGCTTACTTTAAGAGTAGCAACATTAGAAGTTGACCCTAAATGTGCTAAGAAGGAGAGAGATAAGATCAATGAAAATTTGAGTGATATCATTAGTCAAGCTAAAACAGGTACATTATATAAGGGTAATACCATTATGGAGAAGTTGGTAACAGATTGTAAGTTGTACACAGATGTAGTAGAAAAGGTTATTCAGAAAAAGGAAATGAAATAGTGAACAAGGTAGGGCCTAAACATTAATCTACAAGCCACGGAAAATAGGATCCAGCATCTTTTAGAAGAAAATATTACTGGATCTTGAAATATGCATGTAAATAATACACAGGATACAGAGAACAAACCACAACCTGTTGGTATTAATCCACAAATTGTACTGAGTCCCACAGCAGATACCAGTGACAATTGTAGAGTGCAAAATGTAAACATACCCACAACTCCAATACATGAACAGTTACCAGCCAGAATTTCAGGTAACTACAATAACCACCTAAATACGACCGAAAATGCCATATGTCTATCAACTATTTTTGCAGACGAAGGTTTGCTGAGACATCGACAGTTTCCTACAGTCACCTCCACGCAACTCGACGGATGCACAGAAAATCAGATTTCTCGTGGTATGTACGCAAGGTAACGTTCTTTTATGGGCAACTGAAGTAGCCAAACGTTGCAGCACTTATATCCAATTTGAACGAGCATTCGTCGACAAATACTGGTCTGAGGTAGTGCAATAAAGACTCAGACGCGAGGTTTTCAACCCTGCACTATTAAATGGCAAATACGGTAGTATATGAGGATACTTTGAAAAATATCTGAACAATACGCTCTACTGGACGGACCCAATATCACAGGTAGACATGTTAAAAATTTTGAAAAGTCGTTTACCATGGCAGATTAGAGAAAAATTAGTCACAATGCCAGAGCATGACACTGAATATTTTCTGTCAGTGCTTGATTCTGTCGACTTAATCTGTGAGGAAAAGACCTGTACCCGATCAGGCACAACAACAACATATTTATGTAAATAAGTCAGTAAAATGTGGTCTAAACACACGCAAGGATAGTACACAACAGCAAAATTACATACCAAGAGGTATGATTACGGTAACGGTGATGGAAAAAACAAACGATTTAAAAGAAATTTCCAAAACAACAGGAGAAATTTCAACGCACGAGCGGATTAAAATCCACCATCACAAGGCCATATGCCGAAATGAATAGAAATGGCCAAGCGCAGCAGTGGCAGACGCACGGCATCAATGGCATGTCTTAACGATGTACCGCAGCGGACCTTTGGGCAGCAAAATAACTGCATAGCAGCTAATGACACAAATTGGAGAAGTACCCGCACAGTGCAACTAACTAAAATGTCTCCAGGTTACGAATTAAGTCACACTACGCCGTCGGAAAACACCAACAGGTCGTAGTTAAGCCCCAGGACATTGACCTATCAGGGAGTGGGGACAAGGTAGAACAACGTTTTGTAAGGTTTGACAAATAAGGTGACATGAAGGATGATTTGTATCAGCGTGAATTAGATATAGTAGAAAAGGTCAAGGAAAAACAAACACAAGCAATTATTAAGGTGAAAATATTTAACATTGACACACAGTTAATTTTGGATACAGGTTCAACTACTAACCTAATGTCAAATGCATTCTTTTGGGAATTGAAAAAGAGAGGCCAGTTCCCAACATTTCCTGTCCAAAACGGCAAGGTGCAAACTGCTACAAGCAGTAAGACTACACTGGTGAAACCTCAGGTCCTTATTCCATTACAAATTGAACATTTGACAGTGAAATGCAACTTTCGTATAACCGACAAAATTTTAGTTAACTGTCTTATTGGCATGTACATGTTTAGAACATATAAAACGCAGATTAACATAGGTAATGGTAAATGTCACTTTTTTTGTAAATGACCAGATCTGTTCTATTGATTGAGTCAGAACACCTTATGAAAGTAACGAAAACAAACCAGACTGAAATGTAGTGGTACAATATTCCTTAACAGCTGTATATTTCACAGACAAATTCGATACTGAACAAGAAGCAAACACTGAGGTTAGTTGCGAAATAGTAGAGCAGAAACTAAGTGAATCACAGGTACTAAATGAGATGCAACGACAAGAACTTTCTAACTTGTTATTTAAGCATGCCAATGTTTGCAGTAAGGATCCAGGAATAATAAAACACTATGAATATAAATTTGAAGTCTATCCACATGAAACATTTTGTGTAATGTTAAGTCCTATTCCATGGTCAAAACGAGAGGCAGTATGGGAAGGATCAATCGTATGATTAAATGGGGAATTATACAACCTTTATTTTCACCCTATTGTAGTCCAATATTACTAGTTAGCAAACCAGATGGTTCTGTAAGATTAGTCCTCGATGCTACATGTATCAATAAGATTATAGTACCAATATGCATAAACCAGCAATTTGGACAAACAGCTTCTAAAGTTTTACAATACAAAATATTTCAGTATACTCGTTCTCAAGTATCCTACTGGCAAATAATGATCCACGAAGAAAGTCGAAAACATACAGCATTTTTTTGTGGTGGCAGAAGTTACGAATTTCGTGTTCTTAGATTAGGAAATGAGACACTTAAAGTTGTAAATGAGTTTTGCTATTTGAGGAGCAAAATAACTGATGATGGTCGAAGTAGAGAGGATATAAAATGTAGACTGGCAATGGCAAGGAAAGCATTTCTGAAGAAGAGAAATTTGTTAACATCGAGTATAGATTTAAGTGTCAGGAAGTCGTTTCTGAAAGTATTTGTATGGAGTGTAACCATGTATGGAAGTGAAACATGGACGATAAATGGTTTGGACAAGAAGAGAATAGAAGCTTTCGAAATGTGGTGCTACAGAAGAATGCTGAAGATTAGATGGGTATATCACATAACTAATGAGGAAGTATTGAATAGGATTGGGGAGAAGAGAAGTTTGTGGCACAACTTGACCAGAAGAAGGGATCGGTTGGTAGGACATGTTCTGAGGCATCCAGGGATCACCAGTTTAGTATTGGAGGGCAGCGTGGAGGGTAAAAATCGTAGAGGGAGACCAAGAGATGAATACACTAAGCAGATTCAGAAGGATGTAGGTTGCAGTAGGTACTGGGAGATGAAGCAGCTTGCACAGGATAGAGTAGCATGGAGAGCTGCATCAAACCAGTCTCAGGACTGAAGACCACAACAACAACAACAACAACAACAACAACCTTTTGGAATGAACATTAACTCAGGAGTATTTACATCTGTATTGGACCAGGTTTTAGGACCAGAATTGCTTAGCAAAGTCACTGTTTATGTAGACGACATGCTAATAGCCACACCCACTTGGTTAGAACATATCAGGCTCATTAAACAGGTGCTTCAACGATTTGCAGATTACAGAGTAACAGCCACCTTTAAAAAAGTCTAGTTTTGGTAAGGACCAAGTTAGATTTTTAGGACATGTGTCAGAACAAGGTATATTACCTGATCCAAATAAACTTGATTCCATACGCAATTGTCTAGCTCCAAGAAATAAAAAACAACTAGAGGCCTTTTTTAGGACTAGTTTCGTTTTTTCGTAAGTTCATACCGCAACAACTGATGAACAGTGATGCATTGCTCAACTTGTTACGAAAAAATAGGCTTTGGTTATTGGATAATAAGTGTCGAAAGGACTTTGATAACATTAAGCAGGCGTTGGTCAATGCAAACATTCTTAGCCACCATGACTTGTCCAAGGAGTTTTGTCTATGCACAGATGCCTCATCTCACTTGCTGGGGGCATGCTTACTCCAGATGCGAGAGGACGACGGTAAGGAAGTAGCCAAGGTCATCAGTTTTGCTAGTTGCACGTTTCAGAAGCAGAATGATCCTAATCTGTGTCTGGATTGGAAAGTTTGCCTGTAATATGGTCATTTAAAAAGTTTGAATATTTTTTGTGGGGCAAGAATACCAAAGTTTACTGTGACCATCAGTAACTGTCATTTCTTTTAACAAGTAAACTATTACACCGTAGATTGGCTAGGTGGTGTCTATATTTATAAGAATTCAGTTTCGAAATCATAAATATTAAAGGAACTCAGAATGTTATTGTGGTAGCCTTGTCCAAGTTACCACAAGAGTTTAGAGGAATTTAGTGTATTAACAGAGCAGGATGCAGAAATCAGAACGTTACTATTGCAAGGTACAGCACAACGGTCCAGTTACCATACGTTTTGTAAGCAAATGAATATTATACAACAGCAAGATCGTAGATGGAGAAAAGCCATGAAAAACCGTCAGCAAGATAAAGGTGGAAAGGTAAGGAAATAGTATCAGGAGTGTAAGGGCGTATGGTTTCATAGGAAACATGAAATATCTGTTCATTGGTGTGTGTGTATTCCTGAAGATTATATCGATGAATTTATAAAACACACACATGAAATATGGGGACAGTATGGAGTAGGCATATGTACTGAAAATGTTGCAACACTTCATTATTTTCGAAATTTGAAAAGGAGAGTCCTACAGGTATTAAGAAGGTGTGTAACATGTCAAAAATCAAGACAGTCCAATGTGTCAAAATATACTGAGCTACACGCGATACTCACAGAAAGCCCTCTAGATGTAGTATCCCTGGACGTAGCTGGTGCATATCCAAGAAGTAAACGAGGAGTAAGATACGTAGTAGTACTATATGATATTTTCTCGAAACATATCAAAATGTATGCCATTAAAAATGCAACAGCCACAAATAACAGAAAAAGAATTCAGGGAGAGTATTTGAGAAGAGTAGGTAAACCAAAGGTACTACTTACTGACAATGCTTCATATTTCGGTGGGCAAAATTGGAAACAATTTATGACCTCACAGGACATAAAGCACATATTAGTAAGCCTTTTACACCCAGAAGCAAGCCCAGTTGAACGAGTCTTTAAAGAATTTAACCGTTTTATTAGGACATACACCCCTCACAAATACACCCGATGGGTAGAATGCGTAACTCCTTTCAGGCCAGTTGTCAATAACCTTCCACATTCTCCTAATGAATTGATGTTCCGGACAAAACAAACGAATAAGTGGGAGTTGCCCGTACCAAAGGTACCCACTACAGAAATGACACTGCAAGACAAAATCAAACAAGCCATAGTTACACTAGAAAACAGGGACAAGTGTAGAAGGAAAATTTATAAGAAAAAACTGAAACGTGTTACACAGTGTTTTGAAGGGCAGCGAGTCTTCTTACGGACGCACCCTACATCGACAAAATTTGGCAAACTGAATAAGGAGTGGCAATTACTCTATTCAGGACCATATGGAATTCCAAAATACCATATCCTGGGGTGTACAGGTTAGTTTATGAAAAAACAGAAAGAGACAAGGGTCTCCATCTTCACAAAGATATAAAAGCATTTATAGAATGACGAAACATGGTAACTGTTTTTTTTAATCGCAAGACAATTGTACATAGTGTACATTTTTCTAAGTGTAATTTTTCTTCTGGAGTGTATTTTAAGATAAAGTAACGTGTATAGGCATAAGTAATTCTTTTGATTTGTACACGTATGCATAAAAATTAACAGCAATGAGGAATAACACAGTAAGTATAAACGAAATTCTCTTATGGCTCAGCTGTCGTTCGCTCAACATTACGCACTGACGTCAGTAGTAGAAGAGGAGACAGTGACCTGTTCGCATGCGCGACAGACTGGCAGAAGGCGCAACTAAAATAGGAATGCAATATGTACCTAACTTAAATACAAAATAAACGGAAATACTACGCAAATACATTTACTATCTAAGAACTAAGGAATCTATTGATATATGTACACAGAGATTTAATTACATACTGAGCTACATACAACATATTTACAACCAAAAGGAAGCATTATGAAAAACTATACGAGACGTATAAGCTATGGGCTAACGACAAAATACTATGAGATATGTCAAATAATTTTCTTTGCCGAATAAATGATCGTAATGGATAACAGAATAAACGAATGTCTACGAATTTAAACAACGTATGGAAATATCTGCGGACGTATACAATGATCAGATGTATCAGTGGCCACCGAGCTATGTACTGCAATTAGTTTTAAGTTGTTTCTTTCAGTGCATCGTCACGGCGCGGAAGAAGAGAATTACGTCGAGAGTAGCAGGTAGAAAATGAAGAAACGGGCCGCATCTCGAGTAAACAATTTAGTTATAAGGATATTCATACAAAGGTCATATGGCAAACGAAAAACGAAATATGCATAGTCGCAGTGTGTTTCCGTGACAATTATCAGTACCAATTCGCTGCAGAGTACACATAAACATTTAAGCATCAGATTTTACAAAAACCAGTTCACTTTTATGGTGTCATATGAAATCTTGAATAATGACATTTCCAGGTATTTGAGAAAGATAAGTCTACGATGGTTAAAACGTCATGTTTTACACTAAGCTACACGTGAATTGAAGAAAGTAGCACTAACAAGTGGAGAAACAACATGATGCTACATGGTTGATTAATCGGTACACATATTTTAATGAAACAAAAGTTCCTTGGCAACTAGTCCATCATTATACGAGCAACATTCCTCATAAATCCCTGAACCAGTAGATGAGTATTTCCCTCCTTCCCTACTATAAAATGAAACATAATGTATCATATGCTTGTATTGTGTCATAATAATGTGATATGTAATTAATTTGTACACAGGATGTGAACTAAGAGAAGTTGAAACTAACAAACAAACTGTAGTAACAGAACCCAGTTAACGAAAATTTTATGACGTTTTAAAACTTAAGAAATTTATATTCGTAATATAAGTGATGGATGGAATGTCAGTCATAGGTATAAGCTATCATGTTATGTATATTTTTTTAACTCAATACTTGTACAAATTTTCGTTGGAAACCAAACTCTATATGAAGAAATGAACTTTAATGACAAGCAATTTATACTATGTTTTGGATGGCTATATGTGTCTTTCAACAAGTAGACGGTCAAGTGTGGTGATATGAACATGTCTGTGCAACAGAATAACTTCTGAGTATCGTGGCTCACAACACTTGACACAGTGACAAGTGAACTATATTTGTTCGAGCCGGTACTTACCTCATCGTCGGATGCTGTTGATAAGGGTTCTCTCTGTTGAAAATGCGAGTACGACGAGTAATAATGACGCCCGGGCCGTAAAAATGGAGATCTTCTGCCACAGTGTCGGATTTTCAACAACAAGCACACATCCACTGCACCCAGAATGAAGACAAACGCAACAGCAATTCTTCGATATGTGACACTCAGGTGAAAGTGTGATACTCAATGTGGAATCAACACTGAGACAGAGAGTGCACGCACTTGCGACGGTAGCTTCTAGCATGTTGACCGTTAGCCTCTAGCTCGTAGCCGACAAATCGGCCAGTGCGAAACCCGGCGGCGAGAATGAAGCAAACTGAATATTAGTGTTAGCGCGCTAAATTCAAATAGGTAATGAACTGTCATATTATGCATATAATCTTTTAATTTCTTGTAGAATTCTAACATACATAGGATAAGTTGAGATATCCATTCCATTAAATAAAAAAGGAAGCCGACAAAAAAAATGGAATCATTGTACGTCTCCATACCATGTCAACGTACAGTGTGGGGGCAGTTGTGTAGGTACATGATGAAAGGCCCCCAGCATGAGGTAAAATTAAGATTTATTAAGAAACGAATACAAAAAATGAAACACCGAGCGGCCAGAGAGCTGGCGAAGACATTAATTGTGAAGTCACTAGAAAAATCTGAGCTTGCAAGAAAAGATTTCCTACATGCTAGAGTGAGTGGTACAATAGATAAATATTCCTCATCATTGCATTGGATGGTATTTCGTTGACTACACAATATTTCTACGAAGTAACTGCTCGTCATGAAGTGTTTCATTCCCTCTAAAAATTTCTACATTTATGTTGTTATAAGCCTTCGTGTGCATTAATCTCATTACGGTCAGAAAGTGACACCAAGTGCAGCGTTGTGATTGATTGTCACAAGTCATGATGAAGCATAGCCCCCTGGCCTGGATGGGGGCTGAGGAATAGGTAGTGACTGGAATCACAGGGAGTACTGTTAGTAAAACATATCTGAATAAAATAGTCCTTTATTCATGTTACGTACTGGGTCAGGGTCGCAGCTGGTGAAAATTGGGAAGGCTCTTGCCCTCCAATGATGTAAGCGACTGCCTGCTAGGGAGATAGTAGGAAGGCTGCAGAATGCCGATGATGGATGGAAGTGCAGACTCAGGCAGCTTGGCTGCCTCGTGATTGCTGTGTGCAACATTGGGATTAACAGTGTTTAAATCATAGTATCCAGCCAGTCCAAAGTCGAAAGTATGTGCCCTCTCTGGGGGTGATCGGCAAAAATGACAGTGCACAGGAACCGGTGGATAGCAACAGTATAGTTGGGCAGCCCCCAGCTAAGGTTCCAAAACTAGGCTCACCAGGGAGGTGGTTACTAGCAGGAGGAAGTGACCCAGCAGATGAACCCACAGTGTGAAGATGCCAAGCTGTCCGCACACAAAATCCAGCTCAAGCGGGTGCCTGCAGCTACAGGAGTCAGGTTCAATGAATATTGCTGGCTGTGTCATCTGGTATTGCAAAAGTCTTCATCTTAAAGTTAACCACTGTTGTAGACTGTGCTATTCGACATCACATACACACCTGGATACTGTCATGTACAAAGATCGTTGGCTAGCACCTGAGAACATCTGAGAGTGAGGGTGTGATCTGAGGAGAATATTTGTTAGCTGGCTGGTTAGTATTTCTCCAACAGTAGCACTTTCACGTCAGAACTCATAGCAGGCTAGGGAGGCAGGATGTCACGATTGGGTGGCAATTGCTTCATTTGTTCTGACTTTTTGCTTGGTCATCTCATCCAGAACACTGTCATAAATGTACAAGGGTGAGTCAAATGAAAACCTTAAATTTTTAAAATATATTATTTATTGTGCAGAAGTGGTACAAAGCTGTATCACTTTTCAACATAATCTGCCCCACACTTAATGCAAGTCCTCAAGCGCTTACAAATTGCATAAACTCCTTTAGAAAAAAATTCTTTTGGTAGCCTGCACAAGCACTCATGCACCTCGTGGCCTACCTCTTCACCAGAACGGAACTTCTTTCATCCATTGCGCCTTTGAGTGGTCCAAACATATGGATATCACTTTAGACAGGGTCTGATGAGTATAGAGGATGAGGAAGACACTCAAAATGCAAGTCTGTGATTGTTGCAACTGTTGTACGGGCAGTATGGGGGCCTTGCATTGTCACACCTGATGGCAGCAATCCACGTCACTTTGATTTGATTGCAGGCCGCAGATGATTTTTTAGGAAATCTGTGTATGATGCACTGGTGACAGTGGTACCTCTACTCATGTAATGCTCCAAAATGAAACCTTTGTCATCCCAAAAGAGAGTCAGCATAACTTTCCCTGCTGATGGTTCTGTTCGAAACTTCTTTGGTTTTGGTGATAAGGAATGGCGCCATTCCTTGCTCGCTTCGCTCTCTTCGTTTTCGGTTGGTGGAAGTGAACCCAGGTTTCGTCCCCAGTAACGATTCTTACAAGGAAACCGTCACCTCCTCGTTCAAAGCGCCGAAGAAGTTCTTCACAGGAATCAACACATCATTCTCTAATTTCAGGAGTCAGCTGCCATGGTACCCATCTTGCAGACACTTTGTGAAACTGGAGCACATCATGCACAATGTGGTGTCCTGACCCATGACTAATCTGTAAACATACTTCAATGCCATTCAGTGTCACTCGGTGGTTTTCTTTCACTATGGCTTCAACTGCTGCAATGTACTGTGGAGTCACACTCGTTGCACCTGACCTGGATGAGGAGCATCTTCCACTGAAGGCACACCATTTGCGAACTTCCTACACCATTCGTAGACTTGCTGCTGTGACAAACATGCATCACCGTACTGAACCTTCATTCATCGATGAATTTCAATAGGTTTCACACCTTCACTACGCAAAAATCGAATAACAGAATACTGTTCTTCCCTGGTGCAAGTCGCAAGTGGGGTGGCCATCTTTATACTGATACTGTGGCGGTATGTGTGCATCTGCACTATGCTGCCACCTACAGGCCATTCTGCACGCTGTTTGTAGCAGGCTTACCAACTTACAGGATAACAGTGCGAAATTACGATTTATTATTACAAATTTAAGGTTTTCATTTGACTCACCCTCGTAATATTTCTCAGCATTACCTTTCACAAGCGCTGGTAGACGTCTTTCGAGTTCTCAGTGTCCTCAATAAGCACTCTTGCACTCTCAATACACCTTTTTGCGTAACAATGTCTGGATTGCAGGCAGATGACTGCTCGATCCTCTATGATGTCGTCCAGCTGACCGACACAGGACGGTTAGTTGTCCCTGCAGAGTTGTGGTGCAACATTTGATTTATTGATTTGATTTATTGATCAATTTTCATTTACAGCTGCACAATGTGCAAGAGATATTTCGATTTTTATGTTAATATTAACAGTTTTACATATAATATACCTTTGTACAAAAAAACACACATTAATATATCAATTAATGATGAATACTTAAATAAATGTTGTTATGCTATATACAGAGAGTTAAATACAGATGTTTTTCTGAATGAGACTACTTTGGGTTAACATAGAAAAATTTATTTTTGTAGGTATTCATTTACTGTGTAAAAGCAGTGATCAACCAAGTACGACTTCAATTTAGATTTGAAGTGACCAATGTTTTGTAAGTGTTTAATGGTATCCCATAAGGCATTGTACAGTTTGATAGTAGGATGGATAAGACTGTTTTGAAATAACTTTGTGTTGGCGCTTTGAGCATGTACATGCAATTTTTGTCTTGTATAATAGCTGTGTATAGCGTGATTCTGAGTGGTGAGTGGTCTTTTTGTATGTAAATTTTGCTTTAAACAAATTATATTTTCAAGTGTATATATATATGCAAGGAAGTGGCATGATCATCCTTTTTTGAAACAATGGTCTACATGATTTGCGATTATCTACCTCTTCCATTATTCTTACAATTTTTTTTTTGAATTTTGAATGTCTTGATGGCAGCTGCAGAATTTTCCCAGAACATAATCCCATACCGCTGGTGAGAGTGTACAACTGCATAATATACACAATGAAGAGTGTTGTAGCTGGTACAGTTTTTTAATGTATCTAACACAAAACAAGAAGTACATAATTTTTTGTTCATTTGCTCAATATGTGCTTTCCATTGCAAGTTGTCTTCTAGATGAAGTCCAAGAAATTTGGTACAGGCTGTTTTGGCAATTGTCTGTCCATATAGCTCTAGATTGGGTGATATCAGATTTTTTGTTTGTACTGTCTGTATATCCATAGCTACAGTTTTTCCAGTGTTTATTATTAAGTCATTGTCATCAAAGTAACATGTTAGCCTGTCAGTGGCTTCTCTTATGTCTTTTACAAGAGTTTCTTCTGAGTTTCCTGTAATTAGAACACTCGTATCATCAGCAAATTGAAATATTTTACTGCTATCATTGCTTATGTTTAGGTCATTTACATAGAGTAAGAACAGAACAGGACCCATTACTGATCCTTGTGGCACTCCATATTTAACAATCAGTAGCTTGGAATTATATTTCCTACTGTCATTATCCCTTTCCTGTTCTATTTCCACATATTGCTCCCTGTTCTTAAGATAAGAGCTGAGCCAGTTGGTAGCTGTTAGGCCTATAGCCAAGATTTTGTAGCTTGTGTAGCAATTTGTCATCATTTATGGTGTCAAAAGCCTCTGACAAATCTAAAAATATGCCCATGGTAAGTTTTTTGTTGTCTAATGCTATCAGTGCCTCTAATAGGAAGGAATGAACTGCTGACTCGGTAGAATGGTTTGCTCTAAATCCATGTTGAGATTCCGACAGAATGCCATTGTCCTTTAAGAAGTCTGTTAGTCTCTTATTGAATAGACTTTGTAATATTTTTGAGAAAACAGACAGAAGTGCCAATGGTCTGTAGTTGAAAATATCATCTTTGTTTCCTTTCTTGTATAATGGCATTACTTTAACTATTTTCAAACATGAAAGAAAAGTTCCTGTAGCAAAAGATAGGTGACGTAAGTGAGTTAAGGTCTCAGTGATCAAGTCCCCACATTTCTTTATAATGAAATCAGGTATATCATCTATGCCTGCAGAGTGTTTCATTTTGAGACTTTTTATTGTAACCTCTACCTACTTCTTCTACATTTGTTGGGTACAGAAACATAGATTTGATTGAGACTTTTTTCCCCTTTTCTGTATGCTGTTTTCTATTAGAGATGTGTTGTAGTAGTTTCTCTGTTACATTTATAAAATAGTTATTAAACATATTAGCTACTTCCTGTGGGTTATTAATGTCCAAGCCCACCTTTAATACTATATTATTAACTCTATTTTTGTAAGATATGGTTTCTTTGTTTACAACTTGCCAGATTGCTTTGGTTCTGTTTGAAGCATCTTCTATGTGTTTGTCATTGTCTCGTTTCTTTGCCTCCTTTATAATTTTATTTAAGATAGATTTATATTTTTTAAAGTAACTGTCAAACTCCTGAGTTGTGTTGTAGCTTCTTGCAATATTGTGAAGGTGCTGTTAGCTAGCACAAGATTTCCTTATACCACTAGTAATCCACTTGTTGCCTTTAGTGGTTTGGGTTGTTTTGGCTTTCAATGGAAAAGCAAGATCAAAATAATATTTAAAAATATTCATGAATGTCTGAAACTTGTCAGAAATATTTTCTGTACTATACTCTAGCTCCCATGATTCTTGTTGGAGATAATTCTGGAATGTTTTTACTGCAGTATTATTGAAAGTTCTGCCCATGTGTGTTGTCTTCCTGATATAATTATAGGATGGATTAGTGTTTAGACAAAAGTTTATAGCCTGTGCATGATGGTCTGCCGGTCCAGCTTTAATTACAACTGATTTATACACTCCTGGAAATGGAAAAAAGAACACATTGACACCGGTGTGTCAGACCCACCATACTTGCTCCGGACACTGCGAGAGGGCTGTACAAGCAATGATCACACGCACGGCACAGCGGACACACCAGGAACCGCGGTGTTGGCCGTCGAATGGCGCTAGCTGCGCAGCATTTGTGCACCGCCGCCGTCAGTGTCAGCCAGTTTGCCGTGGCATACGGAGCTCCATCGCAGTCTTTAACACTGGTAGCATGCCACGACAGCGTGGACATGAACCGTATGTGCAGTTGACGGACTTTGAGCGAGGGCGTATAGTGGGCATGTGGGAGGCCGGGTGGACGTACCGCCGAATTACTCAACACGTGGGGTGTGAGGTCTCCACAGTACATCAATGTTGTCGCCAGTGGTTGGCGGAAGGTGCACGTGCCCGTCGACCTGGGACCGGACCGCAGCGACGCACGGATGCACGCCAAGACCGTAGGATCCTACGCAGTGCCGTAGGGGACCGCACCGCCACTTCCCAGCAAATTAGGGACACTGTTGCTCCTGGGGTATCGGCGAGGACCATTCGCAACCGTCTCCATGAAGCTGGGCTACGGTCCCGCACACCGTTAGGCCGTCTTCCGCTCACGCCCCAACATCGTGCAGCCCGCCTCCAGTGGTGTCGCGACAGGCGTGAATGGAGGGACGAATGGAGACGTGTCGTCTTCAGCGATGAGAGTCGCTTCTGCCTTGGTGCCAATGATGGTCGTATGCGTGTTTGGCGCCGTGCAGGTGAGCGCCACAATCAGGACTGCATACGACCGAGGCACACAGGGCCAACACCCGGCATCATGGTGTGGGGAGCGATCTCCTACACTGGCCGTACACCACTGGTGATCGTCGAGGGGACACTGAATAGTGCACGGTACATCCAAACCGTCATCGAACCCATCGTTCTACCATTCCTAGACCGGCAAGGGAACTTGCTGTTCCAACAGGACAATGCACGTCCGCATGTATCCCGTGCCACCCAACGTGCTCTAGAAGGTGTAAGTCAACTACCCTGGCCAGCAAGATCTCCGGATCTGTCCCCCATTGAGCATGTTTGGGACTGGATGAAGCGCCGTCTCATGCGGTCTGCACGTCCAGCACGAACGCTGGTCCAACTGAGGCACCAGGTGGAAATGGCATGGCAAGCCGTTCCACAGGACTACATCCAGCATCTCTACGATCGTCTCCATGGGAGAATAGCAGCCTGCATTGCTGCGAAAGGTGGATATACACTGTACTAGTGCCGACATTGTGCATGCTCTGTTGCCTGTGTCTATGTGCCTGTGGTTCTGTCAGTGTGATCGTGTGATGTATCTGACCCCAGGAATGTGTCAATAAAGTTTCCCCTTCCTGGGACAATGAATTCACGGTGTTCTTATTTCAATTTCCAGGAGTGTATTTTTTTGGAGCTAATTATTAGGCTATGGCTCTGAACACTATGCGACTTAACTTCTGAGGTCATCAGTCGCCTAGAACTTAGAACTAATTAAACCTAACTAACCTAAGGACATCACACACATCCATGCCCGAGGCAGGATTCGAACCTGCGGCCGTAGCGGTCACGCGGTTCCAGACTGAAGCGCCTTTAACCGCACGGCCACACCGGCCGGCAGCTAATTATTATTTGGTCTATGGTAGTACTAGAATGATTCGTTTCACGTGTAGGGGAATGAATTGTAATCTCCAAATTATTGGCTGTTAATATGTTCATCAGCTCAGATTTTGAATTTGCTTCGCTTATTAAAGTCTACATTCAGGTCCCCACATATAAGAAATGTTTTTCGATTTGTTACTACTTTATTTAGTAAAGTATCAAGCTGAGTGTTGAATTTTTTTAGGTGCGCATCTGGAGATCTATATAAACATATTACAATTAACTTGAACGCTGGAATTTCTGTGCCAGATATTTCAAAATCTTTATCAGTGTTTAAGGATTCAACATTGTCTAAGTTACTGTATTTGATATCTTTCTTTATGTATATGCAGTTTCCTCCATGTGTAAACTGATTTCTGCAAGTTTGTGCTGCTAACATGTAATCCGTATTTTCACTGTCTTTAACTCATTTTCTTTCAACTAGTGTTCAGTTAAGCAAAGTATATTAACATATCTGAGTTCACTTGTAGCAAGATTTATAGATCTCTTACTTTATTCCTATGTGACTGTATATTCTGATGAAGAAGAGTGACCTGGTGAGATTTTAAGTTTGTTCTGATTGTACTAGGTTGACCACTTACCTTTATTCCTGAATTTAAATTATGTGGGAAATCTTCATTCTCATCCTGAAGTGTGGTCGATGTTGAGGTGGTTTCTGTTTTTGCTGCAAGGACTGCTACTGGAGGTGGTGTTGATAGGTGCACTGGTTTTCCCAATTTGGTCTTGAGGCTTTTTGGGAATAAAAAATCTTGTAGATGACATGGTAGCCTAACATTTCTTCTCACAGGAATTGCTGAATTTCCTCCTGTTGCTGGGGTGGTAGTAGTTGATTGTTGGTGTTCACTGAGACATGTAAAATTAGATGTCGTTGGTGATACTTTTGAGACTGGATCTGCTGATGTCCTTAGTGGGTTTCCTGTAGGTACTGCTTGTGGTTTCCAGGGCCCAGTTGTTCTTGTTGTATCTTGAATATCTTTGGGTGTGGAACTTGGTTCAGTTGCTTTTTTTCTGGGTTAGATGCTTTTGCCGCTATCACAGCGTGGTTTAGTCGATGGTAGTTTTGTTTTGCTGTGTCTTCTTTGAGAGATGAAGGTGTTGTACAGTTCTTTTTTGCAGCTTCTCGTTTAACTTTCATAACTATCGAGTTGGATAAATCCATTTTTGCTGCTGATTTTTCTTGTGTTGTCACTGTCATATTTGCTGAAAGGCCTTCACATTGTATGTACGTTAGAACTAGTATTTGCAGATTGGCACCTACTGCTAGCTGTAAATGTCTACATTATTTCTCTTCGCCTTCCATTCGCAAGTAAAGTCCATGCTTTGTATAATCGCGTCTGCTGAAGAATGTATCGACGTCTATTACCATTACGTGCTGATAATTTTTTTGCAGTGCTCACTGAGAATTCGTTTGCAGCATAGATTTTTGTTCAGTTTTGGTACATCGTATCTGTACTGAATTGTGCACAAGATAACTTTTGTGTGGATTGTCTTATAAAGAGAATCTCCTAAGGCACATTTGAAATCCTGAAATTTCTTTAGGATGTCGTTTGTCCTACCTAGAATGATTACACTGTCATTTTTCGTATATTCTTTCGTCTTCCAGTCTATGTTACAAACCACGTCCTTTAACTGTGTGTTAGGTTTTACAACAGAAGAGATGTAGTGTTTTTGATTTTGACAACAGATCATAATTTTTGCACAGTGACGACCATGACTCTCAGAAAGAATTAACACGTTCTGTCTCTTGCTTTCACCACAGTCTAACTAGACTGTTTTCACTGTGTATCATTTTTTGGGGCATTGGTCGATCGCTTTTTTTTTTTACAGTTTTCATGTGTATTAACGCTGTTGGTTTTATCAGGGCGCATCATAACACAAGCACTTGGGTCCTTCGCTGTAGTATTTTTGCTTCTGATCCATTCATTCTGCTTTTCTTTCTCTCTGTTTACAGTTTTTGTAGGATTTGTTTTAACTGGTGCACTCGATTTCAGATAACCTAACAGTTCAGTATTTTCGTTTCGAAGTTTCGTTGGATCACTATTTAAAGTGTTAATCGCTGGTTGCATGCTTATGATGCACTCTTTTAAAATATTCAATATCTGCTACACATTTTTTACATGGTATATTTTCACTTTCAGCGGCTGTATTTCCGTGTGGTAGAACATTGCGCACATCACACTCGTGAGCCATTTCATTTGACTTCATATACATACCAGTAGTTCACTATTTCTAGACCGAATTTCCGGACACTTGAGTTATATCATCACGCACAATGCATTTAAGCTTGCGGTATTCACTGATTTTTACGTATGTCGTACATTTTCCGTTCAATTTACGTTTATATTTGTAGAGGTAACACAATCGCAGTTTACACTTCCCACCATATTCACTCGCCCCCCCCCCCCCCCCCCAAAATCCTGTCTTCAGATTTGTGTCTGTTTACTCTTTGGACAAAAAATATTTCGACACGTTTCATAAATTGACATAAAAAAAACAAGACTCTCCTCTTCGTTGCCTCTAATATATCATAAAGCACACGTTTCATTGGCTTTTTCTGAATATAATCGTTATGTCTGCTCTTTCAGACAGGCAAGTAAATAAACGATATTTACTAATGTTATCCCAGTCCATTGGTTAGCGGTGCAGTGGAAGTCGATGGTTTTGATGGTTTTTCGTCTGAAATAGATACCTGTTACACGAATCAGAGTCAAAATCACAATGGTTCCAGAATACGACACAGTAATAGTCAAAATTTTCATACATGGTGGAGCATTTGATAGGTGGTAATACGAACTTTGCCGGCCTGGGTGGCCGAGCGGTTCTAGGCGCTATAGTCTGGATCCGTGCGACCGCTATGGTCGCAGGTTCGAGTCCTGCCCCGGCCATGGATGTGTGTCATGTCCTTAGGTTAGTTAGGTTTAAGTAGTTTTAAGTTCTAGGGGACTGATGACCTTAGAAGTTCAGTCCCATAGTGCTCAGAGCCAATAATACGAACTTTTTGTGCCGCTGTAAGCTCATCTGGTGCACGGAGGAGGTCTGGTCTTAAGGTGTTGTTTAAGTTAGGTGCTGGGTTGCCTACATGTCTAATGGTTTTTTCTACCAACACAACGAGGGCTGAGTGAGATTCACCTTTAAAATAATCCCATTCAAATCCCTGATGATACTCTCATCTGCAGACTTGAACACATGTTTCAAGACCCCCCCCCCCCCCCCCCACCAGTTAACCAACGCTCTTGTGTCATCACAAACTACAGAGTAGTAAATCTAGCGCTCGCCACATTCACTCTCATAACTGTTCCTAAGACTTATGCAACTTATTGTACTCTTTTGCAACTTCACTGATTATACCTCTGACCTTTGCTTTCTGTTGTAGTCCAGAAAACACATCCTCCAACCCCCTCACCTCTTTCCTCAGTTCCCATGCATTAAAGACTAATCTCATGTCCATCAATGACTGACTCTGCTGTCCAGGTGCCTGATCCTGCAACACTAACACTCCACCATCAATGAAGAAAAGAAGCATTACCATGACTAGAATCATCTTCATACCCATTGTACAACAACCTGAAAAAAGGGACTACAATCATTGCGAAGGAGGAGGTGATCAGTGTTTTAATGTCCTGTTGACAATGAGGTCATTAGAGACAGAGCACAAGCTCAGATTAGGGAAGGAAATCAACTGTGCCCTTTCAAAGGAACCATTTGCATGAAGCAATCTGGTGACATCACAGAGAAAACCTAAATCAGGATAGCCAGACACAGGTTTAAACCACTACAATCATTCTCCTTCCTCCCTTCAGAGAGGTCTGTTGGCACTGGTCATATTTCTCACACATGGAACGATAGTGAACCCTTCAGCTAATTATTATAACAATGTGGCACACAAAACTTACTAGTTACACATCACACAAAAAAATATTACCTTCTGATAACTACACATGATACACTAAACTCTCAAGTCTGTGATTACATTAACAGGTATTATAAAATGCAGACAACATTTCTTCTCACCTTCTAAATCAATGAATATGGTACCTATCATGTAGGCTGTTCAACATCCTCATGCTCTCTCCTTTGCTCACTTTTCCTCACTCCTTCCCATGTGTGGTTTCTGAGATTGACGGAAATGAATCCGAAGCACCTAGGAATGATTGTACTCATCCGACATGCATTATTATCATGGGCAACTGGAGCTTGATGTTGACTGGTGACATAGTCCCTATCTCTTGGTATGGTCCTTTGTACTTTGTGACAAACTCTTGACAAAATTATGCACTGGCCTACCTTATAATGTGGTAATCTCCTCATGGGCTCCACTGCTGCCTCTTGTCATTCCAGGGCTTTTGTGTTTGCTTCTGCATGTACCTTCATACCTCTCTCAATGATTTGGTAAAATTATCGAACTGACTTTTCGTCCTTGGCAGCTTTTCATCTAACCGTATCAAATGGTAATGACATCTCTTTCTCCCGTATTCCATCTCATACTGTGATTTCCCAATGCTAGAGTGAACTTTTGAGATGTAAGCTATCATGACAAATGACAGGTATATATCCCAGTCATTATGGTGAGAGTTAACATAGTAATTCAACGTTCTACCCATAGCTCAGTGCATGCATTCCACTCTACCATCAGTCTGTAGGTGCAAAGAGCTAGTTCTTAATTTTCATACAATTAGCAAATGACACAGTTATTTCATCAGGTTCAACATAAAATTTGTATCTTGGTCTGTGATCACTGTTTCAAGCACACCAAACCTGAGCATTCAGTTGTTGATCATGGCTTACACCAGCACAGTGGCTTGTTTATTTGGGATGCGACCATTTACAAGTATAAAGAGAAATGATCAATAATCATTAAAACAAAATGGTTTCCTCCTGGAGTCCAGTTAAATGAACCTAAAATATCCACCCCTGTCCCCCTCATTTCAAATGAGCCTGTTGCTCCCGGTGACCTTAGGGAATGGTACTTGCCTGTGGTTCATGTCTGCTCATTGTGCACACTTTCCACAACTCCTCATACAGTGTCATAAAGTGTCGAATACTATCAGAGGTGATAGTGCTCATCAAGATGAGAAACATAATTCCAATACACATGGGCCCAGAGACGCATACTTTCTGAGATAAACACATGTTTATAGGAAGGACTGCATGATGCTTGGTTGCTTATATTAGCACAGTAGTTGCATTGGCGCTCCACCAAATATGTTGGAATGGTATTATGATGTCTTATTCACAGGACTCTACCTACCATTAGGTGCTCTGCAGTCAGTTGTGGGGCTTGAGTTATGTCGGAGGCTACGTTAGTTTTCATTGTGCTTGTGTGCCTTATTGTACAGCACTGTCAACCCTGGGTATGTATCATTGTGTTTTACCTTCTTCCAAATGCAGATGCACTTATGAGTTTACTGTTATTGCACTGTTTGTACATACAAATGGTGTGGTACGTTTATGTTTTCTCTCTTCCACCACTTGTTAGCAATTGAAGCCTACTACTTGCCAAGTGAAATGGCAGATATGATATTCTGGTAAGGTTTAGCAAGAAGATGTAGTCTGCGAGCCAATGTCCTCTACGCGGAAAAACATACACAGCATAGAGTACCCTCTAATAAGCTATTCAGCAGACTTTTCCCATGTCTGAGGGACACAGGTACCCTAGCACCTTGGAAAACTGGCAGTGGAAGACTCTCTCAGTCTACGTATTTGACATGGAGGAGCATGTGCTGTGCTACATTCAGTGGAAGAAACTCCTAGGAGCAATGTGTGATGATTATCAGCAGTAGAAAATGTGTCTCACTCTTGTATCTGGGGGGTACTTCATAAACAATTGCTGCACCAAAATCATCTACAGCACGTATGGGTCCTAAGGCCATGCGATCATCATGGCAGACAGCAGTTTTGTCAATGGCTGTTGCAGAAGTGTGCCAAAGATCCACTGTTCACATCCGAGATTTTATTTACTCATGAGGCAGGATTCACAAGAGATGATGCTGTAATTTCCATAACCAGCATGTATGGGCAGCTGTAAATCCCAAAGCAATTCAGGACATAAGGCATCAACATCAATTCTCAATCAACATAAAGGCAGATGTACTTGGCAATGCAGTAACAGGACCATATGTGCTACCACAAAGATTAACTGGGGCACATAGTCTGGACTTTCTCATTAATGTATTGCCTATCTTTGTGGCAGTTATGCAGTTGTAGCAACAAATACAAATGTGATTCATGTATGATGGCACTCCAGCACACTTTTGTCACAATGTGTGCAAACATCTGATGCAGACATTTCAGGACTGCTGGACTGGTCGAGGATCCCACACCTTGGGCTGCTCATTCCACAAATCCCCATCCCCTAGACGTTTGGTTATGTGAACATTTGAAGGAATTTCTACATGTCATGCCCATCAACAATGTGCGGACACTACAGGGTCACATCTTTGATGTGTGCCAGTAGGAACAACATCAACTGGGTATACTTCCAAGGGCGCATCATTCCTTATGCTCAAGGGCAGAGGAGTGCAGTGTCATGAATGGATGCTACGTTGAACACCTCCTGTAAACATGTGTTTATCACAGAAAGCATGCATTTCCAGACCCATGTTTATTGGTTTTACATCAGAAAGCATGCATTTCAGGGCCCATGTTTATTGGACTTATTTTTCTTGGTTTCATGAGTACTAACACCTCTCAAAGTATTCAACACTTTTTATTGAATACACTATGTATTGATCTACATCTTGCTTCCTCCACTTCCACCAGTGCCTCTCTGCTACCCTTCAGTTTGTTGCTCAACATCCCCTGCACTCAGATAACATGTGATCTTGTGTTTCTTTCAGTATTTCCCCTTGAGTTGAGTCTGCACTACCACATGCACCCGCAACCTAATGGGCTTATGTAACAGTCTGTCACACATGTTGAGCCATGGCTGTGTAATGTACAGCTTGCAGTTGGGGTCCATAGTTTGCACTGTTTGTCATTCAGCAAGGCTGTGTCCCAGTGCCTGTACTACCACTACCTTTCTATTCGGCACATCAGTGTTTCTACACTTCTTTCCTGTTTTATGCACCATTTAATAATCAAACTCACTGAGTTTTAATACTCACCTTATCAGCATGCTAGAAGTGTCCTTCAGACCTCATAACCATTTGGAGCTACATGATTGGTTAATACCTTGAATATTTTCCCATAGAAGTAGCACCAGAAATATGTAAATCAGTATATCAAACAGAGCATTTCTGTGGTGGAACATCTCTGCCTTATTGAGTTGTTGTGAAGCATAAGCCATAGGATGTTCTTCATCATTCATCTCCTGACTCAAAACACAACCCATCACCAGACTGGATCAGTTACAAGCCAGCACAAAACCCTTCGGATAATCTGGGAAAATCAAAACTGTGTATGACTTGAAATGTTTCTCCAATCCCTCAAATGTGGCTTGACATTCCTACTGCACACCTGAACTTATCAACCTTTTATAATAGTTGCATGAGTAATAATGTCACATCTCCAAACCCTTTCACAAATTTCCTATAGTAACTTGTGAGTCTCACAAAATGGATATAGATGTTTGCTCAGCCTGGGAAACGAAAAATCCTGTATCACTTGCATTGATCTTGAGACTGTCTTTACCCCTCTCTTACTAATTATACACCCCAAGTAAGTGACTTTCTCTAAAGTGAAATGGCACTTCTTCATGCTCAGTGACAGATGGGTGGTCTTCATCCTTTTAAAAAATCTTTCTCAGTCATTGCATATGTCCCTCTATATCCCTCAAAATTTCAATTATATTACTGAGGTACACGAAACAATGCCAAGGTTTTAATCTCTTTAGGACCCCAACCAGCAACCACTGAAATGTTGCTGGTGCATTCTTTAATCCAAGAGACTTTCTTTGGTATTGATAATGACCCTAGGGAACTGAGAACACTGTCTATGGGTTGATCTTTTGAAAGCACCTCTAACTGACAGTACTCGCTCCTTAAATCCATGACAGAGAAATATTGGCACTGTCCCAAGTTTTTGAGGGTTTCCATTATTTTGGTTATGGGGTAAGCTCTACAATATGGTTTATAATACAAAGGTGCTTTATTTCTCATTGGTATGGGTGTTGCATCACTCAAAAAAATGGTTCAAATGGCTCTGAGCACTATGGGACTTAACATCTGAGGTCATCAGTCCCCTAGAACTTAGAACTACTTAAACCTAACTAACCTACGGACACATCCACGCCCGAAGCAGGATTCGAACCTGTGACCGTAGCAGTCGCGTGGTTCTGGACTGCAGCGCCTAGAACCGCTCGGCCACTGCGGCCGGCTGCATCATTCCCTTTGCTGACAATAAAACCTGGGGATAAAACAAGTCCTCAAACTAAATTATTGAGTTTTCCATTTCTATCATTCCTGTTCCATATAGATGCACCATCTTCTTACAAAATGCAGTTTTAGTGGTGGCCTGTGGCAAACTGTGGCTTACACCCAATGTGTCCCACTCCACCTGGTCCTACAGGATGTCCAAATTTGCTAATAACAGTCTCTTTATTAGCCCTACTTCATTGACACCAACATGATCTGGATTCACGGGTACCATTTTCTCACCATATCTTTCCTTTATGTGTAGATTGCTCCTCATGAAATAACAATTTGATGTATCAATTACATCATTCTGTGTTAGTAGCTATATTACATGAAATATATCAACATTCTTTCTGGTCATCTCAGGCACAATATCATCTGAATCAAGCATTAGTCTTTTTGTATGCTGTTTAACTGGTTTGTCCCTTAAGGTAGACAGACTGTGAAACAGTACTTCACAGATGGCAGCTTTCCCTAGCTGGAATGTTTTCCCATGAGCTTCCATCACACATCACCAAAGGTCAATTTTGGCATGATGTTCATACAAAATGTCTAACCTCAGGATCACATAGTAACCTTTGCTTACATGAGACACTACTTCCATACATTATTCAGACTGAACTGTCCCAACCTGAAAACTTAATCCCACTGACGTTAATGACTTTATATCTCCATCACCCACTACATGTAATCTGTAACATGGTGAGTTTAATCGCTTCTGACCCACAAGGTCCCTATTTGCCACTGACACACATGCCCCTTTGTCAAACAAAAACCTATGTGTTCTGCCCCTCCTAATGCCTATTGTGACACACTCCACCTATGCATATATATTCCTTGCATCAAAATTTAATAGGGTTGCCACTTGACAGACTTGGGGTACCCTTTTGCATTTAACAATTGTTCTTATCCTTCTTGAAACTTCCTGCCAGATTAAAACTGTGTGCCAGACCGAGACTCGAACTCACGACCTTTTCTTCCGCGGGCAGGTGCTCTACCAACTGAGCTACCCAAGCACAACTCACGCCCCATCCTCATAGCCTTAATTCCGCCACTACCTCGCCTCCTACCTTCCAAACTTCACAGAAGCTCTCCTGCGAACCTTGAAGAACTAGCACTCCTGGAAGAAAGGATATTGTGGAGATATGGCTTAGCCACAGCCTGGGGGTTGTTTCTATAGTGAAATTTTCACTCTATAGTGGAGTGTGCACTGATATGAAACTTCCTGCCAGATTAAAACTGTGTGCCGGACCAAGACTCGAACTCGGCACCTTTGCCTTCCGCGGAAGGCAAAGGTGCCAAGTTCGAGTCTCGGTCCGGCACACAGTTTTAATCTGGCAGGAAGTTTCATATCAGTGCACACTCCACTATAGAGTGAAAATTTCACTATAGAAACAACCCCCAGGCTGTGGCTAAGCCTTTGCGGAAGGCAAAGGTGCCAAGTTCGAGTCTCGGTCCGGCACACAGTTTTAATCTGGCAGGAAGTTTCATATCAGCGCACACTCTGCTAATAGAGTGAAAAATTTCATTTTAGAAACCTTATCCTTCTTGTCTACCTCTTATTATTGCTTCCATCATTCCATTTCTGGCATCTGCCCTTTCCATCTAACTGAGGCTGGCAGTGTTGTCTCTCAACATGACCCGTTTGTCCACACCTATAGCATTTTGCATTAGTACAGCACACTCCACATTTATCTTGTACCCTCATTGCCACATCAGTCTCTTTAAATTCTGTTGACAATCTGACAGCAGAATACAGAACTTTCAGGATCCCTGTCACAGTTTGGGTGGCAGCCTCCTCAGTGTCCAATGCTTGGCGTCCTGCAGTATAACCTTATTTACCTCGCCAACCTCCCTCAACTCATATGTTTGTGCATTAATTATACTTATCTTCTGCTGTTTCCATGTCTTTTTGTGATTCTCTTTAATTGCTCACATAAAAATCTCATGCTGTTTCGTTTCCTGTAATGTTACAGGAGGCCTTTCTCCAATTACTCAAATGTCTACATGTTTTTCAGTGCCTCAGTACACCAAGCAAAAGTGTTTGCCCTCCCAACCATTCATAAGTTTGTCACTTATAACAACTGATTCTGGAACCATTCACCCATCCCTGCTGATGTTTCCAGGTTCTGCAAGAAAGTCACCACATCTTCAGTTGACATATAGAGTGTTTCAAAAATGACCGGTATATTTGAAACGGCAATAAAAACTAAACGAGCAGTGATAGAAATACACCGTTTGTTGCAATATGCTTGGGACAACAGTACATTTTCAGGCAGACAAACTTTCGAAATTACAGTAGTTACAATTTTCAACAACAGATGGCGCTGCGGTCTGGGAAACTCTATAGTACGATATTTTCCACATATCCACCATGCGTAGCAATAATATGGCGTAGTCTCTGAATGAAATTACCCGAAACCTTTGACAACGTGTCTGGCGGAATGGCTTCACATGCAGATGAGATGTACTGCTTCAGCTGTTCAATTGTTTCTGGATTCTGGCGGTACACCTGGTCTTTCAAGTGTCCCCACAGAAAGAAGTCACAGGGGTTCATGTCTGGCGAATAGGGAGGCCAATCCACGCCGCCTCCTGTATGTTTCGGATAGCCCAAAGCAATCACACGATCATCGAAATATTCATTCAGGAAATTAAAGACGTCGGCCATGCGATGTGGCCGGGCACCATCTTGCATAAACCACGAGGTGTTCGCAGTGTCGTCTAAGGCAGTTTGTACCGCCACAAATTCACGAAGAATGTCCAGATAGCGTGATGCAGTAATTGTTTCAGATCTGAAAAATGGGCCAATGATTCCTTCGGTAGAAATGGCGGCCCAGACCAGTACGTTTTGAGGATGCAGGGATGATGGGACTGCAACATGGGGCTTTTCGGTTCCCCATATGCGCCAGTTCTGTTTATTGACGAAGCCGTCCAGGTAAAAATAAGCTTCGTCAGTAAACCAAATGCTGCCCACATGCATATCGCCGTCATCAATCCTGTGCACTATATCGTTAGCGAATGTCTCTCGTGCAGCAATGGTAGCGGCGCTGAGGGGTTGCCGCGTTTGAATTTCGTATGGATAGAGGTGTAAACTCTGGCGCATGAGATGATACGTGGATGTTGGCGTCATTTGGACCGCAGCTGCAACACGGCGAACGGAAACCCGAGGCCGCTGTTGGATCACCTGCTGCACTAGCTGCGCGTTGCCCTCTGTGGTTACCGTACGCGGTCACCCTACCTTTCCAGCACGTTCATCCGTCACGTTCCCAGCCCGTTGAAATTTTTCAAACAGATCCTTTATTGTATCGCTTTTCGGTCCTTTGGTTACATTAAACCTCCGTTGAAAACTTAGTCTTGTTGCAACAACACTGTGTTCTAGGCGGTGGAATTCCAACACCAGAAAAATCCTCTGTTCTAAGGAATAAACCATGTTGTCTACAGCACACTTGCACGTTGTGAACAGCACACGCTTACAGCAGAAAGACGATGTACAGAATGGTGCACCCACAGACTGCGTTGTCTTCTATATCTTTCACATCACTTGCAGCGCCATCTGTTGTTGAAAATTGTAACTACTGTAATTTCGAAAGTTTGTCCGCCTGAAAATGTCCCAAGCATATTGCAACAAACGGTGTATTTCTATCGCTGCTCGTTTTTATTGCCGTTTCAAATATACCGGTCATTTTTGAAACACCCTGTACTAGAAAACAGAGTGATTAAACTGGCGGCCGCTGGATCTACTTGGGGCTCAGACAGTTGGACTGATGTTAGCTGCTCATCTTTAATTGCCATTTACCCAAATAACTCTGTTTTATCCGCTGGTAACTTCACTACCTTCTCCAGTAACATCTGCAATGCCTCTCACCTGCAAACATCATGTTCCTGCATCCGCCATTGTGAAACCTTTAACTTGTATTCACAAACAAGTACAACACAGTATCCGCCTACAACAGCTCATACCCTCAGATCTACAATTAATGTACATTCTACACCTTTTTGTGAACCACCTAGATTCAGTACACTTCCCAGCATTATGGCCATAATGGTGGCACATAAAACATTCTACCAATACCAACTCTGCACATGGTGCACTAAGCCCTAGCAGGATCTGTTGATAACACCTTACTTGCTGCAAATGGTGCTTCAAATAGTTCAAATGGCTCTGAGCACTATGGAACTTAACATCTGAGGTCATCAGTCCCCTAGACTTAGAACTACTGAAATCTAACCAACCTAAGGACATCACACACATCCATGCCCGAGGCAGGATTTGAACCTGCGACCGTAGCAGCAGCACGGTTCTGGACTGAAGCACCTAGAATTGCTCGGCCACAACAGCCAACCAAATGGTGCTTCCTACGAAACGGTGATACATCACCCAGTTTCACCGGTTTGACTAATGAACTTACAAGTTCCAATGTCTAGATCCCATGTCTTCTGTACACACACAAGTAGAATAAACACTTCACTCACTCATCCCATTGTGTGATGAAACTGCCAGAGTCCTGTTGTGACATCACACTGCATAGAGATTGTGACCGAATCCTTGTGATATTGTGTTAAGTTCAATTTGTGATTCTAAATGACAACAAATTGCATACAATTGCTTCAAGTTTATTATTGACAGTTATTACAAAAGTGATCTTTTGTGACCATTTGGTTTTATAATTGTTTATTGCAGAGGTTGATATCAGTTAAATGCACCAAGTGTGGTCAAAACTGTTACACTGAATAACGAAGGTATTGTTTTGTGTCATTGGGCACTGCACATGAA
Source organism: Schistocerca cancellata (assembly GCF_023864275.1). NCBI lineage: Eukaryota > Metazoa > Arthropoda > Insecta > Orthoptera > Acrididae > Schistocerca > Schistocerca cancellata. The sequence goes on along the minus strand of NC_064626.1, from coordinate 870,937,696 downwards.
ATTGGACGCTGTAGCTATCATCTGCGCAGCAGTGGTGCATGACCTTGGCTGTAGCAAGATTATAATTTTAACCTTCACAGAAGCTGTCAGTGTACACAAACTGGAGTATTTGTATTGTATTTATTCAAGCAATTACCCATATTATTATCACCTTTCGTAACGGACTGAACCACATGGGAGCTAAATGAATTGAGAATGGAAATTCCATCCCTTTTACAAGAACACTGCCTTAAATCATACCTCTTCCTACTTTCATACTGTGCATAAATCCATCTGTTGGACAGCTTAACCCTTTCAAGGGCCATGGGAGATAAACTTCCCACTGAAAGTATTTCCTTACAGCATTTAAGGGAATATTTGTTACCACTTCTGTAAACTTCTGGCATCTAGTGGCTGTCTGCTGCACCAACAGTAGTTTCTCTTTGTTGTGAAATATAGACTTCAGGATTGTGGGAAGTATATATCGTACCAAACAACGGTATTTTAATGGTTCTTGAGAAGTATGGTTACCACCAAAGTAGTTCCTGAAAGGGGCTTGGGAAGTATGCTAAAGTGCCAAAGAAACTGGTATAGGAATATGTATTCAAATACAAGGAATGTGTATTCAAATACAAGGATAGGTAATCAGGCAGAGTATGGTGCTGAGATCAGTAACGCCCATATAAGACAAAAAGTGACTGGCACAGTTGTTACAATGGCAGATTATCAAGATTTAAGTGAGTTTGAATGTGGGGTTATAGTCAGCGCACGAGCGATGGGACACAGCATCTCCGAGGTAGTGACAAAGTGAGGATTTTCCCATATGACCATTTCACAAGTGTACTATGAAATCAGGAATCTGCTAAAACATCAAATCTCTAACAATGCTGTGGCTGGAAAAAGATCCTGCCAGAATGGGACCAATGATGACTGAAGAGAACCATTCAACAACTCTTCCACAAATTGCTGCAGATTTCAATGCTGGGCCATCAACAAGTGTCAACGTGTGAACCATTCAATGACACATCATTAATATGGGCTTTCAGAGCCAAAGGCCCACTCGTGTACCCTTGATGACTTCACAACACAAAGCTTTATGCACTGCCAGGGTTCATCAACACCAACATTGGACTCTCAATGACTAGAAACATGTTGCCTGGTCTGACAAGTCTCATTTAAAATTGTATTGAGATGATGGATGTGTGCAGGTATGGAAACAACCTCATGAATCCATGGACCCTGCATGTCAGCAGGTGATTGTTCAAGCTGGTCGAGGCTCTGTAATGACATGGGGCGTGTGCAGTTGGAGTGATGTGGGACCCCTGATACATCTAGATATGACTCTGACAGGTGACACATACATAAGCATCCTGTCTGATAACCTGCATCCATTCATCTCCATTGTGCGTTCTGATGGACTTCAGAAATTCTGGCAGGACTGTGCGACACGCCACATGTCAAAAAGTGCTACAGAGTGGCTCCTGTTATATCCTAGCCAGTAATGCCAACCGAGCCCGCTGCCAAAAGGTTGGCAGCATCAAAGTCCGGACGCCGTCCGCATAAGCAGCGCCAGCGATACAGGAAATCGCCGCAAGTCTGCGCGCGCCACCGCTGGCTTCTGGCTTCTTAAGCGCTGGAGTCGCGAGCGCTAGGACAGTTCTGTATTCGCCGCTCAGTGGTATACTCACCACTGATTTGTGTACTTGCTAGTCAGTTGTGTGTTCATCGCAGCAGAGTTGTTGTTTGTCGTCAGCCGACGCTGACCTAGCCGCTCCGACTCGAACTAGACAGATTTCTGTAGACACGGAGTTCACTACTGTGTTTCTGTATCTTCCTTAATAAAGATAAGTACCGACTTTTATTTAATCAGAGTGTTTGGGTTTTCATCTTTCTGTTCACTGTTCCAGCGGACCGGTCGGCCCGCTATTAAAAGTGTGGCGGTGACTTCGTAAGCCGTTTCTACAGCGAAGTGTTTGTCGCTATGAACCCCGCCACAAAAGCTCCAGAAACACTCATCTGAGTTTAAACACTTCTGCTGGCCACCAAACTCCCCAGACATGAACATTATTGTGCATATATGGGATGCCTTGCAACATGCTGTTCAGAAGAGATCTCCACACTCTTGTACTTGTACAGATCGTACAGATTTGTGGACAGCCCTGCATGATTCATGGTGTCAATTCCCTCCACCAATTCAGACATTAGTCGAGTCCATGCCACATCATGTTGAAGCACTTCTGCATGCTTACAGAGGCCCTAAATGACATTAGGCAGGTGTACCAGTTTCTTTGTCTCTTCAGTGCATACTTACCACAGAATTAGTGCAACATTTTTGGTCCTTGGGAAGCATACTTACCACCAACTTAGGGGTATCCCAAAGCTTTTGGGAAAACATCTTACCACCTCTGTCCATGCCTGACATCTTGTGGTAGTACACTGTACCAGATCTATGAAAACTGCTACAACAATCACTTTTTATTTGTTGTGGAATCAACTGTTGTCGGAACACATTGTTTCACTTCTGCTATTGTGATCTGTATCAGCTCATACCTTTATTGTGTGATAAAGTTTCTGGGATTGTTTTCACTCTGTGGTAAGTAAATTTTAATATTGTTAATGAAGTAAAAAAGAACATAAAATAAAAACAGAAAACACTGGTTATTACTTTTTTATGTGTTATGGCAACACATAACAGCTCACAAAAGGGAAGTGGGAAATACATTAACCACAATTGTTTTAATACCTCACAAAGGTGTGTAGAGGTATAAGTACCACCATAGTTTTTGACCCTAAATCACAACAATAAAATTATCAAAAAATAAATACACTTAGTTGATCACAATTCTAATAGGATAGCAAAAAAATTATTGTTGCTGAGTTGCTACGAAAAATGCAACTACGAAAGGGTTAAGCTGCAGGTGTACAGAACAAGAAGATTGTGTCTTACCTTATTAAATGCTCTGAAAGAAATGTAATGTCTGAGTTCTTATGCTTGCCAAGCTGTGAAGGAGCTAATTTGATTGTAATTAGATCTAAAATTTACTGGGAATTTAAAAGAAAAGTTGTTACTGTACTTTCCAGCCAGTGGTGCCAAATATAAATTCTGTACTTATGGAGGCTGCATATGTGGGCATGCACCACATAATGTTTGTTCCCCAATGGTGATGGTGTATTCTAAGGTGACAGGGCTACTGTTCATACTGCTTGCATCACCCAGGATGGTTCTGTGAGCATGAAGATGAATTGTTGCATCTCTCCTCATCACCACAGTCACGGTGCTTGAACTTATTGAACTTTAGTGGTCTACTTTGGGGAGAAGGTTGCATTATCACTATCCAGCTCCATCATCATTATGCCAGCTTGTCACCATTTTGCAGGAAGGATGGTATAAAATTACCTAGAAAGCCATACAGGACATGTATTTATCCTCTCTGAGATGACTGGGAGCTGTTTTGAATGCCAATAAATTTTCTATGCCTTATTAGATGTGGTAATGTGTTGTGATTTTGGTGTTTCCGTATTTTTATCCGAACCCTGTACATGTTGGCTCCTGTCATCTATTGCATTGCACTAGGGATATTGTCAGACACTATGCTCATAAACACAGGCTTCAAAATGGAACTCTTAACTGATGTTGACATGCTGCTGTTTTTTGAGTGTAGGATACATTCAGGACTTTGCCAGTGTGTCCATAGATATAACAAGGCAAATAGCCTGCAAATGGATGAATTGTACTATAGGACATCCATCGATTTAAGTTACGTCCATTACTTTGATGTTAACTCTTTATATGGGTCCTCTAAGCAACAGTTTCTACCTATTGGAGGGTTTCAATGGTTGACATCTCTCAGCTGTGACAAATTATTCTAATGTAGGGTATGTTTTGGAGGTAGACTAAACATATCCTAATAGTTTGGATGATGTGATTTTTCACTATTTCCAGAGCATTAAGTTCTGTGGGATGGCTCCTATCACAAGCTGATGATAATGCTGGGAGAAAAAACAAAGTGCATAAACGCTAAAGGTATCTCCAGCAATGTCTCAAGTTAGGGTTGAAATGAAGTAGAGACATCTACATTATTGCATTCCACCAACGATCCTAGCTGAAGACATTTACTGATAAAAGTATCAAAAAGTCATCTCTGATGTGTGCTTTTGGTAAGAGTTTATATGAATTAATGAATAGTTCACTTATTGGTCAGACAACGGAAAAATTAGGGAAAACGTACTAAATCAGTCAATCATTGGGATGGATGCTGTGATGGGAAAAAAGTGATTGTCAAGCCAAATTTTAAATGGGCTACCGTCTTCAGTAACAAATTTCTGGCTCTGGGCATGGTAAGGTTGCAGTACAGTTCTTGAAACCTGTTTACAATAGCATGTGCGTTTTGGATGTATCAAAACTCCACATTTCAATTTCATTTTGAGTTTGCTAAAACCCATTTTGAAATTGAGGAGTTGCTTTATGTGAAAACTGACAACTTCATTTACTGGTTGAAGTGTTGTGATGCGTATGAAGTGACAAAGTGCCACCCCAATGTGTTTGAAACATCTGCGTGTGCAACTGATAGCCCTGATTGAACTAAGCTGTCAAACTGCAAGGTTATTAGCTTGATGAAATATGAGACAAATGGGTCATGCAGTTTGTGGGTCTACACACACTGTACAAATGGAGGTGCTACATAGAGGCAGGCTGAGGGTGTACAGAATGCAGCAACATGGGCTCTCATGGTAGGGGATTACTTGGTGTGCTTGTATGGCACTAGCACAGATGATATACTCAAGAGGACTTGTGATCCATACTGGTGTAGCTGAAGACTGGACTGTCACATCATTATGATAAATGTATCATTTGTGGTGGTGGGTCTGAAATCCCCTTTTACTTGCACTATTCACTTGAGTGATAGAGAGTGGGTGTATGCCTTCTAAAAGGTGGAAGGTGTTAATATGTGGAACAGTACCCATTTATTACAGTGTATGTGTAGCTATATATACTGCACACTCTGGGTACATGAATTATGCACCGTGTATTTGGGTTTTGAAATGCATACCCTGTATGTACCTTAGACTTTTTTTTACACACTATGCTTGTGAATGAACTGTTAGCTTAGTTTTTCCTGCTGCTGGCCACACAAATGAAGCTCACTTACTTTTTGCATGTAAAGTGTAGAAATGTACAACTCAACATCTGAACTGTATAACATGCTATGACACTGCAATTGGTAAATATGCAAAAACAACAGTTGAACCATGGAGTGTAAAGATGTGCTGAGCCATCACAACCATAACATGTTTTGTGACATGCTAAACAAGAGATGAAGTGTAAAATAAAATACAACATTGCAACTGTTCTATTCTATTAGATCTCACAGGAAAAACATAAAACATGTTACATGTATTTGAAACACAATTCTTTATGCAATGATTACTATGAAAACATATTAGAGGAATGTTATTATATGGTCATAATTCTTTTGTACCTTGTTAGTTGAGAAAAATATATTACAAATGTAAATATTATTACTTCTCAACTAGGAAAACATTAGGATTTGTGAAATTACTGTTATTTGCACCTTGGTAAGTGCAAAAATAAAGCCACTTTGTTAAATCCTAGTCACTCCTTTTCTTACTTTCTACAACAACTCTGCAATATTTATTCAGCATACTCAAATGTGGATGCAAACTAGAAAACTGATGTCACCAACATTATGCATATTGAGATTTTCAGGCGTACTGTCATTAGCATTCAAATCAATTGTGATCTGTTCATTTAAGCCTACCTCAGAAATCTAGTAATTTAGAAACATTGAATCAATCAAGAAAAGAGGGTAGTGGGTATGATAGTCTTACACAGATAGGCAGATTAACATGAAATTAGACTGGTGTGATATGCAGTTTTCAGAATATCACACCGAGCAGTCTGATGGGATGGTGAAACCAGTGTGGCATAGTTGCAGTATTATATGAGTGCTGGAAACACAGATAATTCTTATCTTAGATGTCCTGAATTACAGTAATTCTCAGCAGTAGCTGCTGCATCAGCGAATTTCTTCACAGCTTTTCTGGTATTACTGTCCACCAGGACAATACTCATTCATATGGGACAAGGAATGTAGAAAATATCTCTGAAGGTGAAGCACCACATTTTTCTTTGTATGACTGTTCTTCCTTTGACATGTGCCTTTAATTTCATATTTCTGCAAGTCACTCAGCCAGAAATCAACTTAACTGAACTTTGGCTCTGATAGAAGTGACCCAGAAAGCTACTGTTCAGGCAAATGTCCACAACACATTTAATTGAAAGTCTGGTAAGACTATTATTACTGTCCATTACAGCTTCACCTTGTAGCACTCTATTATACATGGAATGTAAATCCATACACAAACAAGCATACTCTTTATTCATACTAAATTGATGCAATGGAGGTACATCTACACTATCAGATGCCACTTACCACACGGTCAGTCAGACATTGCTCGGACTTGGTATCAGTTAACCACCAACAGTACCAAAAAGAAGCGTAGAGTGCAGAGGTGATGAGAAGTATGGAGGCAGAATATTATGTGGGGATGGCAGTTGTGTTGTTGTCAGCAGTAGAGTTGGCTCTGGGAGGTGCTGTACAGGTGGTACTCATGAAGACACACTGACACTTGGTGGGGTGGCCGAAACATGCCTATATGGCAGTTTTGGAGGTTGTAGGGGTGGTGGAGAGATCACTGGAGTTGGATGGCACAGGTGATGGTGCGTGATCTGGAGTGGGCAGGCAAGGAGCTTTGATGGCGAGGATACCACCAGCATAGAAGTGGGGGGTGAGAGCGGTAGTATTGACATCGTGTGTGTCCTAACTGTTTTCCTGAAGTGATGGATGATAGAGCCTTCCACAGACCGGTAGTGTAGCTGCTTCCCTGTGACCAGGAGTTTGTTGTCAGTCAGCCTGATGTCAGCATCAAACATATGATGGTTACTGATCGCATGCAGGAAATGTAACATTGATACCATATCAAAAATCATTCACATTGTATTTCAGCAGATAAGTATGGCTGAACAGAGAAAGGGCAAGAAGATGGATAGTGATGGAGGGGGCAGGTTGATAAAGCAGGCAATGGTATTCAATACAACATGCCAGTTGTACAGGCCAGCTGACACATCAGGGGCTCAATAATATTCTTGCCCCAGATGTGTAGTGTGTCCTGCAAAATAATCAGTAAGGCAGGTCAGTGCTACTCCAACACAACTCATCTTTCAAATAGGACAGGCTACATGAGATTGGGGCTGGAAAGTAGTATAGGAAGTTTATTACGGAAGCTAAGTGGATGGCAGAATTTATGGTAGTGTTGACATTACTTTTTAAAAAGTTATGTGCTACTTGTATTAAATATTGATAGATATAGTCCTGTGTAACATTCTGTTGAAGGTATAACTTTTGGTTTGGGCACATAATTCTGCATGTGAAGTTTTTTTCTCTTTTGGGGAGGAGAAAAAGGGGGGGGGGGGGTGGAGCACAGGAAGGTATGAGATATTATACACTCAGTTTTGATTAACTACAGTCTATTCATCCCTGATTTTCCTTGCTTAGCCTTCCTTTTGTTTGCTCTGTGAACATCAGTTATATATAATTATGTAATCTTCCTTTACTTCAGTTCTTATATAAATTTTGTTTGACAGAATGTTGAAGCATCATACCTTGGCCACACTGCCCTGTCAACAACTACATTTTACACTGAGTGAATGGATTCAAAACAACAAGTTACTGAACAAATCAGCAGATTATCACCAAGATTTAGCTGAAAGAATACTGTCTGAAGGATCAAGAGCTAGAGAGGTGACAGCACACACAACCAAAGCCAACAAGGTAATCAGAAATATTTATTTGTATTTAACGATATGTGTGGCTTTTTTAACCAAATGTAACATGCAAAATTAAAATTTCAGTACAGTTTTAAAGAGAAAGAAAACATTTACAGAGAAAGTTTTTGAACTTCCATCAGTCATACCAAAGTTTGCATAAATGAAGTTACGACATAATCGTTAAATCTAAAAGGAGCTCTGCGTGCTTTGGTTCACTTTCTCAAGTGACATTTTTGTTTTCATTTATGATTGCTTGGAGTCCATTTGATACCATTTTCTTTTATTTGTTTATTTACAGATTCACTGTCTATGCTTTTGCACTCAGAATCACTAAAGTGTTCACTTCGTGAATCAGAGTCTTTAGATCAATACACCTGATATCCTCTCCCACAATATCAAAATGTCTGGCAATTTTGACTTTGTTATTAATCAATACACTGTATTCAGCTTTGCTGTAGTCTAGTAAAATTGCAAAGTATGCTTTATGATCCCATTTTGACTTTGTCAGTTCTTCTGGCACACTCCTGCCACCGTTGGATAAGCAGCTGCCAGCAGCAAGTTGTATACTCTTAGCTGACTTATTTGTTATATAGTTTAATTCTTAATTTCTTTGCATGTTTTTGGGTACTTGCATTGTTTAATTCATAAATTTCGGGCGTATTATAGTATTTGAGAGTCGTAGCATCTCGCTTTAGTACCCGAATAGTCTAAATTCGCATAGTCGTCTGTCTTCTGTTTTTGTTTTGAATGGCCAGTACGCTCCCTGCTGCCGTTGGATAAGCAGCTGCCAGCAGCAAGTTGTATACTCTTAGCTGACTTATTTGTTATATAGTTTAATTCTTAATTTCTTTGCATGTTTTTGGGTACTTGCTTTGTTTAATTCATAAATTTTGGGCGTATTATAGTATTTGCGAGTTGTAGCATCACGTTTTAGTACCTGAATAGTGTAAAATTGCGTAGTCTTCTTCCGCCGCTGAGCAGTGTGTCAGCAGTGCGCAAGTAGCAGCATTACTGCATTTACTAGGCAATCTTGTATTTTAATAACCGTTTAAATTTTGTGTTGAACAGTTTGTGCTCTCTGTAGATTAGTTCAGGCATTCTTTGCACAACAGTTTTTAGAATGGATAGGGACTGCAACTGCTGTGTTCGGATGCGGGCTGAGTTGGCATCCATTCCCAGCTTCAGGCAGTGTTGGCTTCGGTCACACAGCTTGAGGCTGTTGCCAATGGGCATCACTATGGGGGTCCAGATGGGGGTTTGTCGGGGACGGCCAGCTCGTTTCACGCATCCCATGATCGGACTACAGCTGTGGCTGCCCAGGATAATGCCCACATTGAGGCTGACTCCTCACCCGTGGTAGAGTGGGAGGTCATCTCGAGGTGTGGCAGGGGCCGAAAGACATTCTGGAGGGCTGAATGGAAGGACTCTCCAGTTTGTCTGATAAACCGGTTTCAGGCTCTGTCTCTGGCTGATACTGACCTTCGGCTGGACATGACTGCTTGTCCTGTTCCAGAGGTTGCCCCTCAGTCTGCAAGATCCGGACGGTCGCAGAGGGTGGGCTTACTGGTAGTTGGGAGCTCCAACGTCAGGCGCGTAATGGGGCCCCTTAGGGATATGGCAGCAAGAGAGGGAAAGAAAACCAATGTGCACTCCGTGTGCATACCGGGGGGGAGTCATTCCAGATGTGGAAAGGATCCTTCTGGATGCCATGAAGGGTACAGGATGCACCCATCTGCAGGTGGTTGCTCATGTTGGCACCAATGATGTGTGTCGCTATGGATCGGAGGAAATCCTCTCTGGCTTCCAGCGGCTATCTGATTTGGTGAAGACTGCCAGTCTCGCTAGTGGGATGAAAGCAGAGCTCACCATCTGCAGCATCATTGACAGGACTGACTGTGGACCTTTGGTACAGAGTCAAGTGGAGGGTCTGAATCAGAGGCTGAGACGGTTCTGCGACCATGTCGGCTTCAGATTCCTTGACTTGCGCCATAGGATGGTGGGGTTTCGGGTTCCGCTGGATAGGTCAGGAGTCCACTACATGCAGCAGGCGGCTACACGGGTAGCAGGGGTTGTGTGGCATTGACTGGGCGGTTTTTTAGGTTAGATGGCCTCGGGCAAGTACAGAAAGGGCAACAGCCTCAAAATGTGTGGGGCAAAGTCAGGACATGCGGGGACCAAGCAGTAATTGGTATTGTAATTGTAAACTGTCGAAGCTGCATTGGTAAAGTACCGGAACTTCAAGCGCTGATAGAAAGCACCGAAGCTGAAATTGTTATAGATACAGAAAGCTGGCTGAAGCCAGAGATAAATTCTGCCGAAATTTTTACAAAGGCACAGACAGTGTTTAGAAAGGATAGATTGCATGCAACCGGTGGTGGCGTGTTTGTCGCTGTTAGTAGTAGTTTATCCTGTAACGAAGTAGAAGTGGATAGTTCCTGTGAATTATTATGGGTGGAGGTTACACTCAACAACCGAGCTAGGTTAATAATTGGCTCCTTTTACCGACCTCCTGACTCAGCAGCATTAATGGCAGAACAACTGAGAGAAAGTCTGGAATACATTTCACATAAATTTTCTCAGCATGTTATAGTCTTAGGTGGAGATTTCAATTTACCAGATATAGACTGGGACACTCAGATGTTTAGGACGGGTGGTAGGGACAGAGCATCGAGTGACATTATACTGTTTGCACTATCCGAAAATTACCTCGAGCAATTAAACAGGGAACTGACTCGTGGAGATAACATCTTGGACCTACTGATAACAAACAGACCCAAACTTTTTTACCCTGTAAGCACAGAACAGGGAATCAGTGATCATAAGGCCGTTGCAGCATTCCTGAATATGGAAGTAAATAGGAATATAAAAAAGGGAGGAAGGTTTATCTGTTTAGCAAGAGTAATAGGAGGAAGATTTCAGACTACCTAACAGATCAAAACGAAAATTTCTGTTCCGACACTGACAATGTTGAATGTCTATGGAAAAAGTTCAAGGCAATCATAAAATGCATTTTAGAAAGGTACGTGCTGAGTAAAACTGTGATGGACAGGAAAAACCCAACGTGGTTCAACAATAAAGTTAGGAAACTACTGTGTAAGCAAAGACAGCTTCACTGCAAGTTTAAACACAGCCAAAACCTCTCAGACAAACAGAAGCTAAATGATGTCAAAGTTAGTGTAAGGAGGGCTATGCGTGAGGCGTTCAGTGAATTCAAAAGTAAAATTCTATGTACTGACTTGACAGAAAATCCTAGGAAGTTCTGGTCTTACGTTAAATCAGTATGTGGCTCGAAACAGCATATCCAGACACTCCGGGATGATGATGGCATTGAAACAGAGGATGACACACGTAAAGATGAAATACTAAACACCTTTTTCCAAAGCTGTTTCACAGAGGAAGACCGCACTGCAGTTCCTTCTCTAAATCCTCGCACAAACGAAAAAATGACTGACATCGAAATAAGTGTCCAAGGAATAGAAAAGCAGCTGAAATCACACAACAGAGGAAAGTCCACTGGACCTGACAGGGAACCAATTCGATCCTACACAGAGTACGCGAAAGAACTTACTCCTCTTCTAACAGCCATGTACCACAAGTCTCTAGAGGAACAGAAGGTTCCAAATGATTGGAAAAGAGCACAGGTAGTCCCAGTCTTCAAGAAGGGTCGTCGAGCAGATGCGCAAAACTATAGACCTATATCTCTGACGTCGATCTGTTGTAGAATTTTAGAACATGTTTTTTGCTCGCGTATCATGTTGTTTCTGGAAACACAGAATCTACTCTGTAGGAATCAACATGGATTCCGGAAACAGTGACTGTGTGAGACCCAAATTGCTTTATTTGTTCATGAGACCCAGAAAATATTAGATACAGGCTCCCTGGTAGATGCTATTTTCCTTGACTTCCAGAAGGCGTTCGATACAGTTCCGCACTGTCGCCTGATAAACAAAGTAAGAGCCTACGGAATATCAGATCAGCTGTGTGGCTGGATTGAAGAGTTTTTAGCAAACAGAACACAGCATGTTGTTCTCAAGGGAGAGACGTCTACAGATGTTAAAGTAACCTCTCGCGTGCCACAGGGGAGTGTTATGGGACCGTTGCTTTTCACAATATATATAAATGACCTAGTAGATAGTGTTGGAAGTTCCATGCGGCTTTTTGTGGATGATGCTGTAGTATACAGAGAAGTTGCAGCATTAGAAAATTGTAGCGAAATGCAGGAAGATCTGCAGTGGATAGCCACTTGGTGCAGGGAGTGGCGACTGACCCTTAACATAGACAAATGTAATGTATTGCGAATACATAGAAAGAAGGATCCTTTATTGTATGATTATATGATAGCGGAACAAACACTGGAAGCAGTTTCTTCTGTAAAATATCTTGGAGTATGCATGCGGAATGATTTGAAATGGAATGATCATATAGAATTAATTGTTGGTAAGGCGGATACCAGGTTGAGATTCATTGGGAGAGTCCTTAGAAAATGTAGTCCATCAACAAAGGAGGTGGCTTACAAAACACTCGTTCGACCTACGCTTGAGTATTGCTCATTAGTGTGGATTCCGTACCAGATCGGGTTGACAGAGGAGATAGAGAAGATCCAACGAAGAGCGGCGCATTTCGTTACAGAGTTATTTGGTAAGTGTGATAGCGTTACGAAGATGTTTAGCAAACTCCAGTGGCAGACTCTGGAAGAGAGGCGCTCTGCATCGCGGTGTAGCTTGCTGTCCAGATTTAGAGAGGGTGCATTTCTGGATGAGGTATTGAATATATTGCTTCCCCCTACTTATACTTCCCAAGGAGATCACAAATGTAAAATTAGAGAGATTCAAGCATGCACGGAGGCTTTCCGGCAGTCGTTCTTCCCACGAACCATATGCGACTGGAACAGAAAAGGGAGGTAATGACAGTGGCACGTAAAGTGCCCTCCACCACACACTGTTGGGTGGCTTGCGGAGTATAAATGTAGATGTAGATGTACTTCCATACAACTTTAAATGTTTAACATGAAGTTTATTCCCAAAAAATATCTTATAATGAGTTTTCTTTTCAATAGTATTTGCTAAAATTCTGTTTTGAGGTATGTAGCTATGCAAACTACTTTAGATCAGAATATTCTCTCTACTTTTGCTTCAGCTAACAGAGATCCTGACATATCCATAATTAACCTGTTATGTCTTTCAGCTGCACCATGTAATTCATGTACATAGGTAGGACAGACATTTAAAATGATGCCTTTCCTACCTTATAAATTGATAAAAATCTAAATTTAAATATTGTTTCCCATATAATGACCTAATTTCTTAATTGTTTTACAAGTTAAATTTTCTGTTTCATTAACAAATTTCACAAAACAGCCATAAACCTGATTTTTTGATTTGATACCATAGACACTATCTGCTTCAATATAATCATCAATAAAAGTAAGAAAATATCAATCCCTATGCAAACCGTGACTTGAGTGTGGCCCATTCAAATCAGTCTGAATAATTTCTAATGTTTTTTTGCTTTGCTTCTATTATTTTCACAAGGTAAATTGTGCACTTTATTTTCAGTACAGACTTTACCTCATAAATTCTAATTTGAAATTTATTGACAATCCGTCTGCTAACAACTGTTTACACATAATATACAGTGTTGTTGTTGTGGTCTACAGCAAATCATTAAAATTTGCATGTCCAAGGCTACAACACCATTTTATCTTTACTGACACACTATCTATACTGCTAATACTATTTATGTTAATACTTTCCTTATAAATTATACCTGTCGCTTTGTACAGCCTATTTTCTTTCTAAGCAGTCACAAGTACATAAGTTATCATCTTTATCAAAAACTTTTGAGATACTGCCTACAGTACAACTTGATGTTTTTCTGTTGCTTTAGCACAGCCAAACAAATTTCTGTCTACATCATTAACATAAAATATATTTTTCATTTCACTTGGAATCCTGTCACCACAAAATGGAAAAAAAAGCATTATATTTCCTATTTTTGTAGCTTGTAAAACTTTACTGCCCTAAATTTTTACTTTCACAGGCTCTTTTAAATGTATGCACTCAGAAAAATATTTTTCATTGTTAACAACATAATATGTGCAACCACTATTCAATAACGAATCAGTCTGTACATTGTTATCTGACTCAAAATCATGGGTTGTACTTCTGTTACAAATCTGCTCATGCCATTTCCATTCTGTTGATATCCTCTGTACTCTGGATGATAACCATTTCTTGAACCATCCCATTTCCTTTGACCATGTGATGAATTGTTGTTATCCCTGCTATGCTGCTCACTTTGCCCTTGTTGCAATCTGCAGCAACTGTCTGATCTTCTTCTTTCAAAATACTGATCAAATCCCCAATAGAGATCACAGATTTTGGCAAAGTTCACAACAGGGATTTTCACTTTTCTTTTTCTGTCAATTTCATGCCTGCTAATTTTAATTTATTTACTTTTTTTTTAAACTTACTGAAGAATGTTACCAGGTCAATATAGTCTTTTAACCTTGGATTGTCCATTTTGTTTCTATACACAATCTGAAGTGACATCAATTCCTTGGAGTATAATTCATCCAACATTTTCATTACCTTAAATGCAGTGTCCTTATCACTCAAGAATTCTAGTTGCTTGTTCAATATTGCTCCAAATATGTATTTCATTGTGCTCAGATTTCTTCTTTCCAAGTGTCATCCTTGTCCATGCTCATTTTTGCTCTTGAAGCCATTGTATAATATTTGTTCATTTTCAGATGCATTTCCATTCACCAATTCCAGTTCTCTTAGTCTTCCTCATCACACACAGGTCAATTTCAGAAAGTATACACTTTTTTCATTTTTCATAACAGCTGTTAACAACCACAAACTGCTACCATGTTAAGAACATTTGTTGACAAGGCAAATACTTTGTGTAGTGGAGAGGGATGACCCCCCCCCCACACACACACATTCTTTTTTTTTTACACACATATGTAATCACCGTTGAGAGCGATCGCAACACTGTTGATGTAAATGTACCACCATGATGCTGATGGTGTGTCATCACCCAACACTGTCTTGTTTATGGCAAGGTGTAGCTTTTGCCTCAGTGTGCGTTATAATCATTGCAATATTAGAGACTTCACTATCTCATACTTGTGCACAGTCAGGGTATTTAGCAGTAGATCACTGATGAGATCTGCTTGTTCGCTGAGATGGTTGAGAACTATTGACAGCTTGCTCTGGTCATCCTTGTTCCCTGCTGTACTCCTCATACATTCACATAAAGCAAACCACACTTCTGGTGAGTCTGTGTGAATGGGCAGCAGCAGGAGTTTGACAGACAGTGGGTCGTTCCCGTAGTGGTTGTTTCATGCTGGTCCCAGTGAGTTGTCGCTGTGCACTAGTTGCATGGCATTGCTTGGACCAACTGTGGTGGCATGATGAGGTATGGCCACTGTTTATTGTACCTGTCAGCATGGTGTGGTGTGATATTCTGGTTGGAGCTTTGGTTTGGCATGCGACGTGGCCAGCCAGGCAGTGACATCACGCCTGTCGTGACACGGCTGATATTTCTGTGCCATCATCCGTGTGACGTATAGAGGCTTCAGCAGAATGTGGAGAAATGTAATTCTGTTGGATATCATAGTTTTCTGGTAGTGTTTGTCTGTGTGTCCACTGTGCACACTGTTGTGTTAATCGTGTCGTGGCCATCACGGTTGCTGTGGTTGCATCAGTGTAATTAAAGGTGGCGTGCAGTGCAGGAGGTGTAGCAAGTAAGTCCGTGTGAATGGCATCACCCCTCTTGGTTGTAACACATGTCACAGTAGGTGGGGTAAAGTCACAGTTGGTCAGAAGCTATCGAGGCATGGGAGGTCTTGCCCATAGGATCAGCAGCGTGTCATGTAATGATCGTCGGCTGGATAAATTTGTGGTAGATTACCGGCCTATGTGGTATGGGGTTCACTGTATGTGTGATGTCTGGCTCGAATTTGATGCCCTTCATTGTCAGTGTGGGTGGTGTAGCAGTCAGGTTGTAACTTTGATATCCATCTTGTGGTCGTAGTGCTGTTGATGTGTCTGTTGTGGCATCCTGGTAGCTGATGATGTTTGGTTGTGGTAAAATGGTCATGTCGTGCATCCATACCAGCATGCGGCAGGCATCAGCATATCCTGATGTGAGCTGGGGTGTGGGAAGTGATGAGCCTGGCGGGGCTGTGACATCACACCCGAGGTTTACCATGGTATGCGGCACGGCTGCCATGATGTCACCCACGTGATGTATGAGAGCAAAAGTGATTTGCAGAAATATGGCATTCTGTTCAATATCACTGTTAACTGGCACTATCTGTCTCTGAGACTACCAAATACACTGACCTGCATATTTGTTTGTTGTCACTGATTGTTCGGTGTCTGCTACATCACTGTTGTTGGTGTCTATAATAAGCTGTCAATGCCTGACATCTCAATAATGGTAGAGTCACTCAGCTGATAGGGAGACTTGGGAGTAGCATTAGTACTAGCTGAATGTATATCATCTGGAATACTGCACTCGAGAATGGTGGGGGGCAGCAGGGTAGCGCCATTGTTGATAACCGACAATTGTTGCTGTCCATTTTTTATGTAGTCTGATGAGGTTAGTGGCCTCATAAGCACATGTGACACTATTTTCAGTGTTTGTTAAAGGCACTGTGGTTGATGGGAGTTCAGTATCAAAGTCCTTATGAGTGCTCTGATGTGACAATGGTTGCATTGTTGTGCATGTATTAAACACAGAAGTATTGCAATTTCTGTCTTGTAGCAGTGAAAAGTCGTTAGACCAACACTTGCAACACTTGCTATCATTGACTGTAGCTAGCTGACCATCAGTGTGGGTAGGATCTATGTCAGCGAGGTGTTGGATTCTCACGTCGGGTGGAGGTGGAGCAACATGTCATATGATAATGTCATGATGAGGGTGTCAGAAAACTTGGGATCACTGAAGTAGGTTTTGGGTAACAAACATGATATTCATGATGTGTAGTGACTGTCAAAATTACTGATTCACATACACAATATTTATTTATACACATTATACGGACAGATACAACTTAAACACTTGGCGTCTAAGTATACACTGCCCCAGGTCCAGAGATACTGTTTTTTGCAGTGATATTCCTGGGGATGGAAGTCCATAGAGCTTGTGTCCCCATACAACTGAAAAAAAAGAGAGAGAGAATATTTTTACTAGCCTTTATATGAAACATTTGGAAATCTACATTAATAGTAACATTCATCAAAAAATCATAAATATTATTTAAATTTTCTTAACATAAAGTAGGTACATTATATTGTGATAGAAAATATAGGATGTTGGGACTTTGTTAATAAAACAAGTCACACTTATGAGACTGTTGGGTTGGCAACAACCTCGTTTTTGGCAAACATCTATTTTTATTGAAAATTTGTGTCTGTGTTTTGGTCACTTATGGTTCTCATTACTTCAGTTACATTATAGTAAACTCATAAGAAGAAAAAAAATAACAATTACATCTAAAGAATGAATAAATCAACTGAAAACTAACTTTATTGTTTTAGATTTATAATAAGGAAAATAACAATAATATCTGTAAAATGAATGAATCAGCTATAAAGTTATGACATATAAGAAAATATTTAACTTGGTTATTTTAGACTTGTATTCATAAATTCTAGTACTGTATATAAGCAGTCCTTTGCAAGTAATGTTTTTACTTTATCTCTGAATTCCTTTCTATTCATCTTTAAGTTTTCAGGTAGCTTGTTGTGTAGAAGAACTCCCATGAACTTTGCACTACCATGTTCTTTATATAGTCATTGACTGCTTATAGATAAATAATTTTAATTATGAGTCTGATGGTGGTGGAGGTCTTTACTTTTTTTAAAAAACTATGTAAATTATCATGTATAAAACATACTCTTTGATCAGTATAAATATAAGGCACTGGCAGGCTACTGAACTCATGAAATACTTAGATGTCTAATGGTGGAGGAATGAACCACTTGTCTCATTATCTTAATTATACCCTTCTGCATAATAAATATAACTCTCTGTGAGACACACCAAAATGGTTGCAATTAGTGAGTATTGAGTGCAAAAGTGCAAAGTATGCACATTTTAGTGTTTTGATGTCACAGACTTTGTTCAGGGCATTAGATTTGTAGAAAAAATTGTGCAGACTATTTTTTATGTACATCAAACCTTATAATGACATCTTTCAATGCTCCAAGGAATTTAGTAGTTACCTCTTGATTAATCTACACCTACATAATAGGCGCATCTGCATACTAGGTACATTTTCAGATCTGATATCTGTTCATGATATAATTATGACTGATGGGTGAAAATTAATATGCACAGTTTTTCTCTTCACCAGTAACAGTTTTGCTGTGTTAAATACATTTAACTGCTTGGACTTTCTATCAGAAATCATGTTAGGGAGTTCATTAGCACAGTAATTCAAATATACTGTCTTGGTGTTATAAGAACACATCACTCACAGATCTTTTAAAATGCTTTGGGGCAGATCATTGATAAATATAATAAACAAAAGTGAACAAACTGTGAAACCTTGTGGAATGCCTCATCTTATAACTTACAACTATGACTGTGTGCTTCCAAATGTTTTTGAGCTGATTTCAACTTTCTGTACTCTGAGAGTTATGATCTAAACCAGTCATTACATTTTCCCCTAATTCCATATTGTAGTAGTTTATCCATAAGTAATTCATGACTGACAAGTTGTTGTTGTTGTGGTCTTCAGTCCTGAGACTGGTTTGATGCAGCTCTCCATTCTACTCTATCCTGTGCAAGCTTCTTCATCTCCCAGTACCTACTGCAACCTACATCCTTCTGAATCTGTTTAGTGTACTCATCCCTTGGTCTCCCTCTACGATTTTTACCCTCCAATACTAAATTGGTGATCCCTTGATGCCTCAGAAAATGCCCTACCAACCAATCCCTTCTTCTAGTCAAGTTGTGCCAGAAATTTATCTTCTCCCCAATTCTGTTCAATACCTCCTCATTAGTTATGTGGTCTACCCATCTAATCTTCAGCGTTCTTCTGCAGCACCGCATTTTGAAAGCTTCTATTCTCTTCTTGTCCAAACTATTTATCGTCCATGTTTCACTTCCATACATGGCTACACGCCATACAAATACTTTCAGAAACGACTTCCTGACATTTAAATCTAAACTCTATGTTAACAAAATTCTCTTCTTCAGAAATGCTTTCCTTGCCATTGCCAGTCTACATTTTATATCCTCTCTACTTCGACCATCATCAGTTATTTTGCTCCCCAAATAGCAAAACTCCTTTACTACTTTAAGTGTCTCATTTCCTAATCTAATTCTGGCAGCATCACCTGATTTAATTCGACTACATTCCATTATCATCATTTTGCTTTTGTTGATGTTCATCTAATATCCTCCTTTCAAGACACTATTCATTCCATTCAGCTGCTCTTCCAGGCCCTTTGCTGTCTCTGACAGAATTACAATGTCATCGGTGAACCTCAAAGTTTTTATTTCTTCTCCATGGATTTTAATACCTACTTCATATTTTTCTTTTGTTTCCTTTACTGCTTGCTCAATATACAGGTTGAATAACATCGGGGATAGGCTACAACCCTGTCTCACGCCCTTCCAAACCATTGCTTCCCTTTCATGCCCCTCGACCCTTATAACTTCCACTTGGTTTCTGTACAAATTGTAAGTAGCCTTTAACTCCCTGTATTTTACCCCTGCCATCTTCAGAAATTGAAAGAGAGTATTCCAGTCAACATTGTCAAAAGCTTTCTCTAAACTTCCACTTGGTTTCTGTACAAATTGTAAGTAGCCTTTAACTCCCTGTATTTTACCCCTGCCACCTTCAGAAATTGAAAGAGAGTATTCCAGTCAACATTGTCAAAAGCTTTCTCTAAGTCTACAAATACTAGAAACGTAGGTTTGCCTTTCCTTAATCTATTCTGTAAGATAAGTCATAGGGTCAGTATTGCCTCATGTGTTCCAACATTTCTGTGGAATCCAAACTGATCTTCCCCGAGGTCGGCTTCTACCAGTTTTTCCATTTGTCTGTAAAGAATTTGTGTTAGTATTTTGCAACTGTCGCATATTAAATTGATAGTTCGGTAATTTTCACATCTGTCAACACCTGCTTACTATATTCTTCTTGAAGTCTGAGGGTATTTCACCTGTCTCATACATCTTGCTCACTAAATGGTAGAGTTTTGTTAGGCCTGGCTCTCCCAAGGCTGTCATTAGTTCTAATGGGATGTTGTCTACTCCCGGGGCCTAGTTTCGACTTAGATCTTCCAGTGCTCTGTCAAACTCTTCACACACTATCATATCTCCCATTTTATCTTCATCTATTTTCTCATCCATTTCTATAATATTTTGCTCAAGTACATCGCCCTTGTACAGACCCTCTATATACTCCTTCCACCTTTCTGCTTTCCCTTCTTTGCTTAGAACTGGGTTTCCATCTGAGCTCTTGATATTCATACAAGTGGCTCTCTTTTCTCCAAAGGTCTCTTTAATTTTCCTGTAGGCAGTATCTATCTTAGCCCTAGTGAGATAAGCCTCTACATTCTTACATTTGTCCTCTAGCCATCCCTGCTTAGCCAATTTGCACTTCCTGTTGATCTCATTTTTGAGCCCTTTGTATTCCCTTTTGCCTGCTTCATTTACTGCGTTTTTTTTTTTTTTTTAATATTTTCTCCTTTCATCAGTTAAATACAGTATTTCTTCTGTTACCCAAGGATTTCTATTAGCCCTCGTCATTTTACCTACTTGATACTCTGCTGCCTTCACTACTTCATCCCTCAAAGCTACCCATTCTTCTTCTACTGTATTTCTTTCCCCCATTCTTGTCAATTGTTCCCTTATGCTCTCCCTGAAACACTGTACAACCTCTGGTTTAGTCAGTTTATCCAGGTCCCTTCTCCTTAAATTTCCATCTTTTTGCAGTTTCTTCAGTTCTAATCTACAGTTCATAACCAATAGATTGTGGTCAGAGTCCACATCTGCCCCTGGAAATGTCTTACAATTTAAAACCTGGTTCCTGAATCTCTGTCTTACCATTGTATAATCTATCTGATACCTTCCAGTATCTCCAGTCTTCTTCCATGTATTCAACCTTCTTTTATGATTCTTGAACCAAGTGTTAGCTATGATTAAGTTATGCTCTGTGCAAAATTCTACCAGGCGGCTTCCTCTTTCATTCCTTACTCCCATTCCATATTCACCTACTACGTTTCCTTCTCTTCCTTTTCCTACTGTCGAGTTCCAGTCACCCAGGACTATTAAATTTTCGTGTCCATTCACTATCTGAATAATTTCTTTTATCTCATCATACATTTCATCAATCTCTTCGTCATCTGCGGAGCTAGTTGAAGATTGAAGGCCTTTGTGAGCTCAAGTAATAGTCCTATTGTATGATGTCTGTCGCTGAGTGCATTGTAAACTTTGTTTAGAAATGAATGGGACCCCATTTATTGATCTCCCTTTTCAAAAGCAAAACTGATGGGGGCTCAATAAACAGCTACTTTCCAGGAACTTAATGACATTGTCACACACTGCATCCCCAAGGAACTCTGATATGCTTGACAGGATCAAGATGGGTTTGTAGTTATTAATATCACTCCTTTCACTTTATTTAAAAGAGAGGAACCACTCGTACTACCTTGAAAATTTTAGAGAATTGGCGCAACAGAAAGAAGAAGTTTATTGTATCTGACATGGGATTTGAGAAGGTAATCAGATATGCCATCAAAAGCTTACAAGTGTCTTTAGCTCATGTTTTGTAATACTGCAGATTTAACCTGGTTTGTGAAATGTTTGCCGGCTAAAGGGAACAGACCAGTACTTAGCATTGTATCTATAAATGAAATAAGCAGTGGTGTAACTGTTTATTTTTATACATCCTCCAATAAAGATGTTGCCTGAATTATATTTTTTTGAAATTACAGGCAATTTGAGACATGACAGCTGCAAAATGATTTAAGCAAAACAAAAAATTTAACTTCAGAATATTTATTACAAAATTTTAGCACCATGTGACAGGTTTGACGTCATAAAATCTTTTACAAGACATGCAATTGTATGCCTATCACCATGATTCTTTTATAACTTTACAATAATTAATGTTGAACATATACATTGTTGTTTTAGCACATTTCATAAATTATAATGAAGGTTTTATAGGTCTGGGTAGCTGATTAATAATTACAGGTTTGTTTTCATTAGAACTTTCGTGTGTGACAACAATTTAACAGAAATAAATCCCTTAACTCACTTAAATATGTTGCACATTCAGTGGCAATGAACAAATTTCTTATTGCTGTTGAGGAAAAAAAAACATTCATAGAAATTAATAGTGAGAAAAAATGAAAGGTGTGATATTGAGAGTTAGTTCTTTAGGTATTACGCAATTGCCCCCACTGTACAGTGACATTGTATCAGATTATTAATTGGTTGCTATCCATTACCAGTGTTGGGGGGGGGGGGGGTTAAAGCCCTTTATTTCTCGGTCTTTTGAAACACTTATGTCAAGTGGAGACATCAGATTTACCTTATTATATCTACATATTCTAATACAAATAATTAAAACGAAGACAAGCTATAAAAAAAAGGGTAAAAATATCAAGTACTGCATATATACAACAGCCCTTGGTTTAGTTAAGTCTCTTTCATTATTCGCCTATGTGCATGGCAAGTAGTTGGTGGCTTGGCACTGGGACTTTAATGGTTGTGTGCTTGTCAAATACTTTTAACTCGTGCTTGTCCATTTCACATGGAGTGAAACAGCGAAGTCATTGTGTGTTTCACCGTGGATTCCTCCACAAATATTTGCTCATTTCTTGGAAACAGTGTGTGTGCTTTTGGTAATTTCAATGCTATGACATAAGACCTACAGTGTTACGGCCTGTGACCTACTGTTTACCTGGCGTAATGCGCTTATTCAGTGGGAGGAAATCAATCGATCAGCACCCATGATAAGGTAAGTTCCTTATAAAAAACTTCTCCATTTATTCAGAGTTGAGTGTAGGCTAGTAAAAATTTTTGTAGGATTGCACGCACATACTAAGCATCAGCACACTTTACTTTTGAAAAACAAATATCACATTTACACAGGTTCCTTGCTGAATTGCCATCTGACTCTATTAATCACTTATTTTGCATAAAGTGTCTGCTTTCATATGCTGTTACTCTTTCAACAAACTGTTATTTACATAGTTACAATTTTAATACATTCACAAATTGCATATTATTGCTGACATTTCACTTACACTTGCTTCATAAACAGTCATATGATTTTAGTTTGTAAATAATAGATTCATTTACATTCATATTGTAGTATAACTATGCATAACCTCAGTTACATTGATCATCCTTAATACATATATACATCTGTATGTTTGGGTATCACAAATCTTTACATAAGAAACATTATACATAATTCCTTTCACATTAATCATGGGAACTTGTCATTTATTTATGGAGCAGGTGGGAAAATATTGGCATCTACTTCAAATACTCTATGCACTGCTTGCCTAACTATGCTTAGCATTGCCTCTAGAAATGAAGGAAGGAACCTGTTTGACTATAGGCCCAGTGGATAATTAAAGAAAGGATGTATAACTGATATATCATGTTACAAGAAGACTCTCAGCCAGCACTGTTCATGGTAGATTCTTGTTATGTTTCTACTACATGAAATAGATATCGTTTGCTTCAGATGACATGTAACTTAAGTACTCATGACATGTGTTTAATTTCCATAAATGTTGTTGTTATTCAACATGTAGAAATAATAATCCTGTTTATAATGATAATGTACATATACATATTATGAAGAGGAAAATGGGTATTGGGAGCTTCTGAAGTAATGACTGTGCCCTGTAAGTATGTCGGCCCATTACTTGTTCGGTAGCATCAAACCTAGATCATTACAATGTCACTTACCAGACTGCTACTGTGTATACTTTGAATTGTTCATTCATATCACTTATATGTATAATATTTCTTACAACTAAATTTTACTTACTTGAGGTGCGGCCCATTGAACTTGTATGGTACCATGCCACTCTTGAAGCTTATCAACTCTTCTTTCATGCTGTGTTGTGCACCGGTCACTGGAAAGAAAAAACTTAAAACTAACTTACAACTAAATGTGTAGTAGCTCAGTTGCTATTGATTCAGTCATTCTTTTACATCAGTATGCAGCTGTTTTATTCACTTCATCTGCCCAGTACACCACCAGCTTCACTTACCTTTACCCTGTAAAGAAAAGTATCTACAAAATTCTAAAAGCATGAGGTACTTGTGCTCCTGATCCCTCTAACCTGCTGTCATCTTAGCTGTCGTCGTTCATATCCTTAAATGTATATTACGCGTCTTGTAGTTCACTTTCTGTAAACACCTGTACATATCTGTATATAGTAGGTTAACATTATTATTTTATATATATTAGATGTAGTCCACCTTAAGTTTATAGTTATAATATAGTTATTCCTTCTTTCTTCCTATATGTATATAATTCTTATAAATATATGAGTGGGCGAGTTGCGTTTAATTGCATTAGCTGGTGATCGTTTATTATGGCAGCTATCTAATAATTAAATCTCCTGCGGCCATGTTTACATGTACATGCATACAAGCTGTTGCTTTCACTTTGTCTGTTGACATAGCTCACCATTGTGATTACACCACAGTGTGTGTCACAAACTCTGCTCTGCTTTGCTGCTCCTTGTGTTGAGTGAAGCACTGTATTGTTTAATAGCCCTCTCAATTTTACTTACCTATTACTTTATATATCAAAATACAAGTAAAACCTCTTATATCTAAACATGTTTCCTTAACACTAGTGTTCTAAAGAAAACAGAAATTAAATTAGTGTTACATACACCATGTACAGTCATTTTTTGTAAAAATACTTGTGTCAAAAATGTTTATTTCACAAATGCCTTTAAGTCTTTGTGGGGGTAGAGATCTTTGTCTAGAGCAGTCTTCTCATAAATCAGTCTAAAAGCTCAAGGATATGGAATTTTGGAAATTATACATGGTCCTATATAAAGTAAGAGCCACTTCTTGTTTAAATTTACTGTTTTTGTTGACTTAGGAAGGGTTCATAACAGAACTCGTTGGCCTTCACTAAACTGTGTAAAATGCTTCAGTTTCCAATAATAGATTTTCTTCCTATATTCAGCCCTGTTTTCCAGTGTGATTACTGGTTGTTTAATTATCTCCTCCAATGATATTTTGCACCACTGGTATTTTTGGTAGGGGTGACTCCCATTTGCCCTTTTGTCTGGTGTAAAACATTAATTCATTTGGTGTGAAACCAGGAAGAATTTGCAAGATTGTTAATGACCTGCATGAAAGGTGTGCATACTCTCCCCATTTTGTGTGTGCGTGCGGTGTGAATGTTCTTATAAACTGATTAACTTCCTTGAATATTCATTCTATGGACAATGCCTCAGGGCAGAATCTTGATACTAAGATGTGTTTTATATCCTGTGGTGTCATAAATTGCTTCCATTTCTGTCCTATAAAATATGAGGCATTATCGCTAAGTATTGCTCACTCAGTTTGTGGCCCCATGTCTGAGTGTTCCCTTGTAGGTCTGCACCCAGGGAGGTTTGCTGGTGGTGTTTTGGAGGCTCCTCCCCCTGCCCTCGAAGTCAGTACATTCTGCGATATTTCTATCTTCTCCTTAACCCAGGTAATGGCTGGTTCCCGAGCTTGGTTATGGGAATAGCTGCTGTCATGATTCAGTTCAGGGTTGCTTACTCTGATCTCTATAGCTTCTTTGATGATACAGTCCCAATATTTCAAAGTCTGTGTTAGGACCTTGGTCTTGTCATAATCCATGTCATGAAGTTCTGACAGGCAATGCTCAGCAATTGCAGACTTATTAGGTTGTTGCAATCTTGTGTGCTGTTGGTTTTCACAGCATTGGACTTTGATGGTGCGAACTGTCTGACCTATGTATTCCTTACTGCATTGGCATGGTATTTTGTAAACCCCTGATTTATGTAAACCAAGGTCATCCTTAACACTGCCAAGAAGTGCTCTGGTTTTAGTTGGAGGGCAGAAGATGGTTTTGACTTGATATTTTCATAAAATGCATCCAACTTTTCCCAATAAGGCCCCACAAAATGGAATGAATGCCATGGCCGTGTTTTTCTAAGGTTCTTCATTAGTTTATGCCGGTTGTGCTGCGATTGTCAGACATAGAGCATCCCAGATTTGCCTTTCCTTATAACCGTTCCTCAGAAACACGAACTTCAGATGGGCCAATTCTTGTTGGAGACTGTCCTTACCAGAGAGGGCACGAGCTCTGTGTACAAGAGTTTTTAGCATGCCTTTCTTCTGAGCAGGGTGGTGGCAGCTATCTGCATGTAGGTATAAGTTGGTGTGAGTTTTCTTTCTATACACACTGTGCCCCAACCTGCTGCCATCTTGTCTTTTGATGAGAACGTCCAAGAAGGGGAACTCCCATCCGATTCTACCTCCATGGTGAACTTGATATTCTCACGTCTTGAGTTGAGATGTGCGAGAAATTCCATCAGCTTGTCTCTTCCATGTGGCCAAATAACAAACGTGTCATCCACATATCTGAAGAAATAGGTAGGTTTTAGATGTGCTGACTCCAAGGCTTCTTCCTCAAAATGTTCCATGTACACATTAGCGATGATGGGAGAGAGGGGACTCCCCATAGTAACACCTTCGATCTGCTTGTAGCAGTCACCATCAAATAGAAAATATGCTGATGTCAGAACATATCTGAACAGTTTGGTGGTTTTCTTATCAAATTTCTGGCTGATGAGTTCCAGAGATTCAGGTAACAGAACCGTAGTAAACAGGGAAACCACATTGAAGCTCATAAGTATGTCAGATTCCTTAATTGTGAGGTGGTTGATGCATCCCAAGAAATCCAAAGAGCTATGGATATGGTGTGGGCCTGTCCCCACGTGAGGGCTGAGCGGCTCCTTGAGGTACTTGGTGAGAGGATATGTCGGGGCACCAATAGTGCTGACAATAGGATGTAATGGGATGTGCTCCTTGTGGACTTTCTGTAAGCCATACATTGTTTATTGGTGAAGTCCAGCCACTTCTCTCTTGGTTCGATCAGATGAGATGATGATGACTGTTTTTTTTTTTTTTTCAAAAAACTATTTTAATTTTGAGTTGTTACTATTGGGGTCTTCAACCGACAAATAATTTGAATTTCTGATCAATAAGGCCTTCAGCCATGAATACAATTTGTCTTAAGAATTTTTAATTAGATATTGTCTCTTAATAGTGAAATTTTGTTGATTATTTTTTTAAAAGTATTGAAGTATCTCTTGGAGAAATTTAACTGTTTTTAAGAATTTGCTATCCAGGCCTTCAGCCGTCAAATTGTTTTGGAGTTATTACTATTGAGGCCTTCAGCCGACAAATAATATGAATTTATAGTCAATAAGGCCTTCAGCTGTGAGTGCAACTTGCTTAAGAATTTCTTATTAGACATTGTGCCTTAACAGTCAAATTTGATAATGGTTCCTTATTGTCAACCTTATTTGCAACTGGTTCCAAATAAAGTGTACGTGATTAGAAAAAAAACTGAGCCACGAACAATTACTGAGTAAGGCCCCGTCCACACCCGATCCTGCCTTTCCCTATGTCCCACGTTTCAGGTGACTGTGACAAGTGGGAAATGTGTATTCGAGTTCCATTCTAACACAAATTTTCGTTTATTCTGAAATATTCTACAGCTTATGTGGAGCCATTATCATGATTTTTGAATTCATTCTGAATTAAATGAGCATGTTGATTGTCAACGCAATGTCTGAGACACAGTACTGCAATATTTCATGCTATACCTTCATCCCTGAAACTGAACTGGGTTAGTCATTTAGTAATACAGACTTTCCTTACAGAAAGAAGTTGACATAAAGTTAAAGGAACGAATAACAGACATCCAGTTTCACAAAAAGGAACTGGAAAAACAAAAAGAACAATGCTGCAAGGAAGAGGAACTGCTGAAGATGTATAAGGAACGTGTATTATGCACTATGGAGTCTTTGATTCAACAGGCTCTCAGTATTGTCAAGAAGTGTATTATTCTTAGGTAAGTGAATTTCAGGTAATAAACAGTTATTTCCAAATTAATTCATGTGCTCACCTGCAATAAGTACAAAGAATAAATACTGATTTTGGTTTCAAATTTAAAGCATTTTTTCTTAGATAACAAATAATATTTTCTATAGAAGTGACAGTAGCATTTGTGTGTTAAATAGTGATTCTTGTACAGTTTGAAACTTAAATAATTAAATATTCATGCAAAAAGTGATTCTTGTACAGTTTGAAACTTAAATAATTAAATATTCATGCAATTATTTTTGCCACCTTGTGCATAATAATTATGTTGGTTTTATTTGCGTGGTTCTATAGGGGAAATCGATTGGGAATTGATTTGGTGCATGATGCTGTAGAAAACTCACTTTACAAGGAAGCTCAAACTATTGAGAATGCTCATAAATTGCTTCATAATACTTTGGAACAGACAAATGAGCAGCTCCGCTTACTGCGGTCTACCAAATATTTCATTGAACATGATCACAGAGATAAGGCAGCAGCACTGATTGTTGATGATCACTGTTCAAACCTCAAGGAAACACGTCTAAACCTTACTTTTTATCAAGGGAAAGCACAACTGGATGTAAGGTTAGTAAGTGCCCTTCTTCATCTTGAAATGATCCAGAGCAGTAGTTTAGCATAGATTATGTATTATAGCTTACTGATAGCAAAAGACTGTCATCTACCACAGTGAATCATGTTTTATGCTGCAGAATGATCAGTGACAGTAGCATTTTTATAATATTGGCACACAGATAAAAATTCACATACGTCTTTCATAAACATTAGAGAATCTTTGAGAGTACAACAGCGACATTGCATTCTTATCAATGTGTTTTCTGAAAAGCTAAAAGCAGAATATATAGAATGGCAGCAAGGATTACAGAAGCATATATTAAGATCTCCAGGTGTAAACCAAGATGCACATGTTGTGATAGAAGTTACCAGTGCCTACACTCTCTTACAATAAAGGTGATGGCCAACTCCAGATAATGTCATAAAGCAGAAGTTTACACCAAAATATGTGCTACACATAATTTGTCAGTGAAAACTAAAAAAGCTGAAACAAAATAACTTAATTTTGAGAGACTTGTCTTATATTTAAGGAAAAATATCACATACTTTAGCAATAAATACTCTCTGCTATTATTTATTTAATGGACATTAATTTTCATCATATCATCCATGAATAAAATTTTTTAGCATCCAGTCACATCATGATTGAGCTAAAACTCTAACCACAAAAAATTCTGATCATCTTCAAATATTTAAAGTTTCAACTACCCCATGATGCAGCTTAAATACTGGGAAAATATACAATTTAAAATCTTAACAAATTATTGAAAGGATAAAGTAATGGGAAATGAAGGTGATGTATTTGTCACAATAGACAAGAAATTCTAATTGAACAAAACAGAAATCAAAACTCCTTGCAAGATTGTTTGAGTAAGAGTCAGTATCTGGGGTGGACATAAAATTGTAATTGAATCCTTCTATTAACAGCCAGACTCACATCTTCAAAATGAAAACTTTAGAGAAAAGCTCCATTCAGTTGTATGTAGGTTTCTCAGCCACACTATAATCTTCAGAGGGGACTTTAACCATCCAACAATCAATTGGGATAATTACAGGTTTGTTAGTTGTAGATGTGACAAGATCTCCTGTGAAATCTTACTAACTGCCTCCTCTGGAAACTACCTAGAGCAACCGAGCGAGGTGGCGCAGTGGTTAACACACTGGACTCGCATTCGGGAGGAAGACGGTTCAATCCCGTCTCCGGCCATCCTGATTTAGGTTTTCCGTGATTTCCCTAAATCGCTTCAGGCAAATGCCGGGATGGTTCCTTTGAAAGGGCACGGCCGATTTCCTTCCCCATCCTTCCCTCACCCGAGCTTGCGCTCCGTCTCTAATGACCTCGTTGTCGACGGGACGTTAAACACTAATATCCTCCTCCTCCTACCTAGAGCAGATAGTTTGGAAACCCACTTATGATGGGAATATGTTAGATGTAATGGCAACAATAAATATGATCTATTTTAGGGCATCCACATAAAAACTGGTATCAGTGACAATGTGGCAGTTGTAGCAACAACAGGAACTGAAGTAAGTAGACAGGTTTATACTTTCAGTACACTAGATAATGAAACAGTAATGACACATTACAATGAAGAACTTGAAGCTTTTAGATCAGAACATGAGGAAGTATGGCTCAAGTTTAAAGGGATAAATGACCATGCACTGGGTAGATATGTACCCGGAAGAACAGTTCATGATGGGAGGGATCCTTCACTGTATATAGTCATCGTAAACAAACATCTAAATGAACAGAGATATTGCATAATAGATGAAAAACAAAGCATAGGGTTATAGACTGAGAGATGCTGACTGTAATATATTTGGCTGTCAAGAGAGTGGTGATGAAGTCTTCAATGACTACCACAGCAGAATATTCACAAAATGATCTTACATGAAAATCAAAGGAATTCTTTCTTATGTAAAGGCTGCTAGGGGCACCAATGTTAGTGTTCAGCTACCCGTGGATGAAACAGAAACTGAAATTGAGGGTAGCAAAGCAAAAGCAGAAATACTCAACTCCATCATCAAATGTTCCTTTGTTAAGAAAACCCAGGAGAATTGCCCCAGTTTAACTGTCTTATCACTGGAAAGGTGAGTGAAATGGGTGTAAGTGTCAATGGCATTGATAACAGCAGAAATCATTAAAACTGAACAAACATCTAGGGCCTGATGGAAACCCTTTCTGATTCTATACTGCATTAACCCCTCTTCTCACTATAATTTACCATAGATCTTTCATACAGAAAACAGTGTGCTACTGTTGGAAGAAAGGACTTGTTGCACATGTCTTCCAGGAGGGTAGCAGACAATATCAACAAAACTACCATCCAATATCCTTGACATTTATCTGTTGTAGAATCTTAGAACATATTCTTAGCTCAAACATAGTGATGAATCTTGAACAGAATGATCTCTTCCATGTCAACAAGCACAGATTTTGAAAACATAGATCATGTGAAACTCAATACATCAATACACACTTTTCTCACATGACACACTGACAGTCATGGACCAAGATAATCAGGTAGGTGCAGTATTTTTCAATTTCTGAAAAGTATTTGACTCAGTACCACATCTACACTTATTATCAAAAGTACAATTGTATGGGGCATCGAGCAAAATTTGTGGCTGGATGAGGTTTGTTTGGTAGGGAGGATACAGTAAGTTCTCTTGGATGGAGAACCATTGACAGACGTAAAAGTAATTTTGAGTGTCCCCACGGGAGTGTGCTGGGACCCTTGCTGTTCTTGTTGTATACTTTGCGGACAACAGTAAGACGAAATCAGATTTTCACAGATGATGCAGTTGTCTGTAATGAAGTACAGTTTGATAGAAACTTCACAAATATTAAGTCAAAACTTAATGAGATTTCAAAATGACACAAAAATTGACAACTTGCCTTAAATGTTCAGAAATGTAAAATTGTGCACTTCACAATATGAAATGGTGTAGCATCCTATAACTATAATATCAATGGATCACAGTAGGAATCAATCAACTCGTACCAATACTTGGGCATAACATTATCTGTTGTTGTTGTTGTTGTTGTTGTTGTTGTTGTCTTCAGTCCTGAGACTGGTTTGATGCAGCTCTCCATGCTACTCTGTCCTGTGCAAGCTTTTTCATCTCCCAGTACTTACTGCAAGCTACATCCTTCTGAATCTGCTTAGTGTATTCATCTCTTGGTCTCCCTCTGCCATTTTTACCCTCCACGGTGCCCTCCGATGCTAAATTTGTGATCCCTTGATGCCTCAGAACATGTCCTACCATCCGGTCCCTTCTTCTTGTCGAGTTGTGCCACAAACTCCTCTTCTCCCCAATTCCATTCAATACCTCCTCAGTAGTTATGTGATCTACCCATCTAATCTTCAGCATTCTTCTGTAGCACCACATTTTGAAAGCTTCTATTCTCTTCTTGTCCAAACTATTTATCGTCCATGTTTCACTTCCATACATGGCTACACTCCATACAAATACTTTCAGAAACGACTTCCTGACACTTAAATCTTCTATACTCAATGTTAACAAATTTCTCTTCTTCAGAAACGCTTTCCTTGCCATTGCCAGTCTACATTTTATATCCTCTCTACTTTGACCATCATCAGTTATTTTGCTCCCCAAGTAGCAAAACTCCTTTACTACTTTAAGTGTCTCATTTCCTAATCTAATTCCCTCAGCATCACCCGACTTAATTCGACTACATTCCATTACCCTTGTTTTGCTTTTGTTGATGTTCATCTTATATCCTCCTTTCAATACACTGTCCATTCTGTTCAACTGCACTTCCAAGTCCTTTGCTGCCTCTGACAGAATTACAATGTCATCGGCGAACCTCAACGTTTTTATTTCTTCTCCATGGACTTTAATACCTACTCCAAATTTTTCTTTTGTTTCCTTTACTGCTTGCTCAATATACAAATTGAATAACATCGGGGAGAGGCTACAACCCTGTCTCACTCCCTTCCCAACCGCTGCTTCCCTTTCATGCCCTCGACTCTTATAACTGCCATCTGGTTTCTGCACAAATTGTAAATAGCCTTTCGCTCCCTGTATTTTACCCCTACCACCTTTAGAATTTGAAAGAGATTATTCCAGTCAACATTGTCAAAAGCTTTCTCTAATTCTACAAATGCTAGAAATGTAGGTTTGCCTTTCCTTAATCTACACTCCTGGAAATTGAAATAAGAACACCGTGAATTCATTGTCCCAGGAAGGGGAAACTTTATTGACACATTCCTGGGGTCAGATACATCACATGATCACACTGACAGAACCACAGGCACATAGACACAGGCAACAGAGCATGCACAATGTCGGCACTAGTACAGTGTATATCCACCTTTCGCAGCAATGCAGGCTGCTATTCTCCCATGGAGACGATCGTAGAGATGCTGGATGTAGTCCTGTGGAACGGCTTGCCATGCCATTTCCACCTGGCGCCTCAGTTGGACCAGCGTTCGTGCTGGACGTGCAGACCGCGTGAGACGACGCTTCATCCAGTCCCAAACATGCTCAATGGAAGACAGATCCGGAGATCTTGCTGGCCAGGGTAGTTGACTTACACCTTCTAGAGCACGTTGGGTGGCACGGGATACATGCGGACGTGCATTGTCCTGTTGGAACAGCAAGTTCCCTTGTCGGTCTAGGAATGGTAGAACGATGGGTTCGATGACTGTTTGGATGTACCGTGCACTATTCAGTGTCCCCTCGACGATCACCAGTGGTGTACGGCCAGTGTAGGAGATCGCTCCCCACACAATGATGCCGGGTGTTGGCCCTGTGTGCCTCGGTCGTATGCAGTCCTGATTGTGGCGCTCACCTGCACGGTGCCAAACATGCATACGACCATCATTGGCACCAAGGCAGAAGCAACTCTCATCGCTGAAGACGACACGTCTCCATTCGTCCTTCCATTCACGCCTGTCGCGACACCACTGGAGGCGGGCTGCACGATGTTGGGGCGTGCGCGGAAGACGGCCTAACGGTGTGCAGGACCGTATCCCAGCTTTATGGAGATGGTTGCGAATGGTCCTCGCCGATACCCCAGGAGCAACAGTGTCCCTAATTTGCTGGGAAGTGGCAATGCGGTCCCCTACGGCACTGCGTAGGATCCTACGGTCTTGGCGTGCATCCGTGCGTCGCTGCGGTCCGGTCCCAGGTGGACGGGCACGTGCACCTTCCGCCAACCACTGGCGACAACATCGATGTACTGTGGAGACCTCACGCCCCACGTGTTGAGCAATTCGGCAGTACGTCCACCCGGCCTCCCGCATGCCCACTATACGCCCTTGCTCAAAGTCCGTCAACTGCACATACGGTTCGCGTCCACGCTGTCACGGCATGCTACCAGTGTTAAAGACTGCGATGGAGCTCCGTATGCCATGGCAAACTG
This sequence comes from Schistocerca cancellata, assembly GCF_023864275.1. Classification (NCBI taxonomy): domain Eukaryota; kingdom Metazoa; phylum Arthropoda; class Insecta; order Orthoptera; family Acrididae; genus Schistocerca; species Schistocerca cancellata. The sequence continues at coordinate 870,903,779 of NC_064626.1, read as the reverse complement.
GCTGACACTGATGGCGGCGGTGCACAAATGCTGCGCAGCTAGCGCCATTCGACGGCCAACACCGCGGTTCCTGGTGTGTCCGCTGTGCCGTGCATGTGATCATTGCTTGTACAGCCCTCTCGCAGTGTCCGGAGCAAGTATGGTGGGTCTGACACACCGGTGTCGATGTGTTCTTTTTTCCATTTCCAGGAGTGTGTGTGTGTGTGTGTGTATATATATATATATATATATGGTATGAGAGGTGGCTCTGCTGTTGATGTAGCTGCTGTTACTGCTTTTGTTGTTGTTGTTGCTGTGATTGTTTCTGATGCTTTTAGCATTTTTTGTGGAAATAATTCTGCTGGTGCTTGCTTTAAAACTGTTGGAGCTAATGGTAATGACATGCTGTCACTATGTTTGTTCGGTCTCTCTAACATTTCACTGATTTTCCCACACAAAAGTTTCTTGCCCTTTTTGTTCAGATGCATCCCATGTTTCGTGAAGCAGTCTCTCTTAAGAAAATCTGTACAAAGAAAGTTTGTATTTGGATACATTTTGCATATTTCCTGAAATTGCGAGTTGGCTTCCATAATTTCAGCGTTTACACACGAAGTGGGGATAAGGTCATGTCTACAAGGTATGCTAGTGACAATCATGTTGTGCTTCTTAGTACCGTCCAGAAATTTCCTTAAGTTGGGCACAGCAATCAGTAACTCATTCCTGTACACATCATTGGCACCTCCAATTACGCATCATTACTTGTTGCGCAGCCACTGAGTGTTGTGTCAAAAGATCTGACTCACACTTCCCTGCTACACATACTGAACAGACTTCACTTGTGTTTATACTTAATACTATTACTACATTTACACTTAGCTTTCTTGTAATTTATCATAACATTTTGAAATTGCTAATAGGTTTACAAGGATGCAGTAGTTGAAAAACCCACACAAAGAATGGACTTTAATTTTGTAAACTGGAAAGGAGCATGTAAATACATTAAACATAGATAATATTCTTGTAAATTATAGATCAGTCATCCTTTTTAAATTTTATTATTCAGATCTAGATTTCAGCTTGAAGCTAGCCATTCTCAATGCTAAGAATACAAGAAGTACATAGTCAGATGATGTCATAAAAAGTTACAAGTAATGACTTCACTCATATGGTTTGTATATTACATACCACTATTATTTTTGCTCGAAGCATGTAAGACCCTGTTGATACGGCTTCACCCTCAGTTCATTGAATGCTGCTGTTTGTGGAAGGCAGGCTGTATGCAGAACACATTGGTTGGTTACCTGCTGCCATTATTAACAGCAATGCAGTATATTGGTTGTTTTGCATTTACAAGGAAAATTGGTTTTAAGGGATAATGAGGTTAGTACCCTCTATATCTATAGTGGAATATCCAAATTGCACAAACCATGAATCTGACTGACATTTGGCATCATCCATGAACTATTTAGTAAATATGATTAACAATATACTTATTATGTTTTAATAAAGGGAGATATAGTATCAAGATAAAAATATTTAAGCCATATCAACTAATAGGTGTATACACCATGTGTCTTCTTGTGTCTCAAAATTTTTTTTAAAAAATTTAAAAATGTTTTAATAATAATAACAGACTCACAAGGACTGAACATGGAAATTTTATTACCTGCCGGCAAATATGAAATATGTCAGACTACAATGTAGAGAATTTTACTTATGTTTCATTTTATGCAATTCTCATGCAAATTTGAAGTGGTTTACTTCCCTTGAATTTTATATACGTAGTTCATATAGATGGCGCCATGTAACCAACTGATGTGTTCTCCATACAGTCTGCCTTCCACAAACAGTAGCATTCAATGAACTGTGGGTAAAGCCCGATCAACAGGGACTTACATGCTTTGAGCGAAAATAATAATAGTATGTAATATACAAACCTTATGAGTTAAGCCATTACTTGTAACTTTTTATGACATCATCTGACTATGTACTTCTTGTGTTCTTAGCATTGAGAATGAATAGCTTCTAGCTGAAATCTAGATCTGCATAATAAAATTTAAAAAGGATGACTGATTTCTGCAATCTATAATTTACAAGTCAATATAACAGTCGATGAGTGCAACCGCTTTCCGAATGGAAGGTAACCTGATGAGTAATATTCTTTCTGAAGGAATAAAAAGGACTGATATATACTCTTTTATTACAATAGCCTGAATATGTTTATTGAAATGTTTAGTTACTTATTATTGTTAATAGGTACAATATGTTAATCTTAAAAACTATGTAACATTACTAATCAGTAATCAGATATGAATTATACATTTCATCCTAAGATTTACTTTTGCTATTTTTATCATAAGAATGAATTGATTGTAACAGTTCCTTGTTTAAAAAAATCATAAAATTCTATATGAGATACATTGAAATGAGTCTTCACAACAGTAGTAGCTGTCATTGAATCCAAAAATAGAATGAACTTTTTCACTGTACCAATACATGTTAATGAAACTGAAAACCCTTTCTTCTGCAGCATTTGGACCTAGCAAACACGATGGAAAATAACAATTTTCTCTATGTTTTCCAGAGAAACATTACAAATTTCACTTTTTAAAAATATTTGCAGTTCATCTTTCTTCTAGAAGGCAGTTTCTTCATTTCCTAATCTTTGATATGCTGTTCCATTACGTTCTTAACATGTTCAAACTCACTGAAAGTAGAGAGGAATACCATAATGGTATAAAAACCTAAGAGAATCGAGAACATGAGTCTAGTGATGCAGATGGAAAAAAAAAAAAAAAAAAAAAAAAAAAAAAAAAAAAAAAAAAAAAAAAAAAGAAAAGATACATCCTGAATGTATGAATACTCCCCAGGTTCCACTTTTTTGTGTAATTCACAGTCATCAAAAACAGTTTCATGTGATTGGAAGAACTCTTTTTCTGTAATATTTCCTTTTTTCCACAAGATTTTTCAACATTTCTTTAACTGCTGTTGTTGTGAATCTATTGATCATTCTAGAAATGAACTTTTGTACAAGATTGTCCATCAAATTAACGATTTCAATGAGTGATTTTGACTCTCAATTTGTTTAGTAGTAACAACAAACACTTATAATTGACCTCCTAAAAATATCAACCATAATGGTGAAGAGATATTGGAAAAAAATTAGCAGAATTTGAGGGCAGTTGTCAAGGGACAAATGCTATGACTTAAGTCCTTCAAAAATATTAGGGAGCACCTGCAATGCAGGAAGAAGAGACAGCTAACATGTTTTGCTGTTACTAACTTGTATTTAACACCAGTAGACTCACATAATTATTTTAAGGCATTGGTTCTAAGGTTATATATTTCAAAATACTTGTAAATTTTCCACTTAATCAACCTCAACATCAAATGACAGACCATCTGCTACAGACTGAACACTATTGTGCAAAACATGAGCACCACAGCCAACACCAGCAAGTGATTTATTGGATTTGCTCAAAATTTCTGGTAAAAATTCTATGTTCCATTATGGTTGGCTCCCCCAAAATTGGTGTTTACATTATATGCAGGAAATGCAATATCTTTATCTATTAAACAATATTTTGTCAAAATTTTCTCAATAAACTGAATTTGTGTCCCACCTGTTTTATTTGGAACATCACTAATATCAAATATTTTGGCTTTTATGCCAAACAAGGAATTTAATACTGCACCACTAATGGGATCATTTTTATTGCTTTGTGATTTGATGTGCCAGTCATTATAGACACATATTTTGCATTTTATGATTCATTGGCCATTACTGTAAGAACATGGAGACAAACACATTAACAACAAGTGCTTCACTTTTAGAACTAGTGCAATAATATTTAAGTCTCTTGAAAACCTTACAAATCAAAGAAGGAGTACAGTCAATTGACTGAAAGCTATGATTGTGAGAGATGGCATGATATTCAGGAACCAGTTTTAATTTGGACATTCTTGGAGTGTTTTTATGAAAAATTGATTAAATTTCTTGTTACTTGTAGATAACAATGATGTTTCCTTGTGCTTTTCCTTTTGGAGGTGATCACTAATGTTACTTTTTCTGCTGTGACCCATTGAAAACACTGATCTGCATACTGTACACTCAGTTTTGTTATTTATGTCATGTTCTTCAAGAAACAGAAATTTTTTCTGTAACATTTCATTAAGTGAACATTTCTGCTTGGGAATTTTCACCAGACACCATACTTCTTCAGTTTAATATTCACAATCACTAACTGCCAACAATTGTAGATAGTAGCTTCTTCTGCACAGTTGACCATTTGCCTACTTTCATTACTAATTCATAATTGTTGTTAGTTGTTTCAAAAATTATTAGAGACTTGAAGTATTGTCACTGAGTGAGTGAGATCCGTCAACGATGTGCCCCCCCCCCCCCCCCCCCCCCCCTTTTCATTTCACTCCAGACTGTTTGAGCAAGTGTGCATACATGCTGCAGTCCCATTATCAGAAATGGTTTAAGTGATGCTCATTTATACGTCCCTCGGTTTTGGTTTTACTTGTCTTGGGGGCTGTAAAGTGGAAGATCAGCAAAATAGGGTAAGGGTAAGTAATAGGTGCTTTTCTTTTCAACATATCTGTTAGTCTTTTTTTTTTAGACAGAATGCAAGTTAAAGCAAATGTGGTACAGAATGCAAAAATACATTCTAAGGCAAAAATGAATTATGCACCATGAAGGAATTATCTGAATGGGCTGGAAATTGGTAGATATGATGTACATTAATAGACAAACAAATGAGAACAAGTTCAGAAAAATTTGATCATTTACTCAAGAGGAAGAGCTTCACAAATTGAGCAAGTCAATAAAGTGTTGGTCCACCTCTGGGCCTTCTGCAAGCTGTTATTCAGCCTGGCATTGATTGACAGAGTTGATAGAATTTTGTAAATAAAATTGTCAGATCACTTATATATAATTTATTTATAAGCAGGGTATCAACTGTCAACTTAGCTTTTAGTGTGGTGACCTTTTTCCTTTATTTTTTAGTTATTAAATATGAAATGATAGTCATTATTTAAAATTATCATCATTCAAAGTCAGATTACAAAACATGATTTAAATTAGTTCAACTGCATACTCATAAAATTCAATTTTCAGATGACAAATTATAAAACAGGATTCAAAAGAGTACATTTGCAGACCTCTAAAATCAATTGTGCAGATGACAGCACTAAATTACTGTGGAGTTCATCTAAAATGGCAGCAAGTTTTCATTAAATGTGCTTTACAGTCAAGTCCATACAACATCTGCATAGAATCTTATATGAAACATATTTTCTTTCAACATGTTGTTGTGAATTTAAAAGTTGTATTAGCTCTTATTGTTATACATGTCCTGCTCATAAAAACTGCATCTTATGAACTAAAATTTGGTTAAACAGATATACCGAAGTTTGTGGATTCCTAAAATAGTTGCTAAAGAATGATATACACTCCTGGAAATGGAAAAAAGAACACATTGACACCGGTGTGTCAGACCCACCATACTTGCTCCGGACACTGCGAGATGGCTGTACAAGCAATGATCACACGCACGGCACAGCGGACACACCAGGAACCGCGGTGTTGGCCGTCGAATGGCGCTAGCTGCGCAGCATTTGTGCACCGCCGCCGTCAGTGTCAGCCAGTTTGCTGTGGCATACAGAGCTCCATCGCAGTCTTTAACACTGCGTGGACGTGAACCGTATGTGCAGTTGACGGACTTTGAGCGAGGGCGTATAGTGGGCATGCGGGAGGCCGGGTGGACGTACCGCCGAATTGCTCAACACGTGGGGCGTGAGGTCTCCACAGTACATCGATGTTGTCGCCAGTGGTCGGCGGAAGGTGCACGTGCCTGTTGACCTGGGACCGGACCGCAGCGACGCACGGATGCACGCCAAGACCGTAGGATCCTACGCAGTGTCGTAGGGGACCGCAATGCCACTTCCCAGCAAATTAGGGACACTGTTGCTCCTGGGGTATCGGCGAGGACCATTCGCAACCGTCTCCATGAAGCTGGGCTACGGTGCCGCACACCGTTAGGCCGTCTTCCGCTCACGCCCCAACATTGTGCAGCCCGCCTCCAGTGGTGTCGCGACAGGCGTGAATGGAGGGACGAATGGAGATGTGTCATCTTCAGCGATGAGAGTCGCTTCTGCCTTGGTGCCAATGATGGTCGTATGCGTGTTTGCGCCGTGCAGGTGAGTGCCACAATCAGGACTGCATATGACCGAGGCACACAGCGCCAACACCCGGCATCATGGTGTGGGGAGCGATCTCCTACACTGGCCGTACACCACTGGTGATCGTCGAGGGGACACTGAATAGTGCACGGTACATCCAAACAGTCATCGAACCCATCGTTCTACCATTCCTAGACTGGCAAGGGAACTTGCTGTTCCAACAGGACAATGCACGTCCGCATGTATCCTGTGCCGCCCAACGTGCTCTAGAAGGTGTAAGTCAACTACCCTGGCCAGCAAGATCTCCGGATCTGTCCCCCATTGAGCATGTTTGGGACTGGATGAAGCATCTCTCACGTGGTCTGCACGTCCAGCACGTACTCTGGTCCAACTGAGGCACCAGGTGGAAATGGCATGGCAAGCCATTCCACAGGACTACATCCAGCATCTCTACGATCGTCTCCATGGGAGAATAGCAGCCTGCATTGCTGCGAAAGGTGGATATACACTGTACTAGTGCTGACATTGTGCATGCTCTGTTGCCTGTGTCTATGTGCCTGTGGTTTCTGTCAGTGTGATCATGTGATGTATCTGACCCCAGGAATGTGTCAATGAAGTTTCCCCTTCCTGGGACAATGAATTCACGGTGTTCTTATTTCAATTTCCAGGAGTGTAGATTGATTATTAAATTAATACTATTTTGAAGGCAGCTCCACCTTGAAGTAGAACCAGTAACTTGCCCATAGAGACAGGTCAGTTGTCAAGCAGTGGGAGTTCTGCCAACCCTGTAAATGCAAAATGAGGTGTGGTCCAGTGGAAAGCAAGAGAACATATCTGAGTCAGCACATGCCACAGCAAAAAAAAAATAATAAAAAAGCTTTAGGACTGAATTCACACTGTTTGATCAAAATAGTCTGTGAGTCTCTGTTTTTATGGGCAGAAATTTCAAGGTCTTCCAGTATTTTTAAGGCATTTTATCTTGGTGCCCTGTGCAACACTGTCATGCTTTTGCACTAACCTATGCTTCTGCCTCTTCAAGTGCATTATCAATCTGTTAGAGCTCCCATTGTAGGAATACGCTGCAAACCATGTCACAACTTCATGCTGCTTTGACCTACAAGTTCTAGGTTCACAAGTTCAATGTTTTGGTGAGTGAACTTTTTAGTATTTCTGAACCTTTTTAAGTTTTCAACCTATGTAGCCTTATAGTGTGTAACTAAATTCTCTCATTCTTATATGTTCATTTAATCTTCATCATAGATCTGATCATGCAAGTAGCCAAAACAACACTATAAATAAAGTAACATCCTAATCAATTTAGACTGTTTTGCTCACAAAACATTTATGAGTGCCACCACTATAGCAGAAATTTAGCAGTTGATATAAATTACTAGACATATTGATGCAGTTTATATTGTTTGATACTGTATAAGATTAGTACTAATAATAGTAGTTGTAGAAATCTATGGAGAATTATTTCAAAGAGTTCATCAAACTTTTTCCATTAGCAACATTACAGAAGAAGAATGGGCACTATTTACAACTGGAAATATTGAGCGTGCATCAAAAGAAATTAAAAATAGTTACTCACTGCGGTCTGGCATTGATATGATTCTTAAAAAGATAAATGAAGAACTCTGGGAGCTGTATTATGATACCAATCACATTTTCCAACAAAGAATAAGAGAGACAAGAGATGCAAAAATAAAGTTTGAGAATCAGCTGAAGGAGGTAATTTAATTGCATTATATATTACAATGTCTTAATCTTAAATCTGGTTGGGTTAAAGTGTGTATGGAAGACAATTAATTTTGTAAATAAATGTGAAAGAGTGAAACATTGCAGGTAACTATTTCTGATGATTCATTTATGGTGTATTATTTTCCTTATTATACAACACATTTAGAAACAGCTTACAATTTCAGTCATGGCACCATTCACTGCTGACACTAAACTGGAGTCACATAGGGGAGGAATCATTCATGCAATGTTGCATCACAAATATCCAAGGTAACACAATGAAACTGTAATGTTTCAAAATTAATATTATGAAATGTGGTGATGTTTCTTGTGAAATAAACTGAAGATAAGGGCTGATATACCTGTGTAAGCTGCTAACCAAGAATATTACTGTGTCATTTACAGGTAGCCAATTGAACCCCCTCAACGGCTTAAGATAGTTTGTATGGGGGGATTTTGGGGGGGGGGGGGGGGAGGGGGATGACAGTGGGAGTGGGGGTGGCATAACCATATTTACCTGTGCAAATAATATGCTTTTGATAGCCGAACCTCCATTGAATGTGGCTGTAAGGTTGGTGGTGGGAACAATTTAGTGGTCCACAACCATTTTGTAGTCCACAAACTTTAATTGCCCTTAGATATTGGCTGAAGTAATGGTTATCGCCAGATTATGTCTCATTTACTTTAACTACATTACATTTAATTGGTTAACCACATACAACACTTGGTTGATGTCTAATAATATGATTCTTTTGAGTATAGTAACCTAACATTGGCTAACTGTTCCAGCAATTCACATGTAGCGAACATGTATAACTGACACAGTCATTGAATAAATCAATGTCCTTGAAATCTAATAGTCAAATCCATATGAAAATAATGTGCACAGTGTAAGTATAAGTTTGAAATAACACAACTCACAGTCTGATCCTATTTTCACAATGAATAATGATAATTATTGAAAATGAACACTGTTGATCAGAATAATTACTAGTTCACTATGAACCATTAAAAACAGTCACTGAACCTTGGTGAAAACTCCCCAACTCAAAATCTAGATACATTGTGGTACATTTTATGACCTGTAAACTGTACTAAGCCACAGGCACTTTGAGCATGGATCTTGCTCAGATGATAACATTATGTAGAATGATATGATTGAACACTACCTCTTTTATAAGTTTGCAATAATCAGAACTACATTCAGCTATTGTTGTTTGCCAAATTTTACCGAGTTACAATTACAGATTCAAATTTGTGAGCAAATGAAAATTAAAGGAATGAATGAGGAGTTTTAGATACAACAATAATCTGTATTGAATGATACTGGCTGGTTTGCATAAATATGAGATTCCATTTCCGTAACAATGTTTTAAATAAGGATGCTAATTACTCTGAAACTAAATGAGCACAAATCATACTAATGAGTTCCCAGCATTAGCTGTATGTATGTTGTAATTATTTGTATATCTTTTTCATCTAATTTATCAGGAAGTTAGTTGTTAGATGTACTTTTACAAATGAATAGTGACAACACAATCTGAAATTACTGGTAACTGCAAGTAGCATGGTTTTCAGCCAAATTAGTGACACAAATAAATTCTAAACAACCAAAAAAATGGGGTAGTAAATTTGGATAAGTCCTGACTTAGTATTCAAGATATTAAGCACAGTGGACATATAAAATTGATGACTATATAAAAAATATTTTCAAACAAAACAATAATTTTTAGGGAGATGAAAAACATAATGGATGGAATGTATCCATCTGATTTGTACAGGATGTGAGGGTGGGGAGGGGGTGGAGTGGGGTTGGGGGGGGGGGGAGGGAAGGGGGCATACACCTGTAAGTATAAAGTATTTTTAATATTTTGGAAGATGAATGGCGACTTGTAAGTAGCCATTAAAAAGTTATAGTTATGAACCACTTAGAAACCTACATAATACTTTCTTTCAAATAATTTTATAGACTGAAAAACAACTGATATTTTTCCCTTGCCCATGGGCATGGGAACCACTGTATCCCCTGGATAGTTCATTTAAGACTCATGTGCAAGTGGTGGTCAGAAAAAATTTTTCTTCTGAGGAACAGACACAGCAGAATATGTTACTGACATTCTTACCTCTTAGGGCACACATGTATAAAATTAGACCATTAATTTTAGATATTAATGTCAGCTGTATCTTGTATGGAACTTTGTGAAACGTCTTTCATACGTATTCTATGTAACTTCCTTCATATACGTTAGTTATACTTTTAATATGCTTATATATATGTTCCTTGATGCTAGCACAATAACTGGATTCTGTACATAAATGTCATACATTTACTATAAGTTTTCAAAGTATGGTTATGAACCCCCCATGAACCATGGACCTTGCCGTTGATGGGGAGGCTTGTGTGCCTCAGCGATACAGATAGCCGTACCGTAGGTACAACCACAACGGAGGGGTATCTGTTGAGAGGCCAGGCAAACGTGTGATTCCTGAAGAGGGGCAGCAGCCTTTTCAGTAGTTGCAAGGGCAACAGTCTGGATGATTGACTGATCTGGCCTTATAACAATAACCAAAACGGCCTTGCTGTGCTGGTACTGTGAACAGCTGAAAGCAAGGGGAAACTACGGCCGTAATTTTTCCCGAGGGCATGCAGCTTTACTGTATGATTAAATGATGATGGCGTCCTCTTGGGTAAAATATTCCGGAGGTAAAATAGTCCCCCATTCGGATCTCCAGGCGGGGACTACTCAAGAGGATGTCGTTATCAGGAGAAAGAAAACTGGCGTTCTACGGATCGGAGCGTGGAATGTCAGATCCCTTAATCGGGCAGGTAGGTTAGAAAATTTAAAAAGGGAAATGGATAGGTTAAAGTTAGATATAGTGGGAATTAGTGAAGTTCGGTGGCAGGAGGAACAAGACTTCTGGTCAGGTGACTACAGGGTTATAAACACAAAGTCAAATAGGGGTAATGCAGGAGTAGGTTTAATAATGAATAGGAAAATAGGAATGCGGGTAAGCTACTACAAACAGCATAGTGAATGCATTATTGTGGCCAAGATAGATACGAAGCCCACACCTACTACAGTAGTACAAGTTTATATGCCAACTAGCTCTGCAGATAACGAAGAAATTGAAGAAATGTACGATGAAATAAAAGAAATTATTCAGATAGTGAAGGGAGACGAAAATTTAATAGTCATGGGTGACTGGAATTCGAGTGTAGGAAAAGGGAGAGAAGGAAACATAGTAGGTGAATATGGATTGGGGCTAAGAAATGAAAGAGGAAGCCGCCTGGTAGAATTTTGCACAGAGCACAACTTAATCATAGCTAACACTTGGTTTAAGAATCATGATAGAAGGTTGTATACATGGAAGAACCCTGGAGATACTAAAAGGTATCAGACAGATTATGTAATGGTAAGACAGAGATTTAGGAACCAGGTTTTAAATTGTAAGACATTTCCAGGGGCAGATGTGGACTCTGACCACAATCTATTGGTTATGAACTGTAGATTAAAACTGAAGAAACTGCAAAAAGGTGGGAATTTAAGGAGATGGGACCTGGATAAACTGACTAAACCAGAGGTTGTACAGAGTTTCAGGGAGAGCATAATGGAACAATTGACAGGAATGGGGGAAAGAAATACAGTAGAAGAAGAATGGGTAGCTTTGAGGGATGAAGTAGTGAAGGCAGCAGAGGATCAAATAGGTAAAAAGAAGAGGGCTAGTAGAAATCTTTGGGTAACAGAAGAAATATTGAATTTAATTGATGAAAGGAGAAAATATAAAAATGCAGTAAGTGAAGCAGGCAAAAAGGAATACAAACGTCTCAAAAATGAGATCGACAGGAAGTGCAAAATGGCTAAGCAGGCATGGCTAGAGGACAAATGTAAGGATGTGGAGGCTTATCTCACTAGGGGTAAGATAGATACTGCCTACAGGAAAATTAAAGAAACCTTTGGAGATAAGAGAACCACTTGTATGAACATCAAGAGCTCAGATGGAAACCCAGTTCTAAGCAAAGAAGGGAAAGCAGAAAGGTGGAAGGAGTATATAGAGGGTCTATACAAGGGCGATGCACTTGAGGACAATATTATGGAAATGGAAGAGGATGTAGATGAAGATGAAATGGGAGATACGATACTGCGTGAAGAGTTTGACAGAGCACTGAAAGACCTGAGTCGAAACAAGGCCCCCGGAGTAGACAACATTCCATTAGAACTACTGACGGCCTTGGGAGAGCCAGTCCTGACAAAACTCTACCGTCTGGTGAGCAAGATGTATGAAACAGGCGAAATACCCTCAGACTTCAAGAAGAATATAATAATTCCAATACCAAAGAAAGCAGGTGTGGACAGATGTGAAAATTACCGAACAATCAGTTTAATAAGCCACAGCTGCAAAATACTAACACGAATTCTTTACAGATGAATGGAAAAACTAGTAGAAGCCGACCTCGGGGAGATCAGTTTGGATTCCGTAGAAATACTGGAACACGTGAGGCAATACTGACCTTACGACTTATCTTAGAAGAAAGATTAAGGAAAGGCAAACCTACGTTCCTAGCATTTGTAGACTTAGAGAAAGCTTTTGACAATATTAACTGGAATACTCTCTTTCAAATTCTAAAGGTGGCAGGGGTAAAATACAGGGAGCGAAAGGCTATTTACAATTTGTATAGAAACCAGATGGCAGTTATAAGAGTCAAGGGGCATGAAAGAGAAGCAGTGGTTGGGAAGGGAGTAAGACAGGGTTGTAGCCTCTCCCCGATGCTATTCAATCTGTATATTGAGCAAGCAGTAAAGGAAACAAAAGAAAAATTCGGAGTAGGTATTAAAATCCATGGAGAAGAAATAAAAACGTTGAGGTTCGCTGATGATATTGTAATTCTGTCAGAGACAGCAAAGGACTTGGAAGAGCAGTTGAACGGAATGGATAGTGTCTTGAAGGGAGGATATAAGATGAACATCAACAAAAGCAAAACGAGGATAATGGAATGTAGTCGAATTAAGTCGGGTGATGTTGAGGGTATTAGATTAGGAAATGAGACACTTAAAGTAGTAAAGGAGTTTTGCTATTTGGGGAGCAAAATAATTGATGATGGTCAAAGTAGAGAGGATATAAAATGTAAACTGGCAATGGCAAGGAAAGCGTTTCTGAAGAAGAGAAATTTGTTAACATCGAGTATAGATTTAAGTGTCAGGAAGTCATTTCTGAAAGTATTTGTATGGAGTGTAGCCATGTATGGAAGCGAAACATGGACGGTAAATAGTTTGGACAAGAAGAGAATAGAAGCTTTCGAAATGTGGTGCTACAGAAGAATGCTGAAGATTAGATGGGTAGATCACATAACTAATGAGGAAGTATTGAATAGGATTGGGGAGAAGAGAAGTTTGTGGCACAACTTGACCAGAAGAAGGGATCGGTTGGTAGGACATGTTCTGAGGCATCAAGGGATCACCAGTTTAGTATTGGAGGGCAGCATGGAGGGTAAAAATAGTAGGGGGAGACCAAGAGATGAATTCACTAAGCAGATTCAGAAAGATGTAGGTTGTAGTAGGTACTGGGAGATGAAGAAGCTTGCACAGGATAGAGTAGCATGGAGAGCTGCATCAAACCAGTCTCAGGACTGAAGACCACAACAACAACAACATTGTCCCAAATATTCTAGGTTTCTGAAGATATATTTATCTGGTGAAACTAGTAATGCAGAATAAAAATAACTGTGCAACTGATGACAGAACTTTATTCTTAAATAGATTAATGGCATGCTTTATGCATGAGGTCCATTTAAATTCCACAACTCTGGTACACACACATTTATTTAAGATAGGAAAGGTACCTTTCAATGGCTATAGGCAATTGTTAAAAAACAGGGTCTGGTGTTATCTTAAGTACTTCCGAAGAATGACATGTCATTCAAATACAATAAACATTAATGTAACTATTTTTGGCCAGTCTATGATTAAAAACACTATACAAAAAAAGACTCAACATTTGTTTGCTGATCACTACAGAAGTCGGATAGCAAAATATGAAATGGTGCACCATTAACAAAGTAAATACAATATTCATTGCCCTATGTAAATGCACAAAATTCTGTTTACATTGGTCCATGCCAACAAATGTGGTGCCTTTAATTTTCCTGACACAGAGGTGCAAAATGCAGCAACAGCTAAGTAGCACTGTGTCACTTGCAAAACTTCATATTTTTATGACTGTATGATGCCCCTGCAGGTCTATAGTCCACATAGCATCCTAGTGGTTTTGCCAACAGCAGATGCTAATCATATTGTTATCAGTGCATAATGCCCCTGCAGGACTATAGTAATCTACCCCTACTAGTAATCTGATAGACTGTCGCAAGATTGTCAGAATCTAATGATCTGCAACTGTTCTTGGAAAGCCTAGATTCTGAAGACATATCTATATCTGGGCCTGAAAACAAGTCACTCCCATCAAAGTTCATGTGATTAGGCTCCTCCTGTGACACACAGATGGTTTTGGCCTCAGGTGAGGCATGGCCTCTTTAGCAGAAGCAGTTCAGAGTACCTTAATGTTCTCTCCTTCATGTGGGCAGAGACCTACACATGTCAGTGGCATGAAATTGTGGGTAGATGTCAATAAATAGAGGAAAGAGATAACATGATCATAACACAAAAATTAAATGCAAAGAAATGCCACATTGGTTTGGTTGCTCTCTGGACAGTACTCCACAACTTGTAAGTTGCAAGGTCATGGAGAATACACAGATCTCTATTAGTTGAGAAATCTTCCTCTGTTTTGGTTGATGTACCTCATGATCAGTGACAGTAATCAACCCAGAGACCAATTTCTTTACAGTAGATATAACAAGGGCATTGCAGTATGGCACAGCTGTTTATATCACCAGCAGTCTGTCTTGGTGTGACACAACAGGCGTCATTATTGTATGAGGGAATCAATCAAATAGCCAAAATTCCTCATACACTAATTTGAAGCAGACTAACTCATGCCAAGAAGAGATAATGCCACTCAAACATCAACTCCAATTTGTGGATTTATATTGCAGATAAACACAGCAATGGCTTGTAATTTGGCCTCTTGTAACAGGATATCATTCCATGTTGCATCTTCCACAAAATCATTTGTATGACACAAGATTGTGGGAGGGAATTCTGTCTTTCTATTTACAAAAGCCTCAAAATATTCTCCTTACCTTTCCCAGTCCTGGTAACAGCTCACACTTTTATGTTAGAATATCTCTCCACTAAACCCTTGGTCAATCCCTCAATACATTCTGTATTTCTTAATGTGATTACTGACTACACATAAGTGTGTGTGTCACCAATAGCTTTAGGCATGCCACATTCAACATAAAACCTTCTGTTCATGAGTAAATGCAATCAGTATTGCAGACATTTTGTAAAAAGGTGTTCACATTTTCAAAGGGCTTCCCCAAGAAAGAGGGAATAAAATTTACAGCAGGTAAACTGTTTCTCAAATTAATCAGTTTCTTACACAAGAGGGGCAGGTGTGTGTGTGTGTGTGTGTGTGTGTGTGTGTGTGTGTGTGTGTGGGATGGGCAGGGGGGGGAGGATGATTATTAATAACAGCACCAACAGAGATGGTTTGCACACTTAAATCAACTTGTTTGGTTTCAATTTCTGTCTTGCTTGAAATCATTCCTCTAATTCCCAACTTCTCACCCCAAGTGCCACTAATTGCTCTTGTAAAGTCTCAACAAGGTCCTTGCAACTTTGGTCCTTCATTCTTCTCCACTCTCTACCTGGGATCATGTGGAGGGCATTTTGTGCACTCAAAGAACAGTCAAAACGTTCAAACGTAGACTACTTATCAAGACATCATATGACAAACAAAGTGCAACAGCTAGCAATAAAGGTGCATGCAAACAGCTAAGGATACTTGCCTCATATCCCATGTGGATGTGGTATGGACCCGGCAGTGGGTGCTGCCTGCAATGGGAGTGAGGAAGAGATGCCCCAACACTGTACACAGAATACTTAGGCTGGGCAGCCGCAGGTAGGCTGTGCCAATGAATGGATGGTGTGTGATCCACACAGTTGAGGAGAGCATGGACAGTTTGGCTGGAAGCCAGACCATGCAGTATTAGATGTGGCACCACAGGTGGGTGGGAGGCAGCTAACAGGGCGGTGCCTCTAGATGCCGGTGGGTTTCAGTATCTGTGCTCTCGGCCTATCACGGGTAAGTGCTGGCAAGGCCATGGGAGTGGTGCAATTTTCATGCCCTGTGATATGTGGGCAGCTTAGTGATGAGCAGCTCCAGCCAGCACTGGCTAGCTCCCTGTGACAGTGAAATTAGCCCTGAGCAGCAGCGACACACACAGAACACACATGAACAGTGTTCGTTGCTTGGTGAGCTCATGGCGTCGCTCAGGCTGGACTGGTTGGCAGGCAGTGTGCTGCAGATGTGGATTTTTCTCATTATGTCAGTAAAATGTCCAGATCTAGCACACTCTGGACATCATTATCAGTGTATTGCTGCATCTGGTTCATGGCAAAATAAAAGCAAGAGATCAGTGGAAGAGTAAATTTCAAAATGAAAGTGTATAATGACGTAATCTTGGAGCATATTCTGAAGTTATGGAGTACAGAAGGGCTCACCTTGGAGGGGAGTGAGGGATGACTGCCACTCTAAGTTTTTGAATGCAAGAAAGGGAATGGGCAATGTGACAAGAGGCCATTCACATCTATGTGTCTGGTAGTCATTCCTTGAGAACAGAGCTAGAGGCAGACAGGGTCAAGCTGTCTCCTCTGTCTGAAGGCTGAATATGAGAGAGCATCTAGGCTGAGCTCTGCCCTACAAGACACTCTAGCAACTGCTCTAGCAGTATCCAATGACTCATTTTCCACATTCTCTATTTGTCACATAGGTGGCATGTGTATCTGATTTATTCAGTGGAGTGTGCAAAGCACACACATGATAATAAGGTGATTCTATGGTTCTCTCCGCATCATAGGCACTGCATAGACATAAAGAGTGATGAAGGATAAGTGTTTGAATGACATTTCTGATTCTTTTGAAATAAAATTTCACATAAAAACCTTAAAATATTTTCAACAACAATGGAAGTTCCTGGATGGAACATTCCCTTAGTTTATGTATTGCTAAAATATATTCATAATAACTGGCTGACCTGTACATTACACCTAAAAGCAAGAGGTAGTCAGATCAGCATTGTTGTTACATCTGCCAAAGCAATATTTTGTCACTATCTTAAAGTCTACAGCATCATATGAAATCATTCCCTGTGTGCCATACTTCCCTGTTTCTCATCCAGTGCTTATCATCAACATTGTTTAATCACATGCCATACATGGATTACTGCTTGTGAGACAGTAATGTCATTTACAAGAATGTCAATAATAACATTCACTAGGAATGAAGAAATCATCAACATACAATTCTTAACATTGTAGGAGTAATTACACTACAGTTGGTGCTGTCATTGTCCAAGCAGGTTTTACCCACTCAGTGGAAACACTGGTCGGCTTTACCTGGAGGAGGATATCCATTGTGTGTGTGTCCTGTCCTAGCAATTGGTATGGTCTGGTGTACAGTGGCTGTAAAGCATGATATACCTGGTCTGTGCGGAGCATGATGTGAGAACAAGTATTGAGGGACAAGTACTGAGACGTCGGGGCTGCACATAGCATATCTGCCTGTTTCCTCATTTGTTGCAAAAGGTGGGGTAGTTGTGTCTCATCTGGGAGCAGGACTGGTGCAAGGAATTCCGCTGGAACATGTAGTGGTTCTCCATATATCAACTCTGCCGAGGAAATTTTGTGTCTGTTTTTAATGCGGTCTTCCGGCTAGGACATGTGCATGTCTCAGCCACCACAATGTCATGTGACTCTAAATGCTGCAGCTGGGTGGTCAGATGATCATTGGCAGCACAAAGGGACCGGAAATCTTCGGTCGCGTCCGGCGCTCGTGGCAGCGCAAGCTGGAGGTGCGGTGTTGATCGGCTCCGACAGTGATCAGTGGGAGTCGTTAGCCGAAGTAGTTGCAGTGGCGACCACTGTGGCATGTGAGTCGAGCAGGGAGTGCACTCTAGCAGCCACTTGCAGTGACTCACCTAATGGCTGGCCCTCGTATGCAATTAAGGTCAAGCGCACCTGCGACGGTAACTGCTATTGCCAGATGTGGACATGTAATGTGTCTGAGAACACGGAAGGGTTCACCATAGCATGTAAATGCTGATAAAAGTCTGAAGGTGACCTGTCACCGCATTTCTTGTGGTACAGGAGCTGTGTTATCCACTGATCCACAGGTTTTGTGCAACAAGAAATTAATGCCATCTTGAGGCTGGCATAAGCTTGTTGTGATGGGGGTTGCATAATTATATCCGATACCACTGACAAAGCACGTTGGTCCAGGTTGCATATTACTAGTGTAAACTGTTAAAAATCATCGACTATTTGTTGCTGCATGAAAATGTTCTCCATAGTAATGAACCAAATTTCCAGACGTTCGGGAATGAAAGGTGGGGGCCAAATTTGTAATTGCGACACAGGTGGGCTGCGAGAGCTGGCAAACGGAAACTCTGAAACTTGTGGGAGCAGCACCTACATGGGTGATGAAAACACGAGCACATTTGGTTTGATATCGGCATGTCCTGCAGGCTGGTAGTGCGAGGCAATATCCTGTGGTGGCGGCGTGGGAACACCACATGCGGCGTGGTTGGAAACGTAACATCGTGGATGAACTCGGTATGAGGTGTAGGAATCCATGGCACTGTTAACTGAGGGGTTTGCTGCATCATGTAGCGCTTGTTCTTTATATTCTGGGTGACGCTGTTGATGTCAAGGAAGAGATTCAGTGCAGACAACATGTCGATATGAGACGGCGCAGAAACTGTGTGAAGAAACTTGTTTACTGCCACACCACTGCAATGTAGTTCCAGGGTCACCACTTATGTAGGAGTAATTACACTACACAAAAGAAAACGCTTGCATGGATTTTAAACTGCAGTGATCACTTTTATTATTCCACACGAACACAATACAAGCATATGTTAACCTGGGAAAACGGACACTCCTTTCTCCAAAGAACCTCATTCGCAAAGAGAGTGTTTCAGTGTCCTGTCAACTATCGACTTGTCATTCCCACACCATAATATATTTTCCAGTCTGCAATAGCCTATTTGCTATCATGAAATACTTTATGAATTAGAAGAAATAATTGTCCTCAAAAGACAAGGGTCGAAGTTTCAATTCTGGTTAGATAATTATTTAACCTGCCAGGAGCTATGTACTACCGGTACTGCAGATTCCAATATAGAATGAATATTCATTCTACAAACCACAATTTGCTTGCAGATGAAGCATTTTCTACCATTCCTCTGTCCCAGAAATTCCAGTCCAACAGTTAATGAAGGTCAGTAGAAGAGATGTGTTCGTAAACCAGTTCTTTGGGTTTGGTTGTAAGGTATGCCTGATTAGCGTATTTAGGGAGAGCATCTCCTGTGAAAGGCAGAAACTATAATTCAGCAACCAGTTATAACATATTCACTGCACACAACAGTATGAGGCACTCATCCACAAGGTGTAAAATTCTAAGTATGTGTGAGCTATAAGTAAAAATCACACTGAAGTAAATCTTGAATTTTTTCTTTTGTGATTATGTAATATTGGCATGTAATATAATGTACATGAATTATTAGTCAGTACATATCATTTCCATGGAATAAAAGTTCCTTGGCATAAGTATCAGATACACTTGGTTCATGTGATAAATTGCCTGTTGTTTGACACATAAGCACCATAAGCCTTATTTCAAACATCCTTGAAGGCATCTTTGTCAAATTCCAAATATGCACTATGAATAGATGTGCAGCTTTGGTTAAGAATAAAGACTGAAATTTGAAAATATCAGAAGAGTTATAAAACATTAAGCAAAGAAATTCAGACATCGAACATTGGAAAACCCAGGTTGGACTAACAACAATATTGTGAAAAGGATAGACTTTTATTCACCATAAAGATAACAAACTGAGTTGCAGACACATATAATAAACAGACTGTTACACATTGAGCTTTCAGGCTAAGCCTTCTTCAGAAAAGAGAAAGACACATACACATTCACAAAACCAAGCATACCTCACAAACACATGACTGCAATCTCTGGCCAGAATATAACTGCAGCAAACAGAAGCAGCAAACCAAAGTCGGGCGGGCAAGATGGAGGAATAGCATATTCATTCTGGTGTCCTGGTGATATATCAAAAATTCTTGAGAAGGCCAGGTTTCCTGACCTCTCGGGACATACCTGTACAATGGGCTGTGGTGAGTTGCTTGTTGCTGCTATTGGTGCTGCTGCTAATGTACTTAATACTGCCATTTCTGTTGTTGATGGTGATGCTGCTTCTGACACTTCCAATGTTGGTTCTGCCACTACTGCTGTGTTTTCTTGTGAATGTGGAGTCTTCTTGTTTTTCATCTAAAATAATATTTGGATGATCAGGAACTGTAGTTCTCTTGTCATTCAAATGGCTGTCCACTGTTCTTTCTGTTAACGCTTTGTCTTTTTTTTTACATGCTTTCCTGGTGCCGATGATGGTTCTAATGCTTTTGCCTCTTTTTGAAGTGCTTTCGTTATGGAGTATGACGATGGTGATGCAATTATCATTTTAGTTTTGAATTTATTTTGGTGTTTTTTATTTCCTTGGTTATCAGGTTTGCCAGATATTCTATCCCCAAGCCATTCAGGTGAAGTCCATGTTGTGTATGGAACCTACGTCC
Source organism: Schistocerca cancellata (assembly GCF_023864275.1). NCBI lineage: Eukaryota > Metazoa > Arthropoda > Insecta > Orthoptera > Acrididae > Schistocerca > Schistocerca cancellata. The sequence continues at coordinate 870,883,113 of NC_064626.1, read as the reverse complement.
AATATTGCTTATATCAACACCTTTTACATTTTTAAAATGTCTGCAAATTTTTGCAAACTGATTGTTGGCACTTTTTATTTCTGTATTAACACATGACCATCTGACAAGATCATAGCGATGTGGAATATTGACCATTACTATGTTTGTGTGTGTGAGGTTTCTCAGACACTGTTTAAGATCATGCGTAGCATTCGCTGCTTCACTTTTGTAGATGTCGTTTGTGCCTCCCAGAAGTACAACAAAGTTTTTATAATGCAGATTTTGTACCTCTGTGGATGGAGTATTTTTAAAATTTGGCCAAGTGGGGCTCCCGGTTTCACTATACCACACAATTATGTTTTAGTTGTTTCTTTTAGCTTACTCACACGTCCACGATGGCTGTCTGAAAGCACAAACAGTTTGCTGTTCACTATGTGCATTTTACTTACATGCTACATAGAAGAAATTAAAATGCCGGCACTCCCCAGAAACGTTGCCCAATCAGACAACGGCCAAACCTTCCACCACCAGAAACCAATGCAATCAAAAGCCAAAAACAAAAACAGGTCCTTTTCAGGGCCAACCTGAATGTCAAGGGAATCACCAAGAATAAAGAAGATGTAATATTGCAACTATGCCAATCAGAAAAGTGGGACGTACTGTGCCTGCAGGAAATGCATAGAGATGAAACAGCAAACAGACCCAATATCAAAGGAATGTGCTTGGCATTAGAAGCACCTCACAGAAGATATGGGAGCGCAACATTTACCAGACCCGAGATGCTGCTCTCTTCCACTAGTAAGACAATCACCAACAACATTGAAGTGTTAGCAATAGAGAGTGGATCATTTACAATATGCTCCGTGTATAAACCCCCTGGCCAGAACTTACACATTTCAATGCCAGAAAGCTTCAACAACCAAAGGACACACTTCGTTGTGGGCGACTTTAACAGCCACAGCACCACCTGGGGCTACGATGAGACAGACGCTAATGGTCAGCTGCTAGAACAATGGGCTGAGGCAAATAACCTCTCACTTCTCCACGACCCCAAGCTCTCCTGCTCCTTCAACAGCAAAATTTGGAAGCGAGGCTACAATCCCGATATTTGCTTTGTCAGCCGGAGCATCTACGACACCTGCTGCAAAAGAGTATATGATGCAATCCCAAAGACACAACATTGACCTATTGGAATCCAAGTCTACTCAACAATCAAAACAACCAAAATACCTTTCTGTAGGAGATTCAACTTTACAAAAGGCTAGGTGGTCAGAATATTCCCAAGCACTGGATGAGGAATTAGCCAGTCTGACCCCAACACCAAATAATTATCTTATCTTTGTTGAGACTTTGCGAAAGGTATCTAGACACTATATTCCTAGGGGCTGCAGACAACACTATATCCCAGGGCTCTCATATGCCTCAAAGGACATCCTGGAGAAGTATCAAGTATTGTTCATGGAAGACCCATTCAGCAATGAAACCATCACCTGCGGCACAGCTTTAATGTCAGCCCTCAGCGAGGCACACGAGAAGAAGTGGATAGCAACCCTAGAAAGAATGGATATGTCACACAGTAGCAAAATAGCCTGGAACCTGATTAAGAAACTGGATGGTGACCCAAGGCTAAGCATGGCCCCAGCCAATGTAACTCCTTCTAAATGGCAAGCTCAACTCCAAACGTCAGAAAACTAAAATCACACGCCTACTGTCAACGGAAAACACCAACTTTTAGAAACCATTTACCATGAGAGAGTTGAATAATGGCATAAATACCATGAAGAATGGGAAAGCCGCTGGGTTTGATGATATTTGCAGGGAACAGATTAAAAACTTTGGCCTTGGCGCCAGGGACTGGATACTTGGACTTTTTAACGTGTGCCGTGAAACTTTCAAATCCCGAAGCTGTGGAGGAAGTCAAAAGTGGTGGCTCTCCTTAAACCTGGGAAGAGCCCAGAGTCTCAGAAGAGCTATCGACCCATAACCCTTCTCTGCCACCTGTTTAAGCTCTATGAAAGATTGATCCTCAACAGAATAGAGAAGATCATTGACTCATAGCTAATTCCACACCAAGCAGGTTTTAGACCTGGAAAGTCCTGTACCAGTCAAATTCTGGCATTGACGGAACATATTGAGGATGGGTTTGAGAATAAACTAATCACCGGGCTGGCACTAGTCGACCGGACACTACCGCATAAAACCTATGAGACCCTGAAAGGCTACCACCTAGTCAAGATAATCGAATCCCTGCTCCAAAATAGACAGCTCTTTGTAATGCTTGAGGGGAAAAAGAGTCGCTGCCAGAATCAGAGAAATGGGCTCGCCCAAGGGAGCGTGTTGGCACCAATCGTATTCAATGTATATACAAATGACCTACCAACTCCAGACAAAACCAAAACTTTTGTATATGCAGATGACCTGGCAATAACAGTTCAAGGCAAGAGGTTTGAAGCCATCGAGGAGAAACTAGAAACTGCCCTTTCTACAATGTCAACCTACTACAAAAAGAATTCTCTAAAACCCAATCCCTCCAAAATTCAAGTGAATGCATTCCATCTGAACTCGAGGCAGGCAAAGTACAGGCTCAATGTTATCTGGGATGGGACATTACTAGAACACACAGATACTCCCACCTACCTTGGCACTGTGCTGGACAGAACATTGACATACAAATATCATTGCGAAAAACATGCAAAAAAGTAGAAGCACGAAATTCCCTAATAAGAAAGCTGTCCAATAGCAAATGGGATGCCAAACCTACCATGTTCAGAACTTCAGCCCAAGCTTTGTGCCTCTCAACTGCCAAATATGCCTGCCCAGTATGGTGCAGATCCGCCCACGCAGAAAAGGTAGATATTAGCTTGAATGAAACATACAGGATAGTGACAGGCTGCATGAAACCAACCCCCATAGAAAATCTTCACAGGGCTGCAGGTTTCACAAACCCTGACTCATGTAGGAAAGCCCATGAACATACCGAGAAGCTAAAACAAACCTTTGATGCCCATCACTCAATATTTGGCCTAGAGTGTGGCCCCAACAGACTCAAATCCAGACGCCGTTTCCTAAGTTGTGCCTTAGATGAGCCCCCCATCTACTTTCCACTAAGAGAGGACCCACCAAGCGGCATCGGAAAACCTGGAGAATGCTTAACTGCATCAGAACTGTGGTGGCTCATGTGAAATATAATCTCATCAAATGGGGTTTGTTGGATGAAAATGATGACAAATGTGACTGCGGCACTCGACAGGACATGGAACATCTTCTACAATGCCCTGCCTGCCCCCACAGATGCACCCTTGAAGATCTATGGCTGGCTAAAGAAGGAGCATTGGACATTGCCCAATACTGGGCAAACAAATTGTAGTTTCTGGACACCAAAAAGTAAAGTAAGTTCACAATTTGGGAATCGTTTTGTATTGTTTTACTAAACACTTTGGCACAATTTTTGGTCAGCACATTTACATTGACATTGTTCACGCTTGTTTTCATCAATAAATTTTCTTCTCCTACCTTATTCACAGTGTCTTTTTGCTTATCCCATCATTCATGCGAACTATATGTTGCATTTACACTATCAGCAGTTGAAAGTACTTGAAATGTGTTTCCGTACACAAAGTTTGTGTTACTTTCACAGGTTTTCTGATTTTGCACTTTGGTCTTGCTGTTATTGCGCTTCACATTTGACCACTTTTCCGTAATGGACGAACTATCCAGTGCAAATTTTAGTGTGTTTGGCTCACTATTTTCTTGTTGTATTTTCAAAATATCCATTTTCAAACTACCGATTATGAACTGTAAGCTAGTTATGCATTCACTCAGTTTCATAATTTCATCCTTACAGTTTTCACATGATTTCTTTTTTTGCACCAAAATTTACGTTTTTCTGGAAGGCACTTGCTTAACTTTTACTCTATCTGCCATCTTACACTTGAAAGTAAGGTGTATGCAGTGGAGAAACTTCTTTTGCCATCAATCCTTCCAACCAGAGGCAGCCTAATGCCAACATTGAACCCTGTCTCTCCCAGTTCATCCACCATCCAACTGCGATCCTCTCCTACTCCCACCTAATCACCTGCTTGTCACCTGGCAATCTCTTACCTTCATAAGGACACTGACTTTTCAGCATAAGAAAAGACAGCTGTGCACAGACTCAAAGCAGATCCTGAGCTAATCATCTTCCCTGCAAACTCTCATTATGAATCACAGTGCCTACACAGTGAAAGGCCTATGCCAATTACCTGATTCCTCCACTTATAAGCTCTGCCAGAATGATCCCATCACAGAAGTCCAATATAACCTCCAATCCCTGCTTAAAGCCTTAGGCATTTCCCAGAACCTCTCTCTTGAATCCATTTGCCTCTTCACCCCTCTGACACCCAGCCCATCTACTTTTTTATGCTCCACAAAATCCGCAAACCCAACAGTCCTGGATGCCCCATCGTAGCTGGTTATTTGTGCTCCCACTGAAAGGTTTTCATCCCTCATTGACTAACTCTTCCAACTAACTACCTCAAATCTAGCCCCACATGACAAAGATACCAACCACTTCCTTCACTGACTCTCCACCACCCCCACCCCTTTTCCTCCTGGATCCCTATTATCACTATTTTTGCCACATCCCTATACACCAACATCCCTCATTCTCAAGGTCTTGCCACAATTGAGAACTTCCTCTCCCAATGTCCTTCATGTTCCAAACACACTACCTCATTCATCATACAACTCACTTACATTTTCCTAACGAACAACTTCTTCTTCTTTGAAGGGTGATAGATAGTTAATGTCTTTGCAGAAAATTATGGTCGATCACTGTATCACCATTCACTTAAAAAAAAAAAAAAAAAAAAAAAAAAAAAAGAATTTTAACTTTACTACATCCAGGGGGTCTTTCACAATGTACCTACACAATTGACCCCACACTGTACGTTGACATGATACGGAGACGTTCAGTCTTCTTGCATGTACAAATTTACATTTACATTTGTTGATAGGGGTTAATGCCCTTTACTTGTTGACTTCTCTTTCATTTAATGGAATGGATATGCCAGCTTATCCTATCTATATTGAAGTTCTACAAAAAACTGAAAGATTATATATATAATATGATAGTTTATTACATATTTGGATTTAGCCCACTGACAATAATGTTCAATTTGCCTTGGCCTCACTGCCAGGTTTCACACTTGGAAATTAGTAGGTTTGGTAGCTAAGCACTAGTCACTAACCGACAACATGTTAGTTGCTATTATCACATGTGCATGCAATCATTTTCTTAGTGTTGATTTCATATTGAGTGTCACACTTTCACCTGAGTATTACATATTAAAGAATTGTCATGGCATTTGTCTTCATTCTGGGTGCAGTGGGTGTGTGCTTATTGTTAAAAATCCAACGCTGTGACATATCTCCATTTTTATAGCCCTGATGTCATTATTACCCATCATACTAGAATTTTCAGTGGAGTGAACCATGGCCAACAGCATCTGTCAATGAGGTAAGCACTGGCTCGAGCAACTGTAGTTCACTTATTAAAGTATCAAGTGTTGTGAGCCACAGTACTCAGAAAGTATTTCATTGCACACATATGTTAATGTCATCACACTTGATCGTCCACTTGTTGAAAAACTCATAAAGCCATCCAAAACATTGTATAAATTGCTTGTCTTTAAAGTTCATTCCTTCACATGGAGTTTGGTTTCCAATGAAAATTCACACAAGTATTGAGCTACAATAATATACATAACATGATAGCTTATACTGTGGCTGACATTCCATCCATCACTTATAACATGAACGTAAATTTTTTATTTTGAAACGTCATAAATTTTTCATTAACTGTGTTCTACTACTACAGTTGTTTGTTAGTTTTTAACATATCTTCGTTAACCTCACATATACAAATTAATTACATAATTCAATACAAGCATATGATTCATTTATACTTCATTTTGTAGATAGCCTTTTATCACATATAGAAGCTCATGTCTGTCTTAGGTAGAAGAGGGAGAAAAACATTGGAAATAGGACTAAAAAATTACATGTTGCTGGCCTCACTGCACTTGGCACTGCCTCCTTTGTTTGAGAGGGAAGAAAGGAAATACTCATCTACTAGTTCAAGGATTTATGAGCAAATGTTAGTTGTGCAATCATGGACTAGTTGCCAAGGAACTTTTATTCCATGGAAATGATATGTACTGATAATAATTCACATACTATCATGTTGTTTCTATATGCTCTTAGTGTTGTTTACTTCAATTCACATGTAGCTTAGTGTTAAATATTAACAAGTTTCAACCATCATAGTCTTATCGTTCTCGAATACCTGGAAATGTCATTATTTATGCTTTCATGTGACATGATAAAAATTAATTGGTTTTTGTAAAATCACATGTGTAAATGTTTATGTGTGCTCTAAAGCGAACAGGTACTGGTAAATGTCATGGAGATATACTGTGACGATGCATATTTTCATTTTTAATTTGCCTTATGATCTTTGTATAAATAACCTCATAAGTAAATTGTTTACTTGTGGTCTGGCCCATTTCTTCATTTGGTACCTGGTACTCCCAACATAATTAACTTCTTCTGTGCCGCGATGAAGCACTGGTCACTGAAAGAAAAAAACTTAAAACCAACTTAAAACTAATTGCATTATGTAGCTCAGTGGCCACTGATACATTTTGTCATTACATCCATCTGGAGATGTTTCCATACTTCGTTTAAATTCATAGACATTTGTTTATTCTATTACTCATTATGATTATTTACCCTGAAAAGAAAATATTTGACATTTCTTATGGTATTTTGTCATTAGCCCTTAGCTTACATGTTCCATATATTTTTTCATAATGCTTCCTTTTGCTCATAGTAATGTTGTATATAGCTTAGTATTTAATTAAATCTCTGTGTACATATATCAATAGGTTCCTAAGTCCTTAGACAGTAGATGTAATTGCTTAGTATTTCCATTTACTTTGTATTTAAGTTAGGTACTTGTACTTTGGTTGGGCCTTCTGACAGTCTGTTACACATGCACACAGGTCAATGCCTCCTCTGCTACTACAGACATCAGCACATATTTTAGAGCATGCACAGCTGAGCCATAAGCTAATTTTGTTTATACTTTCGCTTCACATGAAGTGGTGTATTACTTCTCATTCCTGTTGATTTTATGCTTACATGTACAAATCAAAAGAATTGATTGTACCTATCCACAATACTTCATCTTAAAAGAATTAGAAGAAGAGAAGAAAAAATTACACTTAGAGTTATGTACACTATGTACAAATATATTGTAATAGAAAGATAAAATGCTAACTTGCTTCATCATTCTATGAGAGCCTTTATATCTTTGTGAGAGTGGAGACCCTTGCCTCTCTCTGTTTTCTCATAGACTAATCCGTATTTTCCAGGGTAAGGTACTTTGCAAATTATATATGGTCCTGAATAGAGTAATTGCCGCTTCTTAGTCAGTTTGCCACATTTTGTCAATTTAGGGTGTGTCCATAAGAGGACTCATTGCCCTTCAAAAAATTATGTAATATGTTTCAGTTTCTTATTATAAATTTTCTTTCTATACTCAGCCCTGTTTTCTAGTTTAGTCATGGCTTGTTTGATTTTGTCTTGTAGTTCATTTCTGTAGGGGGTACTTTTGGTATAGGTGACTCCCACTCATTTGTCTGCTTTGTTCGGAACATCAGTTCATTAAGTGTGAATCCTGTTGAAGAATGTGGAAGGTTATTGACAACTTGACTGAAAGGAGTTACATATTCTACCCACTGGGTATGTTTGTGAGGGGTGTATGTCTTAATAACCTGGATAAATTCTGTAAAGACTCGATCTACTAGGCTTGCTTCTGGGTGAAAAAAGCTTACTAATATGTGTTTTATGCCTTGTGAGGTCATAAATTGTTTTCACTTGTAATGAACCTCTGTCTCCAGGGGACAAATACTAATTATTATCAGCAGTAGTATATTAAGCTACAAATTATCATTTTAAACCTGTGTGGTCTCCCTGGTGTACCTAGTCGACCACCAGTCCCCGTCACACTGTTCACTCTAACAACAGAGTACATACAGGGTTGAAGACATGGAGAAAGATAGGTAACATCACAATTTGAATTTAGAGTAATAAAACTTTCTTACCTTTATTGGTCATTGCTGCATGCTCATCGTCCAGTGATGAATCTTGCCATCCGCTGTTTGTTAAATCAATTTGAGATCCAGGGTGTGTATTCTGTTGCGTAATAACTGACACATTGTTAAAGTTCCAACTTTTATTTTATAAACGCTGATCATGACGATATTCAATAATTTTCAATGTAACAGCTTTTCCAATAGATCATTTCGTTCCCTCTATCCATGAGCTTCTCAAAGCATGCATATTACAAGACATCTCAACACCAACTGCCCATTGTCTCAAGACAACCAGATCCTGTTCACAGAGTTTACAAACTGAGCAGTACTGCCAACCTTGGTTGTATATCGATATTTTACACATCGCACGTATACATATATGAAAAACATAGTATGAACAGTAGTGTTTTAACAGCTTTGTAACAAAATAATAATATTTCACTTTATGTTTACGTAGTTAAAGTTCACTTGCTCCTTCAAGTTGATTGACGACAGCGCACACCTCGCCAGTTTGGTAGTTTCAATAGTTGGTAGTTTCAATAGTTCGTTACATTACACGCTTTCACCCAATGAAATATCAAGCATTATCAGTTAGTAGTACCTTTGGTTTACCTATTCTACTAAATTAGTCTCCCTCATTTCTTTTTCTGATATTCGTAGCAGCTGCATTTTTAATGGCATACATTTTGATGTTTCTAGAAAATATTGTATAGTGCTACTACATGTCTTACCGTTCCTTTACTTCTTGGATATGGACCATCTATGTCCAGGGATACTACATCTAGAGGGTTTTTTGTAAGTATTGGGTGTAGCTCAGTATATTTTGACACATTGGACTGTTTTGATTTTTGGCATATTGCACACTTTCTTAATACCTGTATGACTTGCCTTCTCAAATTTGGAATATAACAAAGTGTTGAAATTTTTTCAGTGTATTTGCCTACTCCATAATCTCCCCATACTTCATGTATGTGTCTTACAAATTTGTCGATATAATCTTCAGGAATACACACACACCATTGATCATAATTTTCTTGTTTCCTATGAAACGAAACGCCCTTCTACTCCTGATACCATTTGCTTACCTTTCCACCTTCATCTTGTTTAAGGTTTTGCACGTCTTTACTCCGTCTGCAATCTTGCTGTTGTATAACTTTCATTTGCTTACAATATTTATGGTAATCAGACTGTTTTGTTGTACCTTGCATTAATAATGTTTTGATTTCTGCATCTTGCTCTGTTAATTCACTGGATACCTGTAAACCTAGTAGTAACCTAGACAAGGCATCTGCAATAACATCTGACTTCCTTTAATATAAATGATCTTGAAATTGAATTTTTGTAAATATAGACTCCACCTAGCTAATTTACAGTGCAATAGTTAACATGTTAAAAGAAATGACAGTGACTGATGGTCACAGTAAACTTTGGTATTCTTACCCCATAAAAAATATTCACTTTTTAAATGCCCATATTACAGCTAAACTTTCCAATTCTGCTTCTGATAATGTTAGACAAGCAAAACTGATGACCATGGGTGCTTCCTTACCTTCTTCTTCTCGCATCTGGAACAAGCATGCTCCCAGCCCCTGAGATGAGGTATCAGTGGATAATCAAAAATCCTTGGACATGTCAGGTTTGTTAAGAATATTTGCTTAATGTTAGTAAAGTCCTCCTGACACTTACCAATCCATAATCAAGGCCTATTTTTTTGTAACAAGTTGAGTAATAAGTCACTGTTCATCAGTTTCTGTGGTACGAATTTATGAAAAAAAATATGCCAGTCCTAAAAAAGCTTTTAGCTGTTTTTTAGTCCTCAGAGCTGGACACCTGTTTACCTTGTTCATTATTTCATTTTCTTTTTTCTAAATAGCTTTTTCTACTACATCTGTGCATAACCTACAATTGGTTACTAACTTCTCTGCAGTGGTCTTACTCTTATCTGACATACCTGCTTCAGCTTGACTAATGATATCACTTAGATTTTCATTGACATTCTCTCTCTCCTTCTTAGCACATGCTGAGTCAACTTCTAATGTTGCTGCCCTTAAAGTAAGATCTTCTGCAGCTAGAGGTACACCCTCATAGTGGTTGTTTAATGACAGTGGTTACCATTCTTTCTGTCTAACACAACCTGTTTTGTGTGGCTTCAATATTTGTTTTCTCATCTGTGATTTCCTTTATCTGTTGCTCTACTAGATCATGATGGTTGTTAAAAGAATCTATCTTCTGTTTTAACTCCATAATGTTACCATTCACTTCAGAAAGTACTGCATGCTTTACTTGTTTTTTCATATAATTCAATTTTTCATCGATAAGTGCGAAAATTTTTGGCTAAGTCATCGAACTTCTAAGAGACTGTGTCTTGTAAATCCTTGAATATTTTTTTTTATTTCATTATATTTAGATCTGTGTAACAGTGTTTTGTTACTGTTTCACCCTGTTCATATCTTGTGTGAAATTATCAATTTTGGTATTTATATCTTGTTTCATATCACTGAAATTTTTGTTGGTACTATCTAATTTCGTGTTTATATTAGATAACAACTGCCATAGCAGTACATCACTTGTACTACTGTGGTTGCTGTCAGCTAAACTTTCCAAGTTAATGTTTGTGTTGTGACCAAGTGGTGTTTGTAATGTGTTGTCAAGATTTATAATTGTATCACTCTCCAATATTTCATTCATGAGTGGTATATCACTCTGGGAGATGCGGGACATTGTCTCGTCATTTGTAAACCTTATGCCCTCAAGGTTATTCCACTGTGGAGCATCACTATCATTTGTCACACCTGCGACACTCATCTCTGACCTACTTAACCCTTCTGCAGCAGGCATGCAAGGCACCTGAGCTTCAACTGTTCGGTCACGCTATTTCATTTCATTTATTATCATCCTTTGCATCATTTACATGACACAGGAATTGTCATGATATTGTCCAGAATATGCACAGCATAATATTACAAATTTACATCAAATACATGAAATTAACATTTTGTTGAAAATTAAAACATTGAATTAAAACATGTCAAATTAACATTATATAATATGTTGGAAATTAAATCATTTAATTAATGGGTTGTTCTTTTACATGCTCTTTTAATATGTACTATATATAAAGGATTTATATATATTTAGTACATTTTGGAAAACACATATTACACATAATTTAGAGTAAAAAGAGTATAAACGAGACATAGAACTGACAATGAGAACAACATGATATTGACAATACAATTATCTGTTAGTGATTTAAGGATTCAAAATATTCCTCTATGCTATAAAAACACTTATTTATCAGAAACTTTTTTGATTCTGACTTAAATTTTCCTTCATCTTCTGTTCCCCTGATGCAGAGTGGCAGAGCATTATAAAGCTTTATTCCATAATGGCTCACATCTTTTTGAGTTTTTGTTTTTCTTGTTCTTTCTACATGTAGTTCTTACAGATACATTTATTGTAGTCATGAAGATCTGAATTTACACATAAACTACTCAAGTGTGTTCTTGTATGCAGCCTGCCTTTTAATATGTACAAAGATGGTACTGTAAGTATGTTTAGCTGCATGAGCAAGGGCTTGCAATGTGTTTGTGGAGAGCTAACTCTAATGGCCTTTTTCTGGAATTTAAAAACCTCTCTCAAGCGACATTTAGTTACACCCAAGAATGTTATTCCATAGGATATAATAGAATCAAAATAAGCCATATACACTAATCTTGTACACTCTGTACTGCAAACTCTAGAAATTATTCTCAGTGCAAAACACGCTGAATTGATTTTTTTGGATATGTATGTGACATGGTCTTTCCAGCTCAAGTGCTGATTAATGTACATGCCCAAAAATTTTGTAGACCACACTTTCTCTGTTTCATGGTCACTCATTGATAAATGGTGATCATCCTTCTCATTTACTTTACCATACTGTATGAAATTTGTTTTATTTAAATTGAATGTTAACTTATTAGTGTAAAACCATTGTTGCACACTCTTCAGAACCTTTTCAGCTGTAGTGAATAAGGATTTGCTGTCATCATTTATAGTTATGCTTGTATCATCTGCAAATAACATAATTTTTGATGATCTGTTAGGCCTTTCAATGTCATTTATATAGATTAGGAATAATATGGGGCCAAGAACACTACTCTGAGGGACACCTACTGCCACTTTCTCAGCATCAAATACCCACTTTATTTTTTGCTTATTCTGAGATGAGGTGAGTTCCACAACCTGAGTTCTATCTTGGAGATAGGATTCAAACTATTTCCTCCCAATTCCTCTGATGCCTATTGCCTCCAGTTTGTCAAGGAGAACTTGATGATCTTGAAGGTCTTGGAAAGACCTAGGTTTATTCCTACCACACATTTGTTATTGTCTAAATTACGAATAATTTCTTCCGTATAGGCCTGTATAGCTGTTCCTGGGCTGTGACCAGTACAAAAACCATGCTGATTACAATTTAGAAGATTGAAAGTGTCAAGGTAGCTTATGAATCTAATTTTCATCAGTTTTTCAAAAATTTTTGATAAAGATGGGAGGATGAATGTAGGTCTATAGTTTTCTGCATTATGTATATCCCCTTTTTTGAATAATGGTTTAACCTTAGAAATTTTCAGCCTTTGGGGGAACACACCTTCATTGATTGATAAATTGGCAATATGTACCAGTGGTTCCAAGATTTTTGAGGCGACTTTTTTTTATTATTGTCATTGGCACTTCATCCAGTCCTGCAGCCTTTCTGGGTTTCATAGTGTTAATTACTTTCAGTATTTCATATTTATTAGTGGGACTTATTATCATGCTCCATGTTGGTTTATTGTGTTTTTGCTGTTTCTTTCATCAATGGACATATATTTTTCCACCATGTTGTATGAATATGCAAAAATGAAAACTTTACAAAAAATGTTAAAATGTCATATGCTAATTATTACACTTGATAATTGTTGTTTATGCAACATCAAAGCTTGTTTTACCTCTGTTATGATATGCACACTATTGTGCACAATTCTTTATGTTTTACTTATCACATGTATCACACAGAAAAATTCCTGTAAATTTTCCACTACAAAATTCAGGGAAGGGAATAATGAGGAAACGGTTTCTATCTACTTCAAAAGAGTTGCAACCAAGCATAACCATGTAAGTAGCTTGCATAGCCGTCCTACCTTTGCTGTGCCTAACAGAACATCTTATTATGAAAAATTTTACGTAACCTGTGGCCAACTCTTATTCCTTTCTAAAATTTTCTCCTCAATTTTTGCCTTTTTGCTTTACTTGCTCCGTGTTGTGATTCATGCAATCAGAAAATACAGAAAATTAGTTTTTGTGACTAATAACAATGTCATAGAAATTGCTTACAAAAAATAGTCAACAAACCCTACTTATAATCAGTGCCCTGAAGTCATGGCTCTTAGGTTGCCAATTGTATTACAATAATAAAAAAATAAATGAAAAAGAAAAATTTAAAGTATAGTACAATTGCATTGTTATAAATGTTCTGCATGTGCAAATTTAGGCTATTTGGACTTCCTCTCTTACATTTCAGTTGTTGATGCAGGCAGCCAACTTCAAGGACACCAGTACATGTCCAAAAATGAAGAAAATCCTCCTTACTTGGCTCCACTTCACTTTGATAAAAATACTTATTACTGTCACTAAGTCTTCTCTTATGTAGACTCCAAAATAATACATAACACTCGTAATACTTCATACTTTGAGCAATACATCTTAACCATCCTTCTACATATGAGAGAGTGAAACACAAAATCATGTACAAAGAAAAATGAATGACTTTTTTTTTGTCTGCACCTTACCACTCATTTATAATTAATGTCTTTTCCAACCCTTATGGCCGGTTTCTGTTTCATCATTCATTTTTCTTTTTAAATAAAATTTGACTGTAATGTATCCAGGGGTCTTTGACCATGTACCTACACAGATCGGATGTGTTTTTAATTTTGGAAATAACAATGTAATTTTTGCAGCTTTGAAGTGGAAACTGTAAACACAGTGTGACAAAGAAAAATGTGAAAAAACGAAAACAAGATAAAACAGGCAATTCTTCAGTAGTTACTACATCAATTGGAACCAAGAAAATCTATAAAATCAAAAATTTCTGCCTCAAGAAACAACCCCTAGACGTGAAGAACTAGAGCCAACTATGAGATCCTCTCTAAGCTTATTAAAAGAAATTTATTATGAAAAGAGTGGCAATCAACAAATGACATGAGAGGGGTAAGATTATAAAATTGTACTCCTCTCAATTCTTATGGAAAGACTTAAAGAGAGTTGTGATGACAAAGGAGGGAGGGGTAGATAACAACTGGGGGCTCAGCCGGGATCAACTAACAAATAATGAAGTTTTGTCTGTTGCAGAAGGGAGGGTGATTTGTGCCCTTTGCAGTTTATGTATGAATGGGTTTCCAGTCATATGAAGCACGAAGACTGAGGGCTGAACAACAGAGCAAATCATACCAGCAGTGATTACGTACTACCAATAATGATGGACCAGATCAAATGAAAGAGGACTTAGCAGCTACAACCAGGGACATCTAAAACGAAATATGAGTACAAACTATTTGTGAAGTTAATTTGTTTGTGGGATCGTGTTCTTGTTAACAAAATGAATAGGGATGAGGGTAGAAGTGAGGTAGAAATGAAAGCTGTAGGATCCAGTCATGACATGTGAAGTCATGACAAGTGAAATTGTAGCCAATAAAGAAACAGGAAAAACTGAAATTTCACAGTTAATTTTTGCAAAACTAGAGGAAATGAAGTTAGATAATAATAGCAAATTTAGTGCAGTTAATGATCAGTTAACTGAAATAAGAACTGAAAACAATAGCACAATAGACAAAGTACAAGATCAGATAGGTCAACTTAGAAATCAAGTTTCAGAGTTAAAAAATGGTTGTCAGAGGGGTTAAAAGTGTGACTGAAAAAGCTGATGTTTTAGAAAATAAATTTATTGTTTTAGAAAATGAGTTGGTAGTTGAATCAGCAACACAATCAAAGAATGTTGATGATGTTAAAGTTGAACAAAAGGCCATACCTGAAAAAATGGAACAAAATATCACCAGTTTAAACCAAAAAATTCTAGATGTCAAAAACAATATGCAAACTAATGTAACTGTTTTAGATCAAAAAATTTCAGCAGGTCAGGAAATCTATGTTAACCAAAGTATTTGTGCAAACAGTGGTATTGCTTGGTCCAACACTCCTACCAATAGTTTTCCATCGGACAATTTACATCTAGTAGATTTTCTGCACAACTGTAGAGATGGTTTTGTGTCAGCCATGAATGACAATCAAAAAATTAAATTTGTTAAAAGATGTCTCGAAGATGAAATTCTATCATGGGATAAATTTAAATTTAAGTCTGTTGGAAACATATCAGATTTTCGAGAAAATTTTTTAAAATAAATTTTGGTTGGAAGCTGAACAGGGGAGAATCAAAAGTGAATCTTTGAATGGTCCTAATTACAGTATTAGGGACAGCACTTTGAAAGAGTATTGTAAGAAGGAACTGAAAAAATTAACACACCTTGATAAACCATTTGATGAAATGACTTTGATTGATGTGCTTAAAAGCAGATTACTAGAAAGGTTGCAGAGGGATTTAGTACATGGACCTGACAACTGATTAAATAATTTTTATGATATTTTGATGGGCTGGATAAGGCAGCAGAAAGAAGTATGTACCATAATAATCAAAATGACAGAAATCACAAGCGAGTAATTACAGAAACACAGATAATGGTAACTTCTATCAGGATCAAAGTGTCAATAGAGAGAGAAATTTTGAACATCAGCAGGATAGGAATCATGGAGATAATCAAGGGCATTTTAATAGAAGCAAAAATCATAAAAGTAACTACTCGGGGAATGGCAGTTTGCCTCAATGAAGGTCCATTGTTTTTGGGCAAGCAAACATAACAAACACAGGACCTCCAAGTTACACTTGCAATTAGACAAAAATAACAATGTTAATGGTATGGCACATGTATCTGAAATTGAACAGAAGAAATATCAGATTTCTCATTCATGTTCTGATCAAAACTTTTGGGATACTATGTTTAATTATGGTGATGTAGGTGTTAATCACAAACCAGAATATGAGAGTAGTGAGAATTTTGATGTAGTATGTATTAATGATTTCTTCTCTTGGTCAGAAAACAGTGTTGTTGATGTATGTAAATCAGGTGATGACTGTATTGGTTCTGAACTAGGGGATATTTCTGATGTAGATATGAATATGTGAATGAGAACTGTGGAATAACTGAGGTTGGTATGTGTGAGACTGATGGCTTATTGCAAATGAATGGAGGTGAGGTAAGTGACTTTGATGGAAATGAGTTGGGGTTGATTTGGTGAAAGAGACCACACAGTGTGGTCATCAGTCTCATCAGATTAGGGGAGGATGGGGAAGGAAGTCAGCCATGCCCTTTCGAAGGAACCATCCCGGCATTTGCCTGAAGTGGTTTAGGGAAATCATGGAAAACCTAAATCAGGATGGCCGGATGTGGGACTGAACCGTCACCCTCCCGAATACGAGTCCAGTGTGCTAAACACTGCACCACCTCACTTGGTGATGGAGATGAGACTTGCCTTATTAGTGATATTGTTGGAGAAGTAATTTTGGAGGAATATGATGGTTATGAGTATCAGGTATTTGTGAATTTTAAGTATAATGAAGTTTCAGAGTTTTTTGTGAATGATGTTGACAATGCAGGTAAGGTAGGTCATGTATGTGGTGTTGTAAGTGAGTCATGGAATACCAGTCCAGCCGAAACAGTTCATTAATGTCATGCAGAGTGGTAATCCAAACAGTAAAGGTGGGTTATCTGTGAACCTAGAGGGTAAAGGTGAAAACTTTCTGAAGATTGTTTGGGATCAGACCTATGATAACACAGATAACTGTGCATTTTGCAATAAGTTAGCTATCAGTAGTCAGAATTTGTATACAAATTAGTGGAATGAAGTGAAAGAAGATCTAAAGAGGAAGTGTAATTTTGGCAGTAATGTGTTTTGTGTTCCTTCTGTAACAAGTGATGTTAGTTGTGCCATGGAATCCATTCATTGTGTTCAGTCTTTACCTGACAACATGAGTACCCAAAGTAATGCTATCATACCAGTAAAGTTGATGAAACCCTATAAAGACAGTGTGGATGTAGCATTTGATGAAATTGAAAGTGATCTTTTGCAGGAAGTGTCTGACAACAGAGAAGATGATTCAGATTTTGGGTGTCCTTACATTAAAATTAAGATTAATCAGTGGGAAAGCAACTGTTTGATTGATACAGATAGCCCAATTAGTGGTGTATCTGAACAATTTAGGGACAAGATCAAGTATATCAAGAATGTCATGGAAATGTCCATTGTATATGTAAAGATAAGAAGAATTACTGGTAAGCAAAGTAAATTGGGAAAATCTCAGGTACTGTTAACTTTTAGTATAAAAGACAAGACCTTTGAAAATGGATGCATAATGACTGACACCTGGTCTGGAAGAAAGTATACACTATGTTTGCAGATTCATACGAATATATAATTATGTTTATCTAAAAACAAAGATGATGTGACTTACCAAATGAAAGTGCTGGCAGGTCGACAGACACACAAACGAACACAAACATTGTTTGTGTGTATGTTTGTGTTCGTTTGTGTGTCTGTCGACCTGCCAGCACTTTCATTTGGTAAGTCACATCATCTTTGTTTTTAGATATATTTTTCCTTCGTGGAATGTTTCCTTCTATTATAACCATATAATTATGTTTAGTTTGTCAGGAATGTAGTATGTAAGATGATGAGATTTCTTAAGTTCTGTCTTATCTATTGACTATGCTACACTACATTTGCAGGTTCATACAACTGCATAATTATGTTCTGTTACAGGTTTGTGGTTTAGAAGTTGATACACTTATGCCATGGTACTAAATGAGTAGATCCTTTAACAATTTTGAAATGGGACCATGCCACTAAGCATCTAGCAATAAATTTTCATATCATGTACTGTAAAAATTAGGAATAGTATCTTAGAATATCTGCGTGTATCACCTTACTAGTTGATTTTTTCATTGCATTTAGCTCTGTTTATTAAAGTTTTGTATGTGAACACTTTTTAATCCAGTCTGATGTAGACCTTGTATACTTGTCTTCTTTTTTTTTCCCTAAATGTAAATAGGCAAAGCATATGCTATGCGATGTGAGGGGGGTATTAAACAGCATACTTGTTACACAAAGCAATGTTGCAGGATTTGATGTGAATGCTAGACAAGAAGTAACCTATCTATTGGAGCATGTGATGAGAAATATAGGGAGGGAACTGATAGATGTGGGTAGATCCAATCCCACACTCCTATATGGCTGCACCCTTGCTGGTCCAGTCAGCTTACAAGAGACCATAGGTGCTGGGTAATGTACTCAAGCATCTGTCAGCTAATCAGTGTTCTGACTGAAATTTGTAAATTGTTAGCCAAGGGATTATCCTATATGAAGAATTAATACAACTGTTTGTTTAGAAATTTCATCACTGCCATGGGCAGTGTTATTCCTCATAAATGTATGGTTTTTCAAGTAGGGGGATTATCTTCCCAATACATATATAATTATTTCAAATACTTCTGTACATCTATGTTATATCTTTTGGCATCATTTTGTACAACGTTTGGCAAACCTTATAGTAGGTCACAAAATATTGTAAAATTTCCAAATTTTGTGAGGGGGATATTGCAAAGGGACATTACTTTTCCTCAGCAGAAGTAGTTGATACTAGAAATATTTTCGAATTTTGGACAGGTCAATATTATCTCGACTATATATCTGAAAAATTGCATATAATTTTATACACAATATGTTATATTTCAAGTTAAAAACAATGAAATTGAATTACTTTATTTGTGTTGCTATGATCAATATGTACTAGCTCTGAATGTACAATTAAAAATTTTTTTTTAGAAACATTTGAAACTACGGAATATTTGGTAAACTTAAAATTTCTATTATTATTTATGCAATCTGCTTCTGTTGAATATGTTTATTTCTGGATTCATTTATAGAATAATAGTATAATTTACTATAAATTAATTTGTCGAAAAAAATTGTAAGCCCTTTGGAATATTGTTATTACCGCAGAGTGAAGTAATAGTGGGCATGTCTCTGATGTGATCGGACATGTTTTTTTATTTGGGATGAACAATGTAATTTCGGCTTTGTTAATATGAAAATTGTAAAGACAGTGTGATATTGTAAAATGTGATGCAAATAAACACCATAAAAAGAAAAATTCTGTACAGGCATTCTTCAAATTTATGTAGATCAATTGGACCATGAGAACCTAAAATGTGAAAATTTCAGCTCCAAGATACAGACCCCTACACTTGAATAACTGGAGCCAACTGCACGAGAAAAGTAGATAAGCAAAAAGTTTATTGTAAATCTTACTCCTCTCAAATTTTAAAACTATACAAACATTTGTGACAACAAAGGAGGGAGGGGTACATTACAAGTGATATGGTTCACATTCAACAAACGTCTGCATAACCCAGATAAGACCCAACATATTATATTAGGACTGTCTAATGAAATAAAAAATAAGTCCTTTGAACTTTTAAGATTTCATCAGTCGTATTAGGTAAAGAATATCATGGGTAAACTACCTATTGCATAAATTGAGAGGTGCAGTTACTTCTGAATATCTAAGACTTACATTTTAGACTGTTCCAGTCCCACATTTCTTATGGCGACCTGGTATGGGATGGGTCACTCTTCACATGTAAATGATATTTCCAGAATGAGATTTTCATTCTGCAGTGGAGTATGCATTGATATGAAACTTCCTGGCAGATTAAAACTGTGTGCCTGACCGAGACTCGAACTCGGTACCTTTGCCTTTTGTGGGCAAGTGCTCTACCAGCTGAGCTACCCAAGCACGACTCATGCCCTGTCCTCACAGCTTTACTTCTACCAGTACCTCATCTCCAAACTATAAAGAAGCTCTCCTGCGAACCTTGCAGAACTAGCACTCCTGAAAGAAAGGATATTGCAGAGATATCCCACAGGCTGTGGCTAAGCCATGTCTCTGCAATATCTTTTCTTTCAGGAGTGCTACTTCTGCAAGGTTTGCAGGAGAGCTTCTGTAAAGTTTGGAAGGTAGGAGATGAGGTACTGGTAGAAGTAAAGCTGTGAGGATGGAGCGTGAGTCGTGCTTGGGTAGTTCAGTTGGTAGAGCACTTGCCCACGAAAGGCAAAGGTCCCGAGTTCTAGTCTCGGTCCAGCACACAGTTTTAATCTGCCAGGAAGTTTCATGTAAGTGATATGTTGCAAATATAAAAAGAGTCCTATGAGAAAGGTGTGGGGCTTGCCTAAGAGATAACTGTTGACGTTTGTACAGAAAATTTAAGATATGTACAACTGTAAATTTGCTGATATAATTATATTCACATAACATTATGTCTTAATGCTATATGTTAAGCTAATTGTAAAAGAATTTCATGGCAGAGGAAAAATTCGCCACTACAACAATACAGACAAAATGAAAATTAATATTCCAAGTGTCATGCCAGTAAAAGCAGCCCACTCACCCAGAGTCAATTTTCTAAAAATATTTAATAAACTACCACTCTCAGTGTGGTCCATAACATATAAATTACTTCAAACAATATTGTAGAAAAGGTTTGGTGAAAACCAATTTAATAATATTTATTACAGATTTCTTTTAAAGAATGGAGTATATATGCTGTATGTTGAAATTCAAAATGCATGTAAATATCTGTAATTTGTGTGTTTGTAAATAAGCAGATCAATAATTATGTATGATTTAATTATGTATAAGAAATGAGGCCTATTCTGTTGTATGTATGTTGAATGGTAAATGACAGTTGACTGATTTAATTTAAGGATGTGTGTGTGTGTGTGTGTGTGTGTAGTTATAAGAAATACTTAATAAGGTGTGTGCTTTCTAATTGTGTCTTCTACTGTAGCAGTCAAGTCACAACTTTTTTCACAATAATACTCTTAGCTGCTCTGAGATATTTTTGGTTTCTGAACAATGGAATGCATTCCACCAGTCCAGTCCTAGTAAATATTATTAAATCACTGATTCAGACAGGTCCAAACTTGTTGTACTGCTCAAATTTAGTGACAACTCTGTGGTCAAATGTGTATAGTGCTGTGGCCCTTCAGATAAGATGGCAATCGTGCTTATTGTTGTTATAGTGCATTCTTCAATGCCTACCTGTGTCTGTGTATGAGCCTTGTCTATCCATTAGTTCCACACTTACCATATTGTTGTAGTAGAATACCTTATAGAAGCTCAAATGTTATGGTATGACACAATCATTTCCAGAGTTGGACAGTTGCTCAGTTTATTGTACATACCTCTATTACAACTCTTAGCATTAGTATTGTTGAGTACTTTTTGTACCACTACATATTTTATTTCTCCCTGATTCTTTTGATATATTTTTTAGGAATACAGTAGGTACAATGCACTGAGGTAACAAAAGTTATGGGATACCTCTTAATGTCATGTCAGACCTCCTTTTGCTCAGCATAATGTTACAACTTAATGTGGCTTTGACTTCACAAGTTGTTGGAATTCCCCTGCAGAAATATTGAACCATGCTGCCTCTATAGCTGTACAGAATTGTGGAAGTGTTGTCAGTGCAGGATTTTGTGGATGAACTGACCATAAATGTTTATAGGATTCATGTCAGGCGATCTGGGTGGCCATGTCATTCTATGGAACTGTCCAGAATTTTTTTTAAACCAGTCATGAACAACTATGGTGTGGTGACATGGAGCACTGTCATTCATAAAAAATCTGTCATTGTTTGGGAACATGATGTCCATGAATGGCTGAAAATGGTCTCCAAATAGGTGAACATAATCATTTCCAGTCAATGATTGGCTCAGTTAGACATTTTTCCATGTAAACACAGCCCACATCATTATGGAGTCACCACCAGATTGCACAGTGTCTTGTTGACTACTTGTGTCCATGACTTGATGGGGTCATGCCACTGTTTTCCAACTTATAAGGACACGAGCCCAGGAGAGATGCAGGCTATGTCATCCTGTTAGAAATGCACTTGCATCAGTTGTCTGCTGCCATAGCCAATTAATGCCAAATTTCGCCACACTGTTCTAATGGATGTATTCACTGAACGCCCCAAATTGATTTCTGCGGTTGTTTCACGCAGTGTTGCTTGTCTGTTAGCATTGACACTGCTGTTGGTCATTAAGTGAAGGCCATCAGCCACTGTGTTGTCTGTTGTGAGAGGTATTGTCTGAAATCTGATAGTCTCAGCTTACTCTTCACACTGTGGATCTCAGAATACTGAATTCCCTAACAACTTCCAAAATGGAATGTCCCATATGTCTAGCTCCAGTACCATTCTATGTTCAAGATTGTTAATTCCCTTTGTGTAGCCAAAATCAGATTGAAAACTGTTTCACATGAACCACCTGAATACAAATGGCAGCTCCACCAATACACTACTCTTTTATACCTTGTGTACATGATACTACAGTCCGTCTGTATATGTGCAAATCGCAATCCCATGACTTTTGTTACCTCAGTGTATATGTTCATAGACATGACACAGGCTTCATACCAGAGAAGTTTTGTCAGACTGCATTAAATAGCAACAATATAAGTTACGTGAAATATAACTTTTTCTTTGTTGCAGACAGTACAAAAAGCAAATGAAATGATTCGTAATATTACACAGATTGAAAAAGAAATTACTAATAAGGAAGCTTTTTTGGCACTTGCTCAAAAAAGAATATTAAATAGAACACAAAGGCCTAATATAGAGCTCTGCAGGTAAATATTTGGTTCTATAAATAAATAAGTTTAAAACAAACTTAGTGATAGTAGGAAACAAGTTTTCAGCCAGACTCTCATTTTCTCACCTATTGCTATACATTACAGTGAATTCTGCCCTTCAGCATCTGACTGCAGTATCATGTCTCATATTTTACCATCGCTGGATATTTCTGCCCAACTACACATTAAACCTGATACCTCTTTACTTATCAGCTGTCCTTCTGTAATGCTGTACAGAATACTTATCCTTAAAGATATGAGTCTGAAAGTTACAAGCAGTTTTCATGTCATCTCATGAATACATAATCTCCTGTACTCACAACATAATCAACATCTGCTCTAGTGGTTATTTATTGTTGTTTTCTTCATTAACTGCACTCATGATTAATATTCTATCTCAGTTTTACTTCACAAACTACAAACCATCTGTAAAATGCATATGTAAATGCTGAACATGGTATTTATGACCACATCAAATGGGGGAATGGCAACCACAAGAACCCAAACCACAGAAACAAAGTTTTGAGTATAATAGATGTTTGTGAAAATCAAATTTATAGAAAAACTCCCAGTTTCTAGGTCTGAATTGTTTTTTAATCAAGTCTCAACATCCTATAATTCCTACAAAAAAGGAATGTACCCATTGTACTGAATGAAATATTAATTAATATTTAAGATTACCTTTATTGATAATGTTAATTCTCAAAATTACCATGTGTAGGCTAGTGACAATAGTGCCTTTTTACTGTTGTAAAATTTGTAATTAATATGAAACTAAATCAGAACATAAAGAGCAGATACTAAATGCATCACACACACACACAGACACACACAAGTATGACCTATTGCAACCCTTCATGGTCCTCATCATCATCATTTTCATTAAGCATACCCTGTTGCTTGAGGTTCAGATAAAACTGCTGATATACCTATGAATATGAAGTATTTTTTATCATATACATGATGTAAACACTAAATTACATAGTGTACCCAACATAACAATTGAGCAGTGCCAAGCAACAAAATTATACTTTGTGCTTTGAACCCATATGGAAATGAATATAGAGAAATTGGTGATACAGCTTTTTGTTAAAGTTCATATGTACAGTGTGGAGCTAGAGATGTAGGTAAAGTTCGTTCACCATCAGATCAACAGATGTCAGGAGCACACTATGGTTCTCAGCACTTCAAATATTATAATAGGGAATATTTATGGCAATATTGTGAACTTCAAATGTTACAGGCAGTGTATGGATTGCACAGCCATTCAGGAATAATTATGAGTCAATGAAAACCATGCAAAAGTAAAGCATGTAGTCACAGTATGTTTTTTTAATACATAGTCACTTTCTTGTCTGTTCAGTAAAAATTTTACAATTGGATTGAAACTAACTTCTGATGAGGTACAGACTTGAAACTTTGAATTTAGCTCAGACCTGGATGACAATGCAATCAACCCACTTTCTTGTCTGGTATGGGGAGAAGCGTTCTTTGGTTTTTTGTCTGTCTGTTTGTTACAAATTTTGCAACTGTTTTCTAGCTTCCCATTGAGCTTCAGACTTGAAACTTTACCCATAACTCAGAAATGGATGAAAATACAATATTAGCTCATGTTCTTGTCTGGTATATGGTGGAGGGTACTTTGTGTACTACTGATGTATCCCTCTTTTTCTATACCAGTCGAAAATGTTTTTTGTTAAGAATTATTGCTGCTAAGCATCTGCGTGAGAAACTGAAATATATCTCTAATTTAACCACAGGTATCTACTGTAATCCCATCAAAATGTTAAAATCAATTTTAAAATGTTCATACACACAATACTATAAACCAGAAAATAATTATTTAATTAAAAACATTTTAATGTAAAATGTTTTTAAAACAAACTAAAAGGTACAAAATAATTTCTACTCTCCCATACAGATAGTCCTGAAAATTAGTACTTGTGAATTTTTAATAGCTGTGACAATACTAGTGAAATGTAAAATGAAAAACATGGGGCATGTGTAATAGAGTGCAATAGTGAGGAATGTAAAGAGCAGCTGTCACTGAGAAAAAAGATCACAGAACAGTTCTTATCATTTTCTATGCAATAAAATTGTTAGTAAGTTAGGTGAACTGTCCATTCATCAATTATCTATTGCATGAACCCCACATTTTTCACTTTATTTTCAAGTATTGTCATAGCTATAAAAAATCACAAGCACAAATTTTCAGGACTATCTGTATGGGGTTAGAAATCTGTATATGGCTAAGAGAGATTCTGAGGGTGTTCCCAAATGTAAGGTCTTCAATTTTGTTTTAAAAAATGTAAATAAACATTTATTTACAATTACTTGTACTCAGTTTTGAAGCTTGAACATTTTTATATTTTTGTAGACACTGTAGCAGTTTTTGTATGCCCATGTCATATCAACCTGCATCCATGCTATTGAAGAAGCTTTGAACATCATCTTTCACCTTGTTGTCATCACTGAAGTGGATCCAGCCAAGTGTACTTTCAAATTGGGAAGCAAGTGGCACTATGTTTGGACTGTAGGGTGGATGGGTGATGATGTAACATCCAAATTATTGCAGATGATCCATTTTTTGACAGATAATGTGGGGGTGAGCATTATCATAGAGAAGGCTTATGTCCTTGCTCAATATTCCTCTTCTTCAGTTCTTAATGGCCCAGCTGAGATTTTTAATGTCTGACAGTATCTGTCGGCATTAATTGTTACACCAGGAAGTGTGAAGTCAATCAACAATATCCCTTTCCATTCCCAAAACACAGCTGTGATGATATTACCAACAGACTGCATTCTTTTGAATTTTCATGGCCTGCGTGAATCGGAATGCTGCCGCTATGTAACTGTTGTTTGGTCTCAGGTGTGAAGTGGGAAGGCCACGTTTCATCACCCATGACTATTGAATCCAAAAGATTGTCCTTATCTCTATAGTGTTGAAGAAATTGGCAGGAAATTTCAATGCATTGTTGTTTGTGATCTTTTGTCAGCATTCTTGGAACCCATCTTGCACACACCTTCTGAAATTTCAACAGTTGACTCAGAATCTGGTGAATGGTGGGTTGAGAAACCTCAGGAACAACATTGCAGAACTCATCGACAGTGATCTGTCAATCTTGAAGCACAATTTTTTCGACCTTTGCAATTGACTCTTCAAAAATTAGCAATCTTGCACTTCATTCCTCATCATGAATTGCAGTATGACCATCTGCAGACTCTCTACACTGCTTGTGGACATTTTTGACATCCATACATGACTCTCCATAGACTTCCGTCAACTGTTGGTAAATGTCAATTGGTTTAACACCTTTTGCACCCAAAAATTAAATAACAGTGTGAACTTTGCACCTGGCAATAGCATCTAACGAGACCTCCATTGTAACTAGCTGTCAATCCAAGACTGAAAGCTCCAGTGGATGAACAGTAGTTTCTGTAGAGAGCAGAGGGAGCAAAGAAAGATACAATGTGGCAACAGCTACACAAACAGTTTCTCTGTGGTCCCAGTGCTTTGAAGGCCTTACATTTGCAATTACCCTCATATTTAATTCTTTTTAATCTGTTTAAAAAATTTGTATTATTAAAAAGTTTTTTGATCAAGTAAATGTATTTTTTAGATATTTCCCAATGTTTTAGACTACTTTCCTAATGTTCCTTTCTATTATAACATAAAGTAATGAAATACAAAATAACATAATTTGAATAATTTTCTACGTATTATTAAGCAGGAGTACAAGTGTATATTTGCTTTTAAAAATTAGGTGAATATTGCGGGAAGTGTTACATTCCACTTTGGAAAGTAGAAATTGACACATGAAGAATACAGCCTCAAGAATTTAAGTATTCCAGTCATATAATAATTATGTAGAGAGGTGTATATATGGCCATCTATACTTGTATTTGATCAACTGCTGCCTTCGTAAACTTTTTTACTGATATTTCAACACTTGAATGTATCAGAGATATACACTATCAGTGCTCCTCCCTTCCCCCTCAGTCAGAAATATACATGAAGTATTTCTACACATCTATCTGAACATCATGAAAGTGGTTTGTAAGCCTGACACATACCTTTGCTTTATACTCACTGGGATCCTTAAGGGTTTAAATTTTGTTGGTCTCCTGTTTTATAGGCAGTGTTATTATAACCCATTTTTGCATTTACCTTTGGCTTTTCTCTGGTCTCTTCTTATAACTTCTTCTTTTTTAGCTTTTCTTTTGAGTTTTGGGTATTGGTTCATCTATATCTCCATTTGGATGACTACTTTGCAATTCACAATTAAGTGCTTGACAGAGGGACCAGGCACCACTTTCAGACTATTTCTTGACTGTTTCATTCTCATATAGCTCATGGGAAAAAATCCAATATAAATCTTCCTGTATGAAGTCTGATTTTTCTTATTTTATTATGATGGTAATTTGTCCCTATATAGGTGGGGGGCAACAAATTATCTTTGTGAGAAACACCATAAATTATTTTCTTTTACTACTCCTACTTTTTCTTTGATCAGTAAAATTATGGGTTTCTGATTTGAAATGGATTTATTTGGCAACTTTGCAAAATGTGTCCCACTATCCAACTTGTCACAAATTATGCTTTCAGTAAACTTTGGTTTTTCCTGTTATTATTGTTACATGATGTTATCTAAGAATATTAGAACACCACAGAAGGTGTATTTTTAAATTATTTTTTAAATTTTTGCCAGGGATGAGGTGGAAATCAAACTTCTTGCTGAGACAGAAGACTTGAAGGATAGTATTACGTGGTTGGAACAAGCTCGCTCTGAGGTGAGTAGTTATAGAAATAATCTTTATAATTAGTTCAGTGATAAATCTTTTGAATGATTAAGAGGTGGCCTGAAAATAGCTAGTGAACTTATACTGTCTCCCTAAATAAAGAGACTTATTTTCAACAGTATAGAGCACAATATATTTAAAAAATGTAATAAATGTTTAGATATATGGAAATAATGAGATTAATTTTCCAGTGTGTCGGACAAGCACAATAAAAAGAAGATATTTCTATAACTACTCACCTCAGAGTGATTCTTTACCCATTTACAGACATCTTTTCATATTAGTTCTACATAAACGAAATAGTCTTTCTCTTCTTGTAGATTTATGCTTACCAATTAATAATGCTACATCCAATCGCTGTATCCACCTACAAAATCTTGATGGTGTCCATTATTCCTTTTGTAATTGGACCTTCATAATAAATCTGAAGTACACAGGTGGGCTACTTGGATTTTTATATATTCCAGTACTACTTGGAATAACAACTCAATTTTTCCTTGAAGAAATACCACTACATTATTTCTTCTACTCACATAAAAAATGCAGACTTTTTACTTATTCTCACAACAAAAATGGCTACCACCAATTTCGCTCTGAAATAATGTGCATCTACCTTTGTTCATTAACAGAGAGAGAGTCCTTCCTCTTACCAAGGAACAGGAAAAATATTCTTTTCTTAACATTTGAAAATCGAAAATACATGACAGTAGGTGCAGGCTCTATACTAGGCCACCTTCACTAGATACAGTAGTAACTTTCAGAACAGTTCATGTTTAACAAGTGATAGTGATTTGGAAAATTTATGAATGTGAGATGGTTACTTTGTGCGTTAATTACTGTGTCTCTCATTGGTTACTTGTGGGAAACCTAAATCTTTCTGCCCTAACGTATACAACAGCATTGAGTGAATCCTCACATTCTTGATACCTTGCTAGATGTTCAAACTGCAAGTGTAGTGAAAGATTCAAAACCTGCTGGAAATAATATTTCAAGTCAGATTCTTTTTCTCCTCCTCTACTTTCATTGATAATGATGACAACGAAATTAAGAACAGGAATCCTACAAAATCATTGAGTTCGTACTGCAATATTCTGCAGATGAAAAATGTAGTTTTTCACAATTATGTGATATAAGGATATCAGTTAATACTTCTGAGTCCATGAAAGTCATACCACATGGGAAATACAGCCACTCTTGTCTCTTATGTTGCAATTTATTTGTCATAGCGTCTACTGTGCTAGTAAGTAAGACCCACATGCTGCACCTCTTCACTAGCTCCAAGGTAACGTGCTTACCTATGTGGTGCAAGCTGCTTTTGTCCACCTTTTGAGACTTGCTGAAAGCCAGATTTTTAATTCTTTTGTAGCACAGCTACAAGCAGGCAGATAGAAACTCAGTGAGGGAATTCTCAGACAACACTTGAGCAAAATTCATCTTGCTACTTTCAGTATCCCATAGTGTCAGAGCAAAAACCTAATAATACTTCAAAATTCATAATGCACGTTTGTTTTCTGCTGACATATTTGTTGTTATTGTGAATACATAATTTTATCTATGAACTTCCACATTTTCATAATACTTGAGTATGATACAGGGCATGACCTTTTTGAAGTCAAAAGTTAGTCATATCCTACTAATTGGCGTTGAAATAGGCACAATCATCTTACTGACACTTAATGCTTTATGAAGATAGACTGCCATCATGATGTTTCTGTAGTAACTTGAATTTAATTTGTATTAGTACAGTGCATATTTTAGTTGCATTTTCCATAATTTTATTGAACACAACAGTAATAATCAAAGAGAAATTAATCAACAACAGTATGTTCTTTCACAATATCTAAAACAATCTGGCAGTGCTAAAGTAGTTTACAAATTCTATGCCTTTAGAAATGCACTAGTTCTAATGAGCACATTCAACCAGTGTAGTTTTAGACAGTTAATTGATCAAGAGTGGGAAAGGTAAAATTTCATGAGTATACAATCAGAGGCCTTGCCTATCAATACAAGTACCTGAGAGATGACTTCCCTATCGATCTCTTGGATAATTTTGTTTCTCAAATCAACACAGTGTGTTATCATGCAGTAGCATATGTGATGTAGTTTTGTCAGTTGACTTTCTTACATTGTGACTGAAACGTGTTTCAATTGTTGGCAACAAATTCCAGCTGTGATGGACACACCCTTTGGGAAGAATTCGTAGTGCAAAGCACACTTTTGGAGTTATCAGATGGAAAATACATTCACACTACCTTTGCACAAGTGTACGTATTTTGGTAGGACTCTGCCCTTGATTCTTCTTAGGAAGTTAATGATAAAGGCGTCATCATTTGTCACCAATAACAGTATAACAGTACAGCCTCCCTCACGACTCATATGAAATGTCTGATACCACATTTTTTTATATGCATCCGGATCATTATTGGACAATTCAGTGCTTCCTAAGGCTTTGTATCTGTGTCTTTATATGTATCATTCTGTCCTGTCTGATAAAAAACTTGATATTCATTGCAAAGGCATGTGGAATGTTTTAGAAGGACATGCATTGTCGGAATTATCAGTGGATTGTTGTCATTGATAAAATTATGTACATATACTAAATTGAGTAACTAATCAAGAAATTGAAGTAAAAAGTCCTTACCAATAAATAACTAGAGACTGCAGAGATGTTAGTATAAAAATCAATGCTTATAATTCACAAAATGGTAATCTAAAAATCCAGTACCAGGAGACCTCACTATCTTGAAAAACAGCTTAAAAGTTATTACCAAGCAATGTATTTTCATTTGTTATTTATTTTTATGTCTTACTCTGTAGTTAATATTCTTTGTAATTCCATTTCTAATTAACTCTCCAATTGGTTACATCTCACAGTTTTCCAATTTCCAGTATTTGAGGCCTTATTTGTGCATTTTATGTATATAATCGGATAAAGCATGAGTTCTTTACTACCATTGTATGTTGGTAACCAAATCCAAACAGTAATTAATTATCTAACTAAAATAATACAAGAGACACTATTGGAATTAACGTTCAGAATTATTTTATTTTGGAAAACTAAAGATATTACTATAAAAGATTGTCATTCAATATTGTATTTTATACCTTATTTGGCTGTGACATCAGTTTCTTTACATTTTGTAAATTTTAGTTCTAACATCAAAATTGTACAGAATTAATAATGCTTTATTTTGGAAGTTACTGTTAAAATTGTAAAGAGATGCAGCAATGCTGTGATGAGTCAGTTTTGAAGTTACTTTATGAAGTCAAAGAGATCAGTGAAGTCTCTCCGTGTTTTGTTTACATGACGAGTGTGCAAAAAAATGGCTCTGAGCACTATGGGACTTAACTTCTAAGGTCATCAGTCTCGTAGAAATTAGAACTATTTAAACCTAACTAACCTAAGGACATCACACACATCCATGCCCAAGGCAGGATTCGAACCTGCGACCGCAGCGGTCGCCCAGTTCCAGACTGTAGCGCCTAGAACCGCTCGACCACCCCGGCCGGTGCAGTTCGGATGTCAATTAATGTGAATAAATTTTGTGAAACATGAAAATTTCTCATTCATTCACCAATGGACCAAGCAGAAGAAACTTAAGTAATTTTCAATGTGAATCGTTACAACAGAATTGCGTAGGTATGCTCAATGTGTGACCTGATGACATTCAAGCAAAACTGCAATACTAGTAACTCCATTGGTTTTTGTTGTTTTGAATTAGAGCGTGCAGTACTCCTACACCAGACTTCTGAAACTTTCCTGTTGAATGCAAATTTCACATGAGGGTTAAACGGTAATCCATCACTTATATGCGTAGTCGAGACTTCCTTAATGTGGGAAATCATTCATGTCAGAATGATCTTTGTTGAAACACAAATATATTTTACTGATATATTTTCCCCAAAAGCACTCACTCCACACACAGTTCAAGTCTTTCAAGATGCCCCTGTATTATACCAAAAGTAAATATTGTGTTGCAGATGCTATACCTTTTTCCTCTTTTTCCTCCCAATTTTACAAGGCGTAACCATAGTTCATGATTTTCAAGTATGCAAAATCCAATGCTTAATTGCAAGATGATAACAAGATTTTCAAATTCGAAAATGACAGTTGATACATACACTGACAGCATTATGCCGCATTCGCCTGGGTGGCATCTGATTTCAAGCGGTTGGTAGCATCCGGCCAGTGGCTGGTAGCCACTCCCGCATGAGCAAATGTGCAAGCGGAGCTGTTCTGATCGCAATGCAGCCACGAGCTGTCCTGTGGAATTGTTTTTTGAAGTATTTTTTATTACTGGTAGTAGAATGTGGAGCAAATTATCTTCAATGTTCAATCAGTCTCATAACTTTAGATGAGGGCCGAAACATGGTAAAAGAACAAAAAGGGGGGGAGACAAAGTTGGATGCGAACACACAAATATAAGTTGAAAAGGAACAATGATTACCACTAGACCATGTGCTCACACAACAAGTAGACAACACTTCCTCATCTTACAGTGTTGCCAGATTGTGCAGATAGCTGGACTTGTCAGAGGTTGTTGGTTTTTGTTGGCCACCTTAACTGAACTTCTCAGACTTAGTCTCTGTGGTGACTGGCTGGCAGTCAGTTTTTATGTTTAAGACTGTACATCACAAATTGCAGAAGGAGAAAGTTGCAGAGGAGGATTGTTGGGAAAAATGAAATAAAAATCACATCTCCAGATGTGAAAGTTGCCATGTCTTCATTTAGAGGGAATGAAATATGAAAAGATGTACAAATCATATAAGAAATTAAAATTTAATCATAGCCCCAGATCAAGAAAACACAACATGTAGGTAAAATTTCAAACATAATAATGGTCTCTAACAACCATGTTTGAGTTTGCAGATAAAATAAATATGTTACTGGGAAATAAGAGCAGTAATCAGCTGATGCTGGGAAAATGTATTAAATTCAGACCCAATACACTGTAAAGAGCTGCTCAGGAAGCAAACAGAAATAGCCAATATATCAAAATTGAGGGGCTAGGAAGAAATAAGAAAGATAAGTAAATGAACATAATTATCATTGTGGACTCATCTGCGAGCTCTGTTTAAAAGCTCACATCAACTGTTAAACTACTAAGGTATCAATCAGAATGGGTCACATTAGCCATGTGGCCTGCATTGACAATTTCCCAAATCTCTCTGTTAACCATAATTTGGAGGGCAGTATTAGAGGACCCCCAGGCTTGTTTCACCACTTATATTATTTAAATTTCTCTTTACATCAGAGCATCAGAATTCTAGCGCTGCAACTTGGGCCTGCAATGCAAACTTGACTCTTGAATGTCCATCTGGTCTATGTAAATTCCTTCTTTGCTTTTATGTGTGCATGGGACAGGGCGAGATGCCCAGAATTGAATGCAATCTTCTGGTTTCATGCTGAGTGGAAGGTGGATCTGTCATTTCCATGATCTCAGGTAGGTAAGGTATGTGAGACATGCACATGAAGGTTTTTTTAATTAGAAAAAATTCACTATAAGGCAGTTAGTTGATAGTTAAGTGTAGAAACTACAGAACCAGAAACTGGTAACATCTATTTGTTGTGGAAAGAAATATAGCTCATAGCAGGTACAAAAAAAGTACACTGAGGTCACTACCCTGAGGTCACTTAATGATAATATTTCATACATACCTAGTATCAACAGCAAAAAGTTGGGTGAAAACAGAAATAAATAGCAGTGAAATCTTAATTAGACAAAGAATATATATATATTTTGCTGGACACCAATGGTATACTGTATTTATTGCTGGAAAAATCTTAGTGATTTCACTAAGATAAAAGTAGAGCCATAATGTGATAACAGTGAGGATAAGTATCAATGATATACCACAAGTATTAATCTAACTTTTTTATTGACCACTAACTTAACCTATTGAAGGACTTAAATATTTCCAAGTATCACTCATAAATTTAACTGTACTGCATTTTCAGTAGACACTGGTGTCATTGCATTAAGAGATAAAAAATGGTGGTATCTGGGTAAGTTACTCATGAGTGGCAAAATTATTCTCATACACTACATACTGAATAGTGGAGTGTGAAGTACAGATGTGAATGTGTATGAGCCCTCTTCTTAACGCATTTCAAAAGCTTGTTTCCCATAACTGTTTAAATCTCATTTTCTTCTGAGTATCACTTAATGTTTTATTATTTTCTTCCTAATACTATTTTGATATGTTTTGTTCCCTATCCTCTGCAGTTTACATCGTATTACTGCATTTCATGCCCTTCTTTTCTGACTGCTCCCTGTGATTTCTATCTATTTTTAATATAAATCATTGCCTTTAGTCTGTTATTCATCCTGCTTACTTTTATGTCACTTCTTTCAGGGTACAGCAGTTTGCTGCATTGTCCTTTTCTCATCATGAGAGGTACTCTCATCTCCGACAGCTGAGGCTTCGATGTTTTTCTCATTGCCAGTCTATTTTTCTTAATATCCTATTCTGTTTGGTTAACTGTTTGTAAACAGACAAATATTATTTGTTGTAGATATTGTGTAATATAATTTTTCTGTATGGTGTAATTAGTGTGAAACAACAACTTACATACTTTCAGGCACAGGCTTCTATGCGGTTCCTGCTGAAGACACAACTGCAACTGGAAGAGGAAATCAACATCAAGACAAACACATTGAAAATTGATGAGGTGGAATGTATGACATTAAGACAAAGCATGGATTATCCAATACATTAATTTTAACATAACTTTTGCTGGGCTATGAATTATAATGAAATGTTTCTCATTTTTTTCCTTTTTTTCATACAATATGTTGTGCATGCTGTCTGTGAATCACTTGAGTGTCTAACAAACATTACGTACAGCTACATGTGTTAATTAAAAAAAAATAAAACTGTAAACATTTACTAATCAGTTTACTCTTCTGTGAGAGAGTGGAATGGTTTTTATTTCATGTTTGCAAATTACAATACAAAAACAGTTATTTAGAGAATAGGTCAGCTAAATGGTCAGAAGATGTACAGAGAATTTTTTGGGATAACTGTTGGTCATTTAACTTAATCACAAAGCATAATTTCCCATTTAATATTGAAAAGAAAATAATTAGCTTTTGTTTTCTTTGTCTCCTTTTTGTATGTAAACCTACAGAGTGACTGACAGCAAAACAATATTTTGAACACATTCCATATCAGTTAAAAAGATGAGTTAACAAAGCAAGTTGCTGACATTATTTCTGAGAATGATTCTGTAAGAAAAGCAAGCTGGTTTGTTTTACACATAAAAATAACAAAAATCTTCATCCTAAGGGTGGAGCTGTTTGGGGTATTTGTTACTTCTGGTACTCAGAAATTGATTCAGTGGCACCAGCAATCATTCATTTGTATAATTACTGGAGGATTCTTCATAATTAGTTATAACAATGCCCTCTGGAGAGCTGTGGGGTCACTTTAAATGAGAAAAAAATCAGGCAAGTAGGTGGTCCAAGCTTTTGTTTCAAATGTGAGAGTCAGAAGGTAGTTTTGTCAGTATTATGAAACTAGTTAGAACAGCACAGAATAGGATATTAGGCTCATCTGGACAAAACTGTTTATTTATCATCTCCTGAAAATGAGTTGACAAATGGTAAAATAAAATAATGAAAAAAATCTTTTTTGTGGAATGTGTTTCCACTGAAGATATAAAAGTAAGTGCAAAATAAAGCAAGTTTTTGAGTAAATTATTTGCATATGACATCATGAACCATACTTGTAACAACTTATTATCATGTGAAACATGTCAGTAGATTTACAAATAAGATATTTTTTCTGAGTAAAATCTGGCTTCCCACTGATTGTTTGTACAATAAGATTTTTCAGTTTTTACTTCAGTCTTAATCTACAATAAAATATTATAAATTTTTCTCAGCCACACACAAATATTCTCATTTCAGAAATTTGCCTATAAGGTAGACAGGATCATCAAGCAAAAATTGTTTAACCTTGATTTGAAACTGTTTACACTATTTGCCAGCAACTTCCTGTGCAACATTAAGATCAAGTTGGAGATTGTGGAGGCTCTTTTATTCCTAGTGCTGTTTATTCAAATGCTGCTATTAATTTGAAACTGTGAATAATTTTCCACAATAACTTTATAATAGGGTATATGTATCATGAGGATCTTGTTAACCAGATGTTTCTATGAGGTTCAATGATGGGCCCCAGATGTTATCCGTGCAACATGTTGCTGTGCAATGGTTAATTTGAGTCTAATTGTATAATTTGTAATGTAACTCAAATGCTGATGAGATATCAGCAACATGGAGTTCTGAGATGTAGGATTTAAGAGTTGGTTTGGCTGAGGAGGCTGAGGCAAGAGATGATGGCTAGGGATTTCATGGACTTGCTAAGTGGTGACTAATCACCACGGGAAGTGAATAACCTACAGCAACCTTATGTCTGGTGAGTGTGACTTGTACAATGGTGACATTTGCGACATGATGTGAGATGGCTACCTGGAAATACTTCATTATTCTGTAATAATTCTGTGTCTAATCGTATCATATCAACATACTATGGAACTGATCTGTATTAATTAAGACTTTAATATCAGAATCAGCACAAAAAGTAAATAAGTTAGGTGATTACACTAAATGAACACTCTTTACAATAGTATTTCAACACTGTTAACAATTGAACAACTCAACAACAGTAACAAACAAGGTGTTGTGTTATAACCTAACACTACAGCTGTCATCACAAAAAGATAAAAAATTTTGAATACCATCGGTAGACTGAGCATCGAAAGACAAATAATTTGAGTAGGCCAAGTCTATTATTTCATATGTTTTGAATATAATCGAGGGAAACATTCCATGTGGGATATATACAGGGTTATTACAAATGATTGAAGCGATTTCACAGTTCTACAATACCTTTATTATTTGAGATATTTTTACAATGCTTTGCACACACATACAAAATCTCAAAAAGTTTTTTTAGGCATTCACAAATGTTCAATATGTGCCCCTTTAGTGATTCGGCAGACATCAAGCCGATAATCAAGTTCCTGTGCGTCAGTGAAAAAGACCAATAAAAAGGTGTTAGCATGTGGACGTAATGTGCTGTTCCAGTCTCTTCTGTACCTAAGGTCCATCACCGTTTCCTTTGGATCCCTACCTAATTCGGTGCTCTCCGATACACATGATCGAACAGCGGAGGAGTGGTACTCAAGCGTGAACTTTAGGTTACAATATCTCCGGATGTAATTAACATTTTACAATGCAACAAACTGCACTGATTACGTATTTGTTTATATGTTCAGATGTGCTAACAAAATTAAGGTGGTTCCACTTAAAAGAAAACGTAGGTTTGTGTTAATAAACATACTTCCATGCATTTTTTTATGGTTTGTATTAACCAATTACACATTCGGTCTGTGGAATCGATTTGTCAGTATTTGATGTGGTTTATGAAATATATCCAGCGGTAATGTTAGGTGACTCACCCTGTATATATATATATCGTTCGGTAAGTCGCAGCATTTTTTAATATATTTTTTTCATGT
Source organism: Schistocerca cancellata (assembly GCF_023864275.1). NCBI lineage: Eukaryota > Metazoa > Arthropoda > Insecta > Orthoptera > Acrididae > Schistocerca > Schistocerca cancellata. The sequence goes on along the minus strand of NC_064626.1, from coordinate 870,845,843 downwards.
GGAATGTTTCTTTCTGTTATATATGTAATAGAGGGAAACATTCCACATGGGAAAAATATATCTAAAAACAAAGATGATGTGATTTACCAAACGAAAGCGCTGGCAGGTTGATAGACACACAAACATACACACAAAATTCAAGCTTTTGCAACCAACAGTTGCTTCATCAAGAAAGAGGGAAGGAGAGGGAAAGATGAAAGGATGTGGGTTTTAAGGGAGAGGGTAAGGAGTCATTCCAATCCTGGGAGTGGAAAGACTTACCTTAGGGGGAAAAAAGCTCAGTTATACACTCTCTCTCACACACACACACACACACACACACACATATCCAACTGCACATACACAGACACAAGCAGACATTTGTAAAGGCAAAGAGTTTGGGCAGAGATGTCAGTCGAGGTGGAAGTACAGAGGCAAAGATGCTGTTGAATTACAGGTGAGATATGAACGGTGGCAACTTGAAATTAGCGGAGGTTGAGGCGTGGCAGGTAACGAGAAGAGAAGATATACTGAGGGCAAGTTCCCATCTCCAGAGTTCTGAGAGGTTGGTGTTAGTGGGAAGTATCCAGATAATCCGAACGGTGTTTGATGTGGTTTACGAAATATATCCAGTGGTAACATATATATATATACCTAAAAACAAAGATGATGTGACTTACCAAATGAAAGTGCTGGCAGGTCGACAGACACACAAACGAACACAAACATACATACAAAATTCAAGCTTTCACAACAAACTGTTGCCTCATCAGGAAAGAGGGAAGGAGAGGGAAAGACGAAAGGATGTGGGTTTTAAGGGAGAGGGTAAGGAGTCATTCCAGTCCCGGGAGCGGAAAGACTTACCTTAGGGGGAAAAAGGGACGGGTATACACTCGTACACACACACATATCCATCCACACATATACAGACACAAGCAGACAAAATATTTTCCTACGTGGAATGTTTCCTTCTATTATTCTATTATAAGCATATATATATATATATATATATATATATATATATATATATATATATATATATATATATATATATGAATATAATAGAGGGAAACAATCCACGTGGAAAAAATATATCTAAAAAGAAAGATGATGAGACTTACCAAACAAAAGCACTGGCAGGTCGATAGACACACAATCAAACACAAACATACACACAAAATTCTAGCTTTTGCAACCAACGATTACCTCGTCAGGAAAGAGGGAAGGAGAGGGAAAGACAAAAGGATATGGGTTTTAAGGGAGAGGGTAAGGAGTCATTCCAATCCCAGGAGCGGAATGACTTACCTTAGGGGGAAGAAAGGACAGGTATACACTCACACACACACACACATATCCATCCGTATATGCACAGACACAAGCAGACATAGGACATAGGACATCCATAGTCAACAAGGCAATTATCCCATCAATTATCAGTTTGAACACAAATTTATGGACTACCCTGTACATAAAAACTGTCATTGTTTTAATTTTCACGCAATAAATCCTCTTCTATCTCTCTGAAACCTATATCTTTCTCTTCCTCTACAAATTCTCCACTTTCTGTAGTTTGTAAGCTTTCCAAAATTACTAGATCCTCATTAGGCTCAAAATTAAGCCCCCTCCCCCTCCTTCTCCCTCTCTTGATGTTTGTCATGTGAAATTCCCTTTAACACATAATGCATTTCACTTCCATTACCACATTATCAAAATAATCACAAGTAACCCTCAAAATATCATCATTAACCAGTTCATTTGTTTACTGACATTGGAACTAGTGGACATTATTTCACTGATACCAACTGGTACAAGCAGATAATCATGTACTTCCCGAGTCTTCACTTAATCATCATCAAGATCTATAATTGTTCTTTTATCATCACTTTTCATCAATTTTTCCTCCTTAATCTCAAAATAAACCATCCAATCTATTTCTCTACTCAACACCCCCAAAGCCACACTTTCCAGCCTTGGAGAAGCATTTCCCTCATGACTCAGTACCATACAGGTCTGGAGCAACTTAATTACATTATCCAACAGGGTTTCAACTACCTCTTGTCATGCCCTGAAATGAAAAATGTCCTACCCACTATTTTTCCCACTCCTCCCACAGTGGTATTCTGCCACCCACTGAACCTGACACAATATCCTCACCATCCCTACACAACCCCTGCTCCGAACCCCTTGCCTCATGGCTTGTATGCTTGTAATAGACCTAGATGCAAGACTTGTCCCAAACAGCCTCTCACCGCCACCTACTCCAGTCCTGACACAAACATCACCTATACCATCAAAGGCAGGGCTACTGGTGAAACCAATTGTGTGATCTACAAGCTAAGCTCAACCACTGTGCTGCATTCTACTTGGGCATGGTAATCGACAAGCTGTCTGTCCACATGAATGGTCACTGGCAAACTGTGGCCAAGAAATGGCTGGACCACCCACTTGCCGATCAAGCCACCCAACACAACATCCTTAATTTCAACGACTGCTTCACAGCCTGTGCCATCTGTGTCCTTACCACCAACACTGGCTTTTCTGAATTGCACATGTGGGAAACCTCCCTGCATATGTATCCTACATTCCATAACCCTCCCAGTCTCAAACTTTGTTAGTCATTGTACTTACCCATCTAGCCCCTCCCCTGTTCCTATTCCAGCATTACATAGCCCTCTATTCCACCAACACATCCAGTCTTTTTACTTCTCTCCTTTTCATCTAATCCCCCCCTCTCTCCACCATTCTCTGTCTAATCTCCTAGCTGCCGTACTCTCCAACTCACCCCTGCACAATCCCAGCAGCACTTTACCATTCCCCACCCCTACCCTGCTATCTCTCTCCCTCCCAACACAGCCCTCCTTATGCCCATACGGTTGCCTCTCTCATAATGCCCTGCTCCTCACAGTCTGGCTCCAGCTGCCAGAGACTGTGGTAGTATGTGTGGACTTGCATTTGTGTGAGTGTGTGCATGTGTGTACGTTGTCTGTTTTTGTTAAAGTCTGACAGTCTCTTGTTGTGCCTTTCTGCAACTCATCTTCTCCATCATAGGGTGAGTAGCAATTATCCTTTTCATTATATTGTTACATTCCATCCTAGATTTTCCATTGTTTGATTTAACTTCACTAGACCTAACTCACCAAACTCATCACAATTATCATCACTTTTATCTTTAATGAAAACTCTGTTATAGCTGCAGGTTTCACAGAATAACTCTGCAAAGACATCATCACCAAGGTCAACTTGAGCACTTTGCTTCCTAATTTCTCCCCCCCCCCTCCCCCCTCCCTTGCATTTTCCTTAATATATCTTCCCAAAATACCCTGCTAAATTATATCCATTTACTGATGTGTACTGTAATCTCTACCATCAAAACCCCTCTAAACGCTACCTCTTCCTCTCCTAAAATGATTAACCTGATATTGGTATCATTTTCTCTTGCTCCAGACCAACATATGCCCCATGAGATGCGGATTAGTTTTCGAATCCACACCTGCTGTTCTCTAAATTACTACTATCAAACCTTTTATCTTTACCTTCCCATGTCCTCCTTCTTTGCTCAAGACGCCTTTCATTGTCTCTTCATCCATCATTCCAATTATTATTTCTCTTGTCATCATCTATTTCTCTGTCATTCTAATGGTTGTCGATCCCTTTCCGTTATCATGATAACTCCTCTGTCTCTGTCTCTATGATGATCATTTGGCCACTCTCCATTGTGATAAAATCCATTTTCCTTTTTACTATCCTTCTGTCTATCTTTTCTTTCCCATGCCATATTAGTTTATCAACATATTTTAAAAATTCTTCAATAGAGTCATCTGGTCCACACACTATCACTCACGTTATTCAAGTGGCAAATGCTTTTTTAACACATATTTTTAATGCCTCATCTAATGGTTTATTTAAGTCTGCAAGTGTTTTAAGTGGTTGTTCACAAAAAATTTTCATCTGGATGCTGTCTTCTTTTAGTCATGGTGCAATCAAGAATTTTTATTTAATCCTAGCTTGTTTCAGAACAAAATTTTTTAAAAATAGATTTTGAACTCTGTGAAGGTCATATCTGTACATGTGTTCTGATTAAGCCATGGGAATGCCTCACCCCATTTGAAAGTTTATCTGTGAATTTAATTTTCAAGTTGTCTGACATATTGTTAGTAAAATTATCCCTACACTGGCAAACAAAGTCAACAGGGAGGAGTTTGTTTTCTCCAGGAAAGTCCTTTATATTCTAAAATTCCAAGTACTAACTTTGTTACTACAAAAATTTCTGATCATAACAGTTTCCTCTGTTTCATCAAACAGGCCCTAACATTTGAAATATTACTAACACATGAACCAACATCACATTTTAATCTGACAATTCTTTACTAAATATTTGATTTGATTTGCTCAGTTTCAAGTTAATACTATCACTTTCATTTTCAATCATAGATTTTAAGGTTTTTAGCCTCCTGTTATTTCTCTCTATCTCAATGATCAGTTTGTTTTCTAGTGTCTCAGTCTCATTTTCTACAGAATGAATATGAGTTTCAAACTTATTATGCTCTATGTATACATGTGTCTTAAAGTCATTTAAATCCATGTCTAAACTCTCAGTCATCTCTACAGACTTCAGTACCTGAACTATGACATCATCTGAATCTTCTGATGCAGTTTAGTGCTTGACCTTGCCTCTGTAAGTTTTTATCCAAACAATTTATTTTTTGTCAAATTTCTCACTCTGTTTTTCAAGTTTTTGTTTTCCAATGCACCTGTCTAGCTTCTGACTTTGTATGTCTAATTTCTCCCCAAACTATTGTTGCAAGCATATTAGAAAGGTTGCTTGAATTGCCATCTATTTCCTCATGACTGAATCCTTGAATCAGTTAACAGTTACTGTCTGATTCTTTAACTGCTGCTTCCTTTTCTAATTTTATATAACTAATATTACCTTCAACTTTCTTTCCATTATCTTGTATCAAATGTACCACCTCCTCCATCTCTTGATTGTTGGCCTTACTATTGTCACACTTGATCAAAGTGTATGAAACAAACAAACTCTCTCTCTCTCTCTCTCTCTCTCTCTCTCTCTCTCTCTCTCTCTCTCTCTCTCTCTCTCACACACACACACACACACACACACACAAAACACTCTCTAAACAATAATTTCTTCATATGGCTAACTGAACTGACCATATTGAAAAAGAGGTGAAATAAATAGTAAATGATACACCTCAGTTGTTGTGATGTCCAAATTTACTGCAGCCACTGGTACTCAGTTTTGTCATCAGAACTTTTTGGTTCCAGAATGTCATACACCATCAGTGTGACTGATGGACTGGCATTGTCACTTCACAGAGCTTTGGCCACCAGAAAGTGTCATATTGCAACTGACAGACAATGGGGAAAACACAACCAGAGGTCCTCCTCACTCTGGATATCCTTTCCTCCATCAAGTCATGTGTGTGGAACCAGATCCAGAAATATACCTCTGCACACAGGCTATTTATAGCAGCACAGCTCCATTGATTGGGAGTTTTCCACCAATGTTCTGGACCAACTCGTGTGCTGGCTAATACCAGCCCTTCTGTCAGAGTCCAGTAGGAGGTCCCACAGTGGAAATTCATACTTCTCCAACATTACTTCTGAGAAGTATCTTTGGCCATTAGCTGTCAAATACACTCTCCTTCCTTCCAGTGGGAAACATCATTGGATTAGTCTTTGCATCCATTCATTTTAATTAACTTCATTGTTTCCAAGGCAAATGTCTGATTTCTGTGAGAGCCTGATATTAAGTTTGTAAGGACAAGTTTTATATACAGCTAATATCCTGCTGTGTTGTAATAAACCATTCTCTTATTGATTTAGAATGTGATGTTTCTCAAGCATCTCAGTACATGAGACATAGCAGTTTGGTGATGAGATTTTCTGGACCCAGGTCTTCATATATGTCTTCTTTTATTCTTTACTCCCTCCAGGTCAACAGATCAGTCAGATATTCTTGCTTCCATATGGTGGAACACCCAGTTCCTCAACCTCTCAAAGGTATGCTACAGGTGTTGCTCTCCCTAAAAGATATGCACCATGTCATTTAGAGGCTGATAAACCTGATGGTGACATTACCATGGCATCCACTGATGGATTGCAATGCTCTTCTCATAAGGACTCCATGGGTAAAGGCCTCTGCAGAGCTCCTTCATGATTTCAAGCATTTGAAAGGAAAGTGGAACTTAGGGAAAATTATATGGCCCACCTCAAGCATCATTTTATAGGTAATGATATCTCTTCAGATGATCATAGTCAGGCATTCGTCACTTGTACTGTGCTGGAGGCCTACTGCCTTCTTCAGTAATTATGGCCTGAACTTGAACTACATGCCTTGCAATATAATGAATTGAAATTTTGCTTGCAAGAACACTTAGACTCACACATGCTTGTTGTGATGGTGCAGCACAAATTCCTTAGTCACCACAAGCAAGAGGGGCAATAGTATTGAGAGTAGATCATGATGCTTCAAGTTCTCTCTCTGCAATGCTGTTTTCAGTGCTCAAATCATAATTGTCAACAGCCATATGCCATATCACTTGTTTGAGAAATGATCTTGGTGCATACCCCAGACAAGGGACTTTGGACAGACTTACTTAAGTTGAAAGATCCCACATTGCACATTGGATTCTTGTCTTTTCAGGCATTCAAACAGTCCCTTCATGCATCAGCATTTGTACATGATCCATTTCACATCTTTCATCACTCACCACCCTCTAGCCCAGTAGCACCCCCCCCCCCCCCCCTCCCCCACCCGATATGGAGTTTTTCTCTGCCAGTAAATCAGAATTTTCAGTCCACCATGCTCAGCAGTTGCCCTCTTGCATTCACTGTTTCATCACACATCCTAGTCACAAGTGCCAGTTTCACCAAGTCATATTTGTCTTGTTTGGCAAAACAGATCACAAAGCAAAGGTCTGCCAAGCCACCTCCAAGATGCATGTCTATTATGCTCAGGTGGACCCCTTCCCAGTAGAATAACCTCTGTGGCAGACCTGGAGGTCCTCCACATCCATGTGGTCCCCCCTGGTGTGGGGTTGAAAACTGCCCCTGCAGGTAGGTCTACTAGTCAATGGTAACCCAGTTGGCTTCCAGGTGGACACCAGTTCCACTTCATTGATCATCATGTGGAATACCTACTGGTGGTTGGGCCCTCCTCCCCTCCAAACATTATACCAGCACCTTCACAGCTACAAGAATGATATAATGTTTGTCAAAGGACAGTTCAAAACCCTAGTCCAACATGGTGGTGCAACATGCAGGATGCACCTCCTTGTTGCAGATACTCCTGGAGTGATGGACTTACTGGAACTTGATCTCTTTGATGCCTTGGGATTCAGAAGTGTGTGATGCAACCAACAGCATCCAGCCATGTATGGAGAGTTCTTACTTACTTCCTGTTCACTCAAACTGTCATTCAGTTTTTGATGCTTCTGCTACAGGTGTCAGTGAATCTGATGCCTACATCACTCTCCTACCAATGGCCACATCCCGTTTTTTTTCAAGGATCAGAACATCACATTTTCCTTGTGGGATAAGTTATGCGTGGAGCTGCAACATTTTCAGAATGCTGGGACCTTGACAGCCGTTTACAACAGTCAGTGGGCAACACACATCGTGCTGGTCAACAAATGGACATCTCCCTCTGCATATGTGGTGATTTCAGTAACACCATTAAAGGGCTCTGGAAAGGCTCAAAATCATGAAAAGTTCAATTTTTACTTTTTTGCGTTTTCTGAATCTGCAAGACTATTGCCTTTTAATAGATATATAATTTATTCAATTCCGAAGACTACAACTATTTTTAAATTTTTTTTGAAATGTGTTCTACATGGGCATGACCCACTGTGGCGCAGTTAAACTGCTGTCAAATGGTGTTATTATTAACGTCCGTGTTCATCAGGTACATTTTAGTGATGTGAGATAAAGTATGTGTTGTGGCTAACCTATTTTCAGAGACTTAGCAGCACCTGAACTGTTGAAAAAGTGTATTCACGGAAAAACTCAAAACCCCAATGAAAGTGTAAATAGTGTTATATGGTCGAGAATCCCCAAGACTGTATTTGTTGGAATAGAAACACTTCACTTTGGTGTGTATGATGCTGTTGCGACTTTCAATGATGGCAACATTGTAAGGTGCAAGGTATTTAGAAATATGGGAATGAAGATAGGTTCTAACATGGTACGAGCGATGCTTGCTTTAGACAAGGAACGCCTTCAGGCTGCAGACAGGGCTGTAAAGAGTCTAGAAATACAAGCAAGAGTAAACAGGAGGAGGAACAAGGGGAAGCTGGAGGAGGAGTTTGCAGAGGATGAAGATAATCCATCCTATGGACCTGGAATGCACTAAAAAGTTAATCCAATCTTTGTCGCTCGATTCCCAAAACTTTTATTTTCTCATACTAATTACATGTTTTCTAAGGATCTTCCAAACATATTTGTTTCAAACTTTCAGTAAATGTTACACAGTACCTTCTGCATAATTTAACACAGCCTTTTTCCAAAAAACTGTATATTTTTGAATATATAAATAAAAAATTGCAAAAAAATGTTGTGAATTTTCATTACAATTGAAAAAAAATCATCTTTAATAACTGAACTAAAATTTTGTGAAATCCCTGTGTTAAGTTGTAGCCCATATTCCAATAAATAATCTGTAAAAAGTTCAACTTCCTACCTCAAATACTTTGTGAGGAAAGATGTAATTTATAAGCGTTATTTTAACATTGCAAGTATAGTCCATTGTTGCTTCTTACACCATCCCAAAGGTGGAAGTGATTCTTACTTGGCTGGCTGGGGGCAAAATCTTAGCAAAAATTGATCTGAAGGATGCATATTTACATTTTCTATTGGATGCAGCAGCATGAGACTTGCTGGTGAACAACACACCCTTTGATCTCTTCTGCTACAATCACCTGCCATTTGGGATTGTGAGCCCAAGTGATATTTGAGAGGTATTTTGAACACCATACATGGGAAGTACCAGGAAAGGCCAGTTACCTGGATGACATCATTGTTGAAGACCTGTTTTCCCAAAACCTGGCAGATAAACTGGACACCCTTTTTTCTGTCCTGTACGTAGCAAATATTCATTGTAATGTGGAGAAATACCACAGTTTTGTTTCCCAGGTTGAATACTTGGGAACTGTCCCTGGTGCCACAGGTATCTGGTCAATGTCACAATATGTCCAGGATATGCAGAACTTGCCACCTTTGATAAATGTTTAGCCATTTAAATGTGTATTAGGCCAACTGAATTACTGTCATAAAATCATCCCTGCTGCTACCACAGTCACAGAACCATTACACCATCCCTTATGTAAAAATGTGGCATGGAACTGGGGCACAGTATGTGAATGAGCCTTGCAGGTCCTTAAACAGGTGTTACTTTGGCCCATAAAGCTGATAGCTTATGTTCCCTTGCCCCATATGGTAGACACAGCAGATGCAACCAGTTATATATTAGGAGCTGTTCTCTCTCATATCATTGATTGCTTGGTATGGCCTGTCACTTTTGTCTCAAAAACATTGATATCAACCAAGTGCAAATATGGATAGATCGAAAAGGAAGCTCTAGCCATAATCTTTGCTTTAAAAAAATTCCACAACTGTGTTTATGAACGCCATTTTATTCTGTTGAAAGACCACAAGCCATTGCTGCCGTTATTTAGATTTTATGCAAAAATAGAAACAAAATATGCTAATAATTACAAGCTTAAGCATGTCCTATCGTGAGAAGAAGTATAAGATGCTAATAGAAATGAATTGTAATGTTATGTAGGAGCAAAATATGCTAATAATTACAAGCTTAAGCACTTCCTACAGTGCAAAGATGTATAAAACAATCAAATAATACATTGCAGTTCTCCCACATTATAGGTTACAAATTTTACTGAATTGAAATGCTTTGTTTTGAAATAAAGAATAAATACTTCAAACAAGTATATTAGTCACCAGTTACTAGCTAGCAAAAATTTATTGCCCACCTTATAGCTGCAGTTTCCCAAGCACAAAATCAGAAAATCAAAAATCTCATTGTGACCTCCTTGTGAAATTTGCAGGCAAAACATTGTCATCACTTTGTATTACTCATACCTCTGTTGTTTAGATACTGCCTTATCAACAGTCACTTTTGTGTTTTCTTTTTCTGTCATCTTTTCACCACAATAAGTGCAATACAAAGTCCCAATCAAATAAGAGGATTCATATCAGACGGCTTGCACAATGAGGCAATGCGTGGGCATACGAATGCACATGTGTACATGCATTCTTTCCACAAATTTTTGTGCATTCTCTTTTATTCCCATGCATCTGTGACTGTGTATGATCAAAGAGGTACCATGTGGACATACCTTAAGGACACTATTTCTCGTCACCAGTAATGATACTGGATAGGACTGGCCTGTGCTGTTCACAACCTGATGATGAGCAAGAAGAAATGCACATATTGCCACCCCTGATTTTTGTGAATTTGGCTAGGAGCTTGTGGCACCCATACACTCAATTTTTGATGCTCCCAACTGCATGCAAATGTTGCATGATGACAGCTCATTGCATTTGTCACTTGTTGAGTACACTGACATGGATCACTGTGGATGAATGAATTTAAACAATCTTCATCAAACCCCGAAGGTCTTTCTGAACCTCAAAACAATCCTCCTTAAAACAAGAAAACCATTTTTGCTATGCCCTGTCCAGTCCCATTGTCCCCATACAAGGTAGCAAATGTTTCTGGCTGTCTCCGCTGCTGTCACCTCTCTGTTGCACTCAAACAGAAGAATATATCAAAAATGTTCTGATTTCTCCACTTAGCACTCCATTTTCCAGCATCCACAGCTCCACTCACTATGACAAAATGACAATATCTAAGCTCAAATAACAAATGGCATTTGATAAATAAACTCCTATCAGCTGGAATACCAACATGCAAGACGAAAAAGCTGTGAACCTATGTACCAATCTGATGGTTACAGATCAACAGACAAAGCAGCCTTTTTTGTGTTAAAATTAGTGAACTTACAGACTGGGAGAAGATGAAGTGCCACCTAGTGACACTGGCACAAGTTACAAAGCTGTAGTTCTTAATAGTTTTCACCTGATAAGTAAAAGAATAAAATAATTTTTTTCAATTTTTATACACCTGCTGACATAACCAGACATGAAGAGGAACAAATAACATTAACAATAAATGGTTAGACATGTATTGTGTTGCAGAACTTTTTAACAAACATTTTATAACTGTTACTGACAAGATGGGGTTGTCAGGTTCTGTAGATGCTGCTATGGAATACCTAAGACCAGACATTTCAAGTAACTTCCATAATATGAATTTGACCCTCACTACCCCAGCGGAAATAATTTCCACCATAAAATCTTTAAAATCAAAAACATCTTGTGGGTATGATGAAATATCAACAAAGTTAATTAAAGAATGTGATTCTGAGTTAAGTAACATATTAAGCTATCTGTGTAACCAGTCATTTATCAGTGGAATATTTCCTGAATGTTGGAAATATGCTGAAGTTAAGCCATTGTTCAAGAAGGGAGATAAAGAAATAGCATCAAATTTCTGTCCAGTTTCACTTTTGCCAGCATTCTCAAAAATTTTTGAAAAAGTCATGTATGATCAGCTTTATGGCCATCTTATCTCAAATAACATACTGTCAAAGACACAGTTCAGATTTCTAAAGTGTCCTGATATTGAGAAGGCTATCTACACTTACAGTGAAAATGTGCTTAATTCAGTAGATAAAAAATTGCAGGTAACTGGTATATTTTGTGATCTGTCAAAGGCATTTGACTGTGTAAATCACAATATCCTTGTAAGTAAATTAGAATATTATAGTGTAACAGGAAATGCTGCAAAATGGTTCAAATCTTATATCTCTGGCAGGAAACAAAGGGTGTTATTAGGAAAGAGACATATATCAAGCTATCAGGCATCATCCAACTGGGAACTAATTACATGTGGGGCCCCACAAAGTTCCATTTTAGGGCCCTTACTTTTTCTTGTGTATATCAGTGACCTTTCATCAGTAACATTACCAGAAGCCAAGTTCGTTTTGTTTGCCGATGATACAAACATTGCAATAAATGGTTCAAATGGCTCTGAGCACTATGGGACTTAACATCTGAGGTCATAAGTCCCCTAGAACTTAGAACTACTTAAACCTAACTAACCTAAGGACATCACATACATCCATGCCCGAGGCAGGATTCGAACCTGTGACCATTGCAATAAATAGCAAATCAAGTGTAGTCTTAGAAAGATCAGCTAATAAAATATTTATGGACATTAATCACTGGTTCCTAGCCAATTCTTTGTCACTAAACTTTGAAAAAACACACTACATGCAGTTCAGAACTTGTAAGGGGTGTCCCGCGAGTATATGACTAACATATGATGACAAGCAGATAGAAGAGGACAGTGTCAAATTCTTGGGATAATAGCTTGATGATAAATTCAACTGGGAGGAGCACACCACAGAACTGCTGAAGTGTCTTAACAAATCTCTGTTTGCAATGTGAACTGTGTCAGACATAGGGGATATAAAAATGAAAAAGCTGGCATACTATGCTTACTTTCATTCCATAATGTCATATAGGATTTTTTTGGGGTAATTCATCAAGCCAACCTAAATTTTTCCAGGCACAAAAACGTGCAGTAAGAGTTATATGTGGTGTGTACTGAAGAAAATCCTGCAGAAGCCTGTTTAGGGAGCTAGGGATACTAACTACTGCTTCCCAATATATTTATTCCTTAATGAAATTTGTCATTAAAAATATAGCACTTTTTCAAACCAACAGCTCAATTCATGGAATCAATACTAGAAATAAGAATAATCTTCACAAGGATTTAAAGTCACTTAGTCTTGTACAAAAAGGAGTGCATTATTCAGGAACACACATTTACAATAACTTGCCAGCAGCCATAAAAAGTTTAACATCCAATGAAATTCTACTCCCTTGATGAATTTCTCACTAGAACCAAAACTTCTGCACAATTTCAGTGCAGTAATGTGTTCATTGTAAATAAGTGTGTGTGTGTAAGTACAATCTAACTAAAAACCTTTTTTATTTTAAATTCAGTGCATTAGTATTTGTAAAATGATTCTTTCATATATCTTTCATTAAAAAATGATGACCATTTCACTTGGGACCTGTGGAATGGTAGAATCGCTTATTTGTTTGGGTTGTAAATATTTGTCATGTATTGTTGTTTTTCTGACATGTTCTACATCCTGGAGGACCTCCTCACCACGGATCAATTGGAATGAAAGTAAATCTAATCTAATAATGTGACATACAACAAGCAAATGATTGCATAAAATGATGAAAATACTACAATATATTGATATTGCAATGTAATTGCTAAGCAGTGCCTTCTTGTGTGTACTTGAAGTGACACTGTTGTCAAGGTAACACAGAGACCAAGATGGCAGCTAAGAAATCAGAGAAGTACACACGGGGATGCCAGTTGTAGTCGTGATAATGGTACAGGTCACTATATTCAAAGACCTGTGTATGGATGACCCATGAGACAGGTTACTGGAAAACTGGAAAATACTATTACCACATGATGGTCTGTAGTTGGTAAATAGTGGATATTAGCAGAATATCTTTATGTATTGGTATTATATTGATCATAATACTATGACAAGCCAAATATTACATAAAAATAATAAAAATATAAAAACATCAATGTAAAACTGTTGCACAACACCCTCTGCTGATGCTAGTAAGTATTAGATGAGATGCTGTTTGCATGGTGACGAAAATGACAGCTAGGAAATAAGAGAAATACACACAGGGACATGACACAATGGCAATGACATTGTTTCTGATACATACAAGTACTGCTACTGATATTGTATAACAACTATACAATCATCTTTTAATATATTTATCTTTTCGCCTAGTATCTCACTTGCTTTATATTTAGTTCTGTTTAATGCCAACATATAAATATATTTTGTACATCACACTGCTGATAGTTTTGTAAATTTTAAATATTGACGTATGTAGCTGCTACTAAGACAATGTCCCTACACACCCTCACAGGCAGCATAACATTTTCCCCCACCCCACCCTGCTGTCATTCCTCCCTAACCCCATTATCCACACAAGATTTCTGTTCATGTCAGTTGCAGTCACAGTTCACAGACAAGCCACAGCAGCTGTCAATAGTGGCCATGAGTGTGAGTTAGTTGCACTTATTTGAATGTGTGTTTTTTATTTTTGAAGCAGAATTTTTATATCTGAAAGCTTGAATATATAGCAATCTTTTCAGTGTGCATATTTGTGACTTAACACCTTCTCTATCTGGTTAGCAGCAAACTGTACTTTTCATAAAATTCTTGTTGTTCCATCCAAAACTTTCCATTGGTCTATATACAATGATGAGCCAAAATATTATGACTACAGCCCACCTTGACACTAGATGCTGCCTGGTGGCATTGCAGGCATGTGATGTGGTAACAATAGTATGCATGAGGTCTGTTCGAAAAATTCCGTAACATTCATAATTTTGCACCAATGTTGTTTTGGCATCCATGCACACACCTGTGTTTAATCTGTAACTGTCAGAAGTTTCAATATTGTATGGCTGTTAGTTATTGTTCAATGCTGTATTGAGTAGAATGTTGTGTCACACAGTTTGCAAATTTTGAGATGGCAGAGTTAGAGGAGCAATGCATCTGTATTAAGTTTTGCATGAAACTCAAGAAAACCTTTACAGAGGCATGCCAAATGATTCAGGAAGTCAGCAGTGATGAGTGCTCAAGCTATACTTGGCATTACAAATGGTTCACATGGTTTAAAAATAGCCTGATGGGAGTTAAGGATGACACCCTTTGATGTTTACCGGGATGCTCATGTTGAGAAAGTCAGCAAAATTGTGCATGCCTATCGAAGACTGCCTGCCTAAGAGATTGCAGAACAATGTAACATTTCAGTTGGGTCATGTCATGAAATCCTGACACAGCATATTGGAATACATCATGTTGCTGCCAAGTTCATTTCACGGCTCATAAGCAAAGACCAGAAAGACCTACAGCTCACAAACTGCGAACAGCGCAAAAAATGAAATTACTGTGCTGCCTCATCCTCTGTATTCTGCAGACCTGATCCCTGTGGATTGAAGAAGAACATTTCAAAGGAGACCAAGCACAATAAGTAAAAGATAAGTGAAAAAAAACCTTGTAGAAAAAGTTCTGGAATTTTTTGGAAAGAGCTTGTAAGCAAAGCAGACAGTGGCAGGGAATCACCCTAACAAAGATATGGGCTCCAAATGGGAAAATTCATTGAGGCAAGTGACTTTGATGAAGGGCAGATTATTATTACACAGAGCCTGTGAATGAATATCTCGAAAATGGTGAAACTTGTCAAATGTTCACATCCTACAATCGTGAGCCACTATGGAAAGAGCTAGAAGCACACTGAAACTACCGTTAGGTGTTAAATGGTTGAACATCCATGACTCTTCACTCAATAAGGAGAGGCTTGTCTGCTCTGTAAGGTAGGAAAGATGGTGACCTGTAGCATCTCTGCTTTAATAGCACATTGAGCACATTGTTGGTGCATGCAGTAGTTTTTTGGAGTACACAGTTCACTGTGCATAGTTAAACATGGAGCTCCACATCAGACCACCCCTACGTGTTCGCATGTTGATTCAACAATATCATCAATTATGATTACGCTGGTGATGGGACTATCGGGATTTGACTGTCAATCAATGGAAACGTGTTGGCTCTTTGGGTAAATCACATTTTTGCTACTCAAGTTTGATGGTCTTCAAGGTGAACAGTGGCTTGAAACGTACAGTGCACCACAGATGCAGGCTGGTGGGAGCAGTATTATGCTATGAGAGACATTCTCCTGCACTTGCGTGGGGCTTGTGGTAGTAAACAAAGACATGCTGACTGCTGCAAACCATCTGTACCCCCCTTATGCTTTATGTCTTCCCAGTTGCGATTTCATTTTTCAGTAGTATAACTCTCTGTGTCTCAGAGCCAGAACCATGCTACAGTGGTTTGAGGAGATCTACAGTGAACTCATGTTGATATCTTGGCAACCAAATTTGCCTGATGTAAATCCTATGGAACCCAACTGGGTCACTGTCAGATGCGTATTCAAATCTTCAGCCCATTATTTACATGAGTTACATGACCTGTGCATAGACATCTAATGCCACATACTTCTACAAGTCTACCAACAAACTGTTGGATACCTCATATGCAGAATCAGTGATGTATTTTGTTCCAAAGATGGAAGAACAAGCTATTAAGCAGGTGGTTGTAATGATTTGGTTCATCACTGCAATGTATTTAAGTGATTTGTCATAATTTCATTAACTTTGTACAACAGACAGCAGTCAAATGAGGCACTGCAGTTTTTAAGACACTGGCTTCATATTTGGAAGGATGGAGTTTGCTGTCAGGTCACCCAGACTTTGGTTTTTATTTGATTTTCCCAAATAATTTCAGGCATGTATTGAGATGGTCAGTCCCTTTGACAAGGCCATGGCCAACCACTTGTCCTATCTTTGTAACATGTATTTTTATATTCTATGTGTATGAATATTAAAGCTATGTGTTTTCATTACATTATCATGACAAACTCAATACCACTGAATGGTTAACCTTAGATTAGATGTGTGGCACTTATGAAATCGACACCAACATCGATATGCATTCATCTTTGGACTCCTAGCATTATCTTTGGCTGTTCCACCATGTTCAGTTCAGTTCTTTGGGATACTTGTGTTTTAAAGTTAATAAATGAACTATTGCTAAATGGGTGTGATTATTGGTGCAACCAACCCGGTAATCCTCCTCTCTGGTGACCCCGAGTTGTAACATATTCCGTTTTCACCATTTTACTGCATCCGCAGCCTACGCGTCGATTATTTTCACGTGTATTACATTGACACAGCATTCAAATAATGACTCCGGCCCAGTGCCTAACGCCGGATTTTGTGGTAGACATGCATTGTGTTGTGGGCAATGTACACCCACCAGGACTGCAACACGATGCCTCTTACTTGATGATTCCGCCGATTTCGCCGGACGTTTTCGAACCTGCAACAATAAGTGAGGTTAGGAGCGCACGTGACTCCAGCTACCAAACGCCTTTGTTCCTGCCACATGTGCCCTCCCTCATCGACTGTGCAGTGACATCTTACGGATCTCTGTGCAGTGTGGGACCAATGCCAATTTCTGCAAATGCTTCGTTGGACAACCTACTACCGCCAGGACAACGATTTCCCACGCCACAATCCTTGCAGTACCACGCGGATACCTGCCATGTGGCCACAACTGCTTCGTTCACAGGTCTACCTCCTCAGCATCTGACCACGTCCGCGCCTGCCTCGGTTCAGCATCAGCACATGCCTTCCTAGTTTGATACCTCGGCCTGCAACAGGAACAATAACTTATTATCTGTGCCTGACCTCCAACTCTGTCCCACTGCTACGCCTCAGTGTTTTGTGCCACGACATTCACATTATCCGCACACCGTTTTGAGTAGAGTGACTATGAACAGTGAACATACACACATTCTGTCCCACGTTCGACATCATTTTCCACACTGTGCTTCTGGACAGCCCGCACCTCCGCAGCCTTCCTGCAACACAGGTGGCCCTGGCTCTGATCATACGTTGAGCTTTCCGTGGACTAACACGCATTCTGAAACTTTGAACTTTTTATCACCTGTCGCCCCCGCACTGGCTCCAGTCGAGCTTCCGCTACCATTCTCGGCACATCTTGGTGCCTCATCCATGAAGGTCTTCCGCGACACGTCAGTCCAAACACATCCGCAACATGTTGAGCTTCCGCAGCTGCAACCGACACATTACGGTGTCTCACCCGTGTCGGCCTTCCACGTCACAACGGATTGTGCTCAACCACAATGTGTCACATTCACGCTGCCACCCGAACAGCCTTCACTGCCACATTCCCTGAAGGCACACTCCTGCATTACTGCAGCAACAACCTGTTCTTCTGAACATTCTACAATGCTTACCAATGCTGCCGCTGTTTAATCCTGACAGAGCAACAACCCGGTTCAAAATTGTGGATGAAGTGTTCAACCATCACAAACTCGAAGAGTCAACCAGGTTTCTGTGCCTCATCACCCACCTGCACGACCAGGAGGATTTGATTGCTGACCTCGTCGACACCCCAGACTCATCTACCTGGTACACTCTAGCCAAAAAGAGAGTTCTGTGTCGGCTTGCATGCTCAACAGAGGGAGCAATATGGAAAGTGCTCCACATCAAGCAACTAGGCAACGACAAACCTTCCCAGCTCTGGAGATGGCTACGTGCCCTGGTCAGTGCTGATCTATTCTCTGACACAGCTCTCCTCGCCATCTAGTCATATAAACTATCTCCTCACATCCGCTTTGCTCTGGCTCAAAGGTCTCCTGAACCTGTTGAGCAAAGAATGACAATTGCTGACAAGCTACACGATGCATCACTGCTCTATTTCGCCAGCCACTGCCTACCTGACGAGTCTCAGGTCCAAGCTCATTGCCCTGCTGCTGGACACAGCCGGGGCCGTACTGTGCCGACCTTTCCGCTTGCTCCGGGAAGCAGTAAACAAGCAACAGGGACTTCACCGGCTCCGCCCATGGTACACCCCCTCCTGCAACCGAACCTGCTGCAGCCACCGAACCTCAGCCACCGCCACTGGCAATGAAGTTACCGCAGGAAATGCAACCGCACTATTCGTACTGTTACTTCCACACACAGTTTGGTAAGGCGGCACAGAACTGCAGACCAGCCTGCTACTTCCCAAACGCCAATCGCAGGTAGGTCCGGGTGCCGCCTCCCACACACAACATGACAGGCACCCCCCAGTGCTCCATTCTGTCTGGGAATGACTGGATAATTGCGGACGACTTTACTTTAAAGACATTTCGTCAGGATATCTTTTCCTAGTGGACACAGGCGCTGATGTTTCGCTGCTGCCTACGTCCTTAGCATTGTTGAACATGCGCCCTCATCATACTTCACTGCAAGCCGTGCATTCAACTAAACTACAATGCTCGCGTTCAACTTCCCACGTCATCTCACTCTCCGCAAACCGCAAACTCGAGTGGACAATTTTTGGTGTGTGAAATTGACGCACCTATACTAGGCATTGACTTCTTGCGACACCAAAAAAAATTTCACCAGACCTAGTGCAAAACACTGTATTTCATCAACCATCCAAGACTCACTTCCCCTGTGCTCCGTCAAGCAACCCCCCCCCCCCCCCCCCCATGACACACCAGTCCAGGCTCATCTCATCCGTACATGCTCGTCTCTGTTGGTGACATTACAAGAAACCACGCACAAGTGCCTTGTTGAACTTGAACACATCCCTAGCCTACGCAAGGAAAACTTTGAGCTCTCCCTCTGGCTCCACGAAACACAGCTCCAGCTCTCCGATGCAGCAAAGGAATTACAGACACTACAGCAAGGACGAAGCGATGTCAGTAAGTGCACCAAATCTGCTTGCAATCCCAGCAATCTAGCCTCCATGTGTTTACCTCCCACTACCCCTCACAACTGTACTATCAAGAGTGCCATAACGTGTACTGCCAGTTCCACAGGGACACACCCTCCTAACATGGCAGCATTTGACACTCTGCCAGACACAAGTACGTGTTGCCGAACTGATTTCTCCTACCCCGGCCCTTGCGGACAGTACCTCAAACTATGCAACTTCGGCTCTTGCGCGCCGCCGTGCCACTGCCACTGACAACACAAACAGTGGACTCGCGTCAAGCATTTTGCCCACGACCGTGCTGCCACAGGCCATGACCTCGGACAATGGACTCACTAATGGCTCACGAGCTCTACTGAGCTCACCCGACCACAGTGCCACTGCTTCAGGCCGGCGGCCATCTTGTCGTCTTGACTCCTGGGACACTTTGCCGCCTCGGCTCCTGGCGGATCAACCGAGTGGCTCCAAACACCATGACCATGCCCCGCCTGCCCCGCCCGCCGCACATTGAAAAGAAACCACCTACCGTGCCACTGGCAACATTTCCGTCATCACCAATGGCATGGTTCACAAGCTTCACCTCACACCAGGTCCCCTGATCTCCAGTAAACCACGTCAACTTTGTCCCGAGTGCCTCTCCGACCTTAAAAATCAGATTTCTGAACTATTAAGCTCCGGTGTCATTGAACCCTCTGCCAGTAGCTGGTCTACGCCCATACATATGACACCCAAGAAAGATGTTCCTCGCGCATGAGCAGAGACTACCGTCAACTAAATGCACAAACAATTATGGACACCTACCCCATAACCAACATTGCCGACTTTACCAGTTCCCTTGCAGGTACCACCATGTTCTCTGTCATTGATTGCAAAAGGGCCTACCACCAGATACCCATGGCACCTGAAGACATCGAGAAGACAGCAATCACCACCCCGATCGGGTTATTTCAGTTTCGATTCATGCCCTTTAGTCTGAAAAACGCAACCCAGAACTGGCAACGCTTCATCAACGAAGTGCTATTTGACCTAAAATTCTGCTTTGCATATGATGATGACATTCTTGTGTTCAGCTCCTCTGTCGAGGACAACATTTGACATGTATAAACTGTAATGAACACTCTGGCGGCAGAAGGCATCGAGACCAACCAGGACAAATTGCAGCTACATCAACCCGCTGTCACTTTTCTTGGTTTTTGGGTCTCTACTGACAGCATTTCACCGCCCCCTGAGAAAGTACAAACAATATTAAACCTACCCAGACCTTCATCATTCAAAGAGCTCCAGCACTTTCTGGGGATGGTTAATTATTATCACCAACATCTACCTCAGGCTGCGGAGATTCAGGCTCCACTGATGAACGCCTTGGTAGGCACCAACATTTCTGGATCTCGGCTCGTTCTATGGACCCCTGCTATGACTGACTCTTTCACTCCTCTCAAAAATCTTCTTGCCGAGGCCTGCACCATCGCGCATCCTCATCCCAATGCGCAGCTTTTCATCGCTACAGATGCAAGCAATACTGCCATCAGCGCTGTCTTTAGCCAGACAATCGATGGTCAAACTTTGCCTCTGCAGTTCTTCTTGCACCAGCTCACCAATGCACAACTGAAATATTCCACATTTGACAGGGAGTTGCTCGTGGTCTATGAAGCGATTAAGCATTTAAAGATTGATGTTGAGGGACGCCCTTTCTATGTTTTAATGGACCAAAAACCCCTGGCTGTGGCCATTACAACCTGCCAGCTGACCTTCCTCCCCGCCGCTTCAGATACATGGAGTTCATGGCAGATTAAAACTGTGTGCCCGACCGAGACTCGAACTCGGGACCTTTGCCTTTCGCGGGCAAGAGCACTGTGAGTAACGGGCGTGAGTCGTGCTTCGGTAGGTCAGTTGGTAGAGCACTTGCCCGCGAAAGGCAAAGGTCCCGAGTTCGAGTCTCGGTCGGGCACACAGTTTTAATCTGCCAGGAAGTTTCATATCAGCGCACACTCCACTGCAGAATGAAAATCTCATTCTGGAAACATCCCCCAGGCTGTGGCTAAGCCATGTCTCCGCAAAATCCTTTCTTTCAGGAGTGCTAGTTCTGCAAGGTTCGCAGGAGAGCTTCTGTAAAGTTTGGAAGATAGGAGACGAGGTACTGGCAGAAGTAAAGCTGTGAGTACCGGGCGTGAGTCGTGCTTCGGTAGCTCAGTTGGTAGAGCACTTGCCCGCGAAAGGCAAAGGTCCCGAGTTCGAGTCTCGGTCGGGCACACAGTTTTAATCTGCCAGGAAGTTTCATATGAGCGCACACTCCGCTGCAGAGTGAAAATCTCATTCTGGAAACATGGACTTCATATCTCAGTTCACCACCGATGTCAGACACATAAAGGGCGCTGACAATATAGTTGCTGATTTCCTTTCATGAGTCGACGCTGTCCATTCGCTGTTAGACTTCTCTGAACTGCCTAACCTCCAACCCGCCGATGAGGAAACACAAAACCTGATTTCAGACTCTACTTCTACACTACACTTCGTCTGCACCACCGTCCCTGTCATTAATGGTGAGATCTGGTTCGACGACAGTATGGGCACGTTACGCCCCCTCATCCCAACCACACTCCATCGAGCTGTCTTCAATGCATTGCATAATTTAGCCCACCCTGGTGTTCGTGTGTCCACCCGCCTCATAGCGGAGCGCTTTGTGTGGAGAAATGTCAACAAGGACTGCCAGCAATGGGCACGCTCCTGTGTCACGTGTCAACGCTGCGAAGTACACAAGCACACTTCACCCCCCCTCGATGCCTTTTTGATTCCTCCTGGGCATTTCCAGCATATTCATATTGACACTGTCAACCCTCTCTCCTCCTCTAACGGCTTTCGTTATGTTCTCTAGTCTATCAATCGAACAACTCACTGGGTCGAGGCTGTCCCCTCCCCAATATTACGGCTGAAACTGTTGCTCAAGCTTTCATCGAGTCATGGGAATCGTGTTTCGGTTGTCCAGCTATCATCACGACTGACCAGGGCAGACAATTTGAGTCGACCCTGTTCAATGGGATTTGTAACATTTGCAGCATCTGGCGCATTCGTACCACAGCATATCACCCGCAAAGTAACTGGCTAGTCGAGAGCTGGCACCGCACTTTCAAGGCAGTTCTTCAATGCCATGACTTTCTATGGATGAAGGCCCTTCCCCTTGTACTACTCAGCATTCGTGCAATTTATAAGGAAGACCTCAAAGGCACAATAGCCGAGTTCGTATATGGCCAGAACATTGTTCTCCCTGGCGAACTTGTGAGCCCTTCCACTTCTCTCCCTCAGTCTGACTTACCTTCCTTCGTGGACCGCGTCAGACACCACTTCATCAACCTCCATATCCCTCCACCCGCCAGTCTTTCCCACCCTAAGGTTCACATCCCAAAATCTCTGGACAATTGCGAGTATGTCATGCTCCAAGATGACACTGTCCGTGCTCCCCTTCAACCTCCATATACCAGCCTGTACCGAGTTTCCCAGCGCTCAGCCAACACCTATGACATCCAGATGAAAGATTCAGCTGTTACAGTCTCTCTCAACAGACTTAAGCCTGCTCATGTCGAGCCTTCTTCTACCCCCCTTCAGGACACGAACACGCCACTCACTGCCATGGCTCACGATGCTCCTTGTTGGACTTACACACTCTGTCCAGTGACTTCCAGCTCCAATTGTCGAACTCTCCTCTGACCTTGCCCTCTACTCCGGTCTCACGCACTCCGTCGAGTGACCACACGCCCCCCATGTCGAGCTTACCTTCGATCACGCCCTCGCCGCCGGGCCCTTCGTCAGTCCCTTCGACCTCTCCACCATCGCCTGCCTCGCCCTGTCGAGGTTTCTCACGCCCCCCCCCATCTTGAACGAGCCCTTGCTCGAGGTGCTTGTGCCTGTCCCCCCAGACATAATCCACGATGTCTCAATAACACTGCACGATTATACACTGTTTGTCATGTGTTTCTCTTCATTCAGCGCTCATGACACAACCTCCACCATTCCCTGCCACCTGATGAAATGTGTTCCCCTCCCCACCTGGACATGCTTAGTGTGTTCGCCACGACCACCGGAGACATCGTCGGCATCTCTCTGTTCCACCCGCAAACTGCCAGCCTACCTGTCGCCACACGACCAGCATGCCCAGTACGACTCCTGGCTCGCTTCAATGACTTCCAGGTTTGGTGGCCGAACCTTCCTTCACGACATCTACCCACACAGCTCCCCGACGACGCTGTCGAGCTGACCGTGGTCTGGCTCCTGCAGATCACCCCTGCCGGGGGTGGGGTGGGGGGGGGGGGGTGCTATGTGGCGCCTATGAAATCGACACCAACATCAATATGTATTCATGTTTGGACTCTAAGCATTATCTTTGACTGTTCCGCCATGTTCAGTTCAGTTCTTTGTGATCCTTGTATGTGTTAAGGTTAATAAATGAACTATTGCTAAATGGATGTGATTATTGGTGCAACCAACCCGGTAATACTCCTCAGACTTATATGAGGCAACTGTAAACATACAAGCCAGGGACTGTCATTATATTTAATTCTTTAAAATGCTGCCTGCATGAGACTGTGGGTTGTAGTCCTACAAGGCATCTTATTGCTTTTTTGCCATTTAAACACAGTCTTTGAAATTGGGCAGTTTCTCCATAGTATACTCCCATAAGCGAGATGAGAGTGGAAAAAGGCAAAGTATGCATGTAGTACTAGTACATGTGAGAGTTTTTTTGCATAGCGCACCTGTGTGAGTTTTCCAGTTAAGTTTATGGTCGATATGGAACCCAAGTAGTTTTAAAGATTTGTTTTCATGTTTGGGGGCATTAAAATTAAATACAATATCTTCTGTCTTATTATTGTTTATCTGTAATGAATTTGCCCAAAACTAGCTGGTGCATCTGTCCATTGCTATTGTTACATTATTCTGTAATTCATCTGTGTTGTTTTCCTGAGTAATTAGTGTTGTATCATCTGCATACAGCGCTGTGTCACAAGGTAATGAGGAAGGCAGATCATTTATGTAGACTACAAAAAGAAAAGGTCCAAGTATGGAGCCCTGTGTTACTCCTGTGGTAACTGGCAAGAAACAGTTTTTTATTCTTTTATTGCCACTGTTTGTTTTCTATTGCATAAATAACTTTGTAATAGCTGGCGAGCACTCTCCCCTATTCCGTAATACTGTAGCTTTCTTATAATAATATTGTGGGATACAGTATCGAATGCTTTCTTAAGATCCAACAGTCTCGCACTAATTATGGATTTATTCTCAAAGGCGACATATACTTGTGTGACAATGCTCTCTGCTGCCTTCACATTTGAGAGACCATACTTGGCCATTCTTGCCACATGGAACGCAATTGGCAAAGACAGACTAGTAGAAGTATTCTTGGTTTCCAAAGCTCAGTTCTCAGTTTCAGCTACCAGCCCTAACATGTGACTTGTGATGTTTTATCTGTGATACTCATAGATGACATTGATCCATGATGTAACAGGAAGCCCTATTGGAAGGACTCGGCTCCCATGGGCTACTGCCATTGTATCTTCATGCCTCCTACCATCAGGTCCATAGAGACCGAGCTGATGGTGCCTAGTGTAATATACAAAAAATTTAAATAAACAAAATTGAATATGATTGCGTTGTTAAAATGTCTGTGCTTATCTTAATTTTTCTTGGCGATCGGACTTCGCTGACCTAGTTGAATCTGCAGGTGGTGGAAGACTCTGGGAACACCAGAGCTTGCCGTAATCATGAAAATCCTCTTCCTGTAAATTTTTTCTTCACTACTTCAATAAATAAAAAATACTTGATATTGTTTTTCCATATAATATTATTCCTGCACATATATAATACATAGAGCTCGCAAAACTTCATATCTAAAATCGCACATCTTCTTCGTCCTTCTACAAAGGGGAGAGTGTGTAAGAATGAAGAAAAAAAACTGTGCAATTGTTGACTGTTTTTTCATTCATTTATCTGTGCCTTACCATACATTCATAATTAACGTCTTTGCCAACCCTCTGATTATTCAGTGTTTCAATTTTTGTTTTTTAATAAATCTTAATTTTGTGGTTCCTGGGGGCTTTTCACCATGTACTTATACAATTGCCCCCACACTGTATGTTGACATGTTATGGAGACATACAGTGTTTTTTAATTACATTTGTCAACAGGGGCCCATGCCCTTTATTGTTAGCTTCTTTTTTATTCAGTGTAATGGATATGTCAGCTTATCCTATGTACATTAAAGTTCTACAAGAAATAAAAATATTATATATATGTGAGTCCATTACATATTTAAATTTAGCACGCTTTTGATAATGTCCAGTTTACTGCATTCTTGCTGCTAGGTTTAGTGCTGGCACACTGTCTGTTTTGGCGGCAATAACTAGTTACCAACAGTCAACATGCTATATGATACCGTTGCACATGCGTGCACTGGTTTTCTTAGTGTCAATGACACATGGAATGTCAAACTTTCACCTACATGCTACATATCGAAGAATTTCTGTGGCGGTTGTCTTCATTCTGGGTGCAGGTGTGTGTGTGCTTATTGTTCAAAATCAGACGCTGTGGCAGAAGATCTCCATTTTTACGGCCTGGGCGTCATTACTATCCATTGTACACGCATTTTTAGCAAAGAGAACCCTGACCAACAGCATCCGTGGATGAGGTGAGTACCTGCTCGAAAAACTATAGATCACTTGTCAATGAAGCAAGTGTCGTGAGCTATGATACTCAGAAGTTATTTCGTTGCACATGCGTGTTCATGTCACCACACTTGACCGTGCACTTGAAAGACACATACAGCCATCCAAAACATTATATTAATTGATTGTCTTTGAAGTTCATTTCTTTATATAGAGTTTGCTTTCCAATGAAAATTCATACAAGTATTGAGTTACAACAATATACATAACATGATAGTTTATACCTATAACTGACATTCCATCCAACACAAATTCCTTAAATTTTAAAACATTATAAAATTTTCATCAACTGGGTTCTGTTACTACAGTTTAATTGTTAGCTTCAGCTTATCTTTGTTCTTATCACATATACAAATTAATTACATACCAAATTTTTAGACACAATACAAGCATATGACACATTTTGGCTTCATTTTATAGATAGGCGTTTATCACTTATGGGAGCTCATTTCTTTCTTTGGTAGAGGAGCAAGAAAAACATTCGAAATAGGATTCAAACATTGCGCATTGCTGGCCTAACTACCCTTGGCTGACGCCACCTTTGTTTGGGAAGGAAGAAGGGAAATACTCATCTACCGGACTGTGCGGCTGATCCCGGCGGAGGTTCGAGTCTTCCCTCGGGCATGGGTGTGTGTGTTTGTCCTTAGGATAATTTACGTTAAGTAGAGTGTAAGCTTAGGGACTGACGACCTTATCAGTTAAATCCCATAAGATTTCACACACATTTGAATATTTTTAACTCATTTACTGGTTCAAGAATTTATGAGGAAATGTTACTCGTACAATCATGGACTACTCGCCAAGGAACTTTTGTTTCATGTAAATAATGCGTACCGACTAATTATTGCCAAAGTGTCATATTGTTTCTTCATATTTTAGTGCTGTTTACTTCAATTCATGTGTAGCTTCGTGTGAACCATCATAGACTTATCTTTCTTAAATACCTGGAAATGTCATTATTCAAACTTTCATGTGACACAAAAAAAAAAAAAAATTAATTTGTTTTTGTAAAATCTCACGCTTTAAGGTTTATGTGAACTCTGCAGTGAATATGTACTGATAATTGTCACGCAGACACACTGTAATGATGCATATTTGATTTTTCATTTGCCTTATGACCTTTGTATATACAGGTATATCCTTACAGCTAAATTGTTTACTCAAGGTGCAGCCCATTTCTTCATTTGGTACCTACTACTCTCGACGTAATTCTCTTCTTCTGCGCTGTGACGATGCACTGGTCGATGAAAGTAAAAAAAACTTAAAACTAAGTTAAAAATAATTGGATTTCGTAGCTCAATGGCCATTGATATCTTTCGTCATTGCATACGTCCGCAGATATTTCCATATTTTGTTTAAATTCATTGACATTCGTTTATCCTGTTATCCATTATGATCATTTACTGTGAAAAGAAATTTATCTGACATTTCTTGTGGTATTTTGTCGTTCGTCGTTAGCTTACAAGTCTCGTATAGTTTTTCAGAATGCTTCCTTTCGGCTGTAAATATGTTGTATATAGCCTACTATTTAATTAAATCTCTGTGTACATATATCAATAGGTTCCTTAGATCTTAGACACTAGATGTATTTGTGTAGCATTTCCGATTACTCTGTATTTAGGTTATGTACACATTGCATTTCTATTATGGTTACACCTTCTATCAGACTGTCGCGCATGGGCACAGGTCAATGTCTCCTCTCCTGTTACTGACGTCAGCGCTATTGTTGAGCATGGACAGCTGAGCCATAAGCTAATTTTGTTTATATTTTCGCTTCGCATGAAGCGGTATGTTTCTTCACATTGCTGTTAATTTTATGCCTATGTGTACAAATCAAAAGAATCATTTACGCCTCTACACATTAGCTTATCTTCAAATATACTCCAGAAGAAAAAATTATACTTAGAATTACGTACACTAACTTGCGATAAAAAAAAATTGTTACCTTGCTTCGTCATTCTATTAAAGCTTTTATATCTTTTATATCTTTTATATCATGTGACCACTGGTATAGAACTTTTAAGTGTTACAGGGTTTAGGTTAGCATCTCACTTTTGTAGATCAGAAATGGAGAAAGGAGGAGTTGCCACATTCATCAGGAACTGTCATAAATTTAAGAACATAGACATTCATAAATTATGCCTAGAACAGCATATGGAAGCATGTGCAACAGAATTAGAATTTCACAAAAAATCCTTCATAGTATTAAGTGTATATCGAGCACCTGCAGGTAACTTTAATCTGTTTGTAAACCACCTTGAAGCTGTACTGGCCCATTTAACAACCAAAAACAAAGAAATAGTGGTTGCTGGTGATTTCAATGTAGATTTCCTTAAAGACTCTCCCAATAAGAACTTATTTGAGTTAGTAACACTATCATTCAACTTAATTCCCACTGTAAAGTTCCCCACTATGATAGCTACTTGCTCACAAACAGCCATTGATAATATCTTTATAGAAAAGTTCAATGAACAAAATTATATTACAAAACCAATAGTCAATGGCCTCTCAGACCATGACATGCAGTTCCTTCTGTTAAATGTTAATACTGAACAGGATATAAAATATGTTAAATCTGAGCTCAAGAGGGTAATCAGTAAGCCAAAAATTGATTATTTTAGGACACTCCTCAGAGACATTCACTGGACTGATGTTTACAGTGTTCATGGCATGAATGAAAAATATAACATTTTTGCTAATAAAGTGCTTACCTTATTAGAACACTGCTTTCCCCCAAAACTTACCAAGGTTAGAGCAAAGTCTACAAAGAATCCATGGATTACTCGAGGAATAGGGGTATCTTGTAAAACAAAAAGAAAACTGTATCTGTCAATCCGAAACATTTCCAATGTTGATGCTATAGCACATTATAAGAAATACTGCAAAATATTAAAGACTGTAATACGGATGTCAAAGCAAATATATTACAAGGAAAAGATAGTCATATCAGATAACAAAATAAAGACAATATGGGAAATAGTGAAGGAGGAGACCGGTAGAACCAGACATGAAGAGGAACAAATAGCATTAAGAGTAAATGATACATTGGTGACAGATGTGTATAGTGTTGCAAAACTTTTTAACAAACATTTTATAACTGTTACTGACAAGATGGGGTGGTCAGGTTTGGTAGATGCTGCTATGGATTACCTTAGACCAGACATTTCAAGTAACTTCCATAATATGAATTTGAGCCTCACCACCCCAACAGAAATAATGTCCATCATAAAATCTTTAAAATCAAAAACATCTAGTGGGTATGATGAAATATCAACAAAGTTAATTAAAGAATGTGATTCTGAGCTAAGTAACATATTAAGCTATCTGTGTAACCAGTCGTTTATCAGTGGAATATTTTCTGAGTGGCTGAAATATGCTGAAGTTAAGCCACTGTTTAAGAAGGGAGATAAAGAAATAGCATCAAATTTCTGTCCAATTTCACTGTTGCCAGCATTCTCAAAAATTTTAGAAAAAGTAATGTACAGTCGTCTTTATAACCATCTTATCTCAAATAACATACTGTCAAAGTCACAGTTTGGATTTCTAAAAGGTTCTGATTTTGAGAAGGCTATCTACACTTACAGTGAAAATGTGCTTAATTCATTAGACAACAAATTGCAGGCAACTGGTATATTTTGTGATCTGTCAAAGGCATTTGACTGTGTAAATCACAATATCCTTTTAAGTAAACTAGAATATTATAGTGTAACGGGAAATGCTGCAAAATGGTTCAAATCTTATATCTCTGGCAGGAAACAAAGGGTGTTATTAGGAAAGAGACATGTATCAAGCTATCAGGCATCATCCAACTGGGAACTAATTACATGTGGGGTCCCACAAGGTTCCATTTTGGGGCCCTTACTTTTTCTTGTGTATATCAATGACCTTTCATCAGTAACATTACGAGATGCCAAGTTTGTTTTGTTTGCCGATGATACAAACATTGCAATAAATAACAAATCAAGTGTAGTCTTAGACAGATCAGCCAATAAAATATTTGTGGACATTAATCACTGGTTCCTAGCCAATTCTTTGTCACTAAACTTTGAAAAAACACACTACATGCAGTTCAGAACTTGTAAGGGGTGTCCCAAGAGTATATGTCTAACATATGATGACAAGAAGATAGAAGAAGTGGACAGTGTAAAATTCTTGGGATTACAGCTTGATAATAAATTCAACTGGGAGGAGCACACCACAGAACTGCTGAAGCGTCTTAACAAATCTCTGTTTGCAATGCGAATTTTGTCAGACATAGGGGATATAAAAATGAAAAAGTTGGCATACTATGCTTACTTTCATTTCATAATGTCATATGGGATTATTTTTTGGGGTAATTCATCAAGCCAAGCTAAAGTTTTCCAGGCACAAAAACGTGCAGTAAGAGTTATATGTGGTGTGAACTCAAGAACATCCTGCAGAAGCCTGTTTAGGGAACTAGGGATACTAACTACTGCTTCCCAATATACACTCCTGGAAATGGAAAAAAGAACACATTGACACCGGTGTGTCAGACCCACCATACCTGCTCCGGACACTGCGAGAGGGCTGTACAAGCAATGATCACACGCACGGCACAGCGGACACACCAGGAACCGCGGTGTTGGCCGTCGAATGGCGCTAGCTGCGCAGCATTTGTGCACCGCCACCGTCAGTGTCAGCCAGTTTGCCGTGGCATACGGAGCTCCATCGCAGTCTTTAACACTGGTAGCATGCCGCGACAGCGTGGACGTGAACCGTATGTGCAGTTGACGGACTTTGAGCGAGGGCGTATAGTGGGCATGCGGGAGGCCGGGTGGACGTACCGCCGAATTGCTCAACACGTGGGGCGTGAGGTCTCCACAGTACATCGATGTTGTCGCCAGTGGTCGGCGGAAGGTGCACGTGCCCTTCGACCTGGGACCGGACCGCAGCGACGCACGGATGCACGCCAAGACCGTAGGATCCTACGCAGTGCCGTAGGGGACCGCACCGCCACTTCCCAGCAAATTAGGGACACTGTTGCTCCTGGGGTATCGGCGAGGACCATTCGCAACCATCTCCATGAAGCTGGGCTACGGTCCCGCACACCGTTAGGCTGTCTTCCGCTCACGCCCCAACATAGTGCAGCCCGCCTCCAGTGGTGTCGCGACAGGCGTGAATGGAGGGACGAATGGAGACGTGTCGTCTTCAGCGATGAGAGTCGTTTCTGCCTTGGTGCCAATGATGGTCGTATGCGTGTTTGGCGCCGTGCAGGTGAGCGCCACAATCAGGACTGCATACGACCGAGGCACACAGGGCCAACACCCGGCATCATGGTGTGGGGAGCGATCTCCTACACTGGCCGTACACCAATGGTGATCGTCGAGGGGACACTGAATAGTGCACGGTACATCCAAACCGTCATCGAACCCATAATTCTACCATTCCTAGACCGGCAAGGGAACTTGCTGTTCCAACAGGACACTGCACGTCCGCATGTATCCCGTGCCGCCCAACGTGCTCTAGAAGGTGTAAGTCAACTACCCTGGCCAGCAAGATCTCCGGATCCGTCCCCCATTGAGCATGTTTGGGACTGGATGAAGCGTCGTCTCACGCGGTCTGCACGTCCAGCACGAACGCTGGTCCAACTGAGGCGCCAGGTGGAAATGGCATGGCAAGCCGTTCCACAGGACTACATCCAGCATCTCTACGATCGTCTCCATGGGAGAATAGCAGCCTGCATTGCTGCGAAAGGTGGATATACTCTGTACTAGTGGCGACATTGTGCATGCTCTGTTGCCTGTGTCTATGTGCCTGTGGTTCTGTCAGTGTGATCATGTGATGTATCTGACCCCAGGAATGTGTCAATAAAGTTTCCCCTTCCTGGGACAATGAATTCATGGTGTTCTTATTTCAATTTCCAGGAGTGTATTTATCCCTTAATGAAATTTGTCATTAAAATATATCACTTTTTCAAACCAACAGCTCAATCCATGGAATCAATACCAGAAATCAGAATAATCTTCACAAGGATGTAAAGTCACTTAGTCTTGTACAAAAAGGTGTGCATTATTCAGGAACACACATTTTCAATAACTTGCCAGCAGCCATAAAAAGCTTAACAACCAATGAAATTCAGTTTAAGAGAAGCCTAAAGGATTTATTGGTGGCCAACTCCTTCTACTCCATTGATGAATTTCTTAGTAAAACCAACTGATTTGTATATAAGTACAACATAACTTCTGCACAATTTCAGTGCAGTAATGTGTTCATTGAAAATTTGTGTGTGTGTGTGTGTGTGTGTGTGTATGTGTGTGTGTGTGTGTGTGTGTGTGTGTAAGTTTAATCTAACTTCTGCACCATTTCAGTGCAATAATGTGTTCATTGTAAATAACTATTACAGTATTACATGTTTATTACCTTATAAATAAATAAAAAACTTTTTTATTTTAATTTCAGTGCATTAGTATTTGTAAAATGACTCTTAGTGTTCATTAAAAAATGACGATCATTCCACTTGGGACCTGTGGAATGGTACATTAGCTTATTTGTTTTAGTTGTAAATATTTTTCGTGTATTGTTGTTTTTCTAACATGTTCCACATCCTGGAGGACCTCCTCACTACGGATCAATTGGAATGAAAGAAAATCTAATCTAATCTAATCTAATCTTTGTGAGGGTGGAGACGCTTGTACCTCCCTGTTTTTTCATAGGCTAATCAGTACTTCCCAGGGTGTGGTATTTTGTAAATTATGGTCCTGAACAGAGTAAGTGCCACTTCTTATTTAGTTTCCCAATTTTTGTCGATTTAGGATGCGTCCATAAGAGGACACGTTGCCCTTCAAAAAACTGTGTAACACCTTTCAGTTTCCTGTTCTTTCTATACTCGGCACTGTTTGCTAGTGGAACCATGGCTTGTTTGATTTTGTCTTGTAGTGTCATTTCTGTAATGGATACCTTTGGCATGGTTGACTGCCACTCATTCGTTTGTTTCGTCCAGAACATCAGGTGTGATACCTGTTGAAGAATGTGTAAGGTTATTGACAACTTGGATGAAAGGAGTTACGCATTCTACTCATCAGGTGTATTTGTGAGGGTTGTATGTCTTAATAAACCGGTTAAATTCTTTAAAGACTCGTTTCACTGGGCTTGCTTCTGGGTGAAAAAGGCTTACTAACATGTGCTTTATGCCGCGTGAGGACATATATTGTTTCCACTTTTGCCCAATGAAACATGAAGCGTTATCAGTTAGTAGTACCTTTGGTTTACCTACTCTTCTCAAATAGTCTCCCTCAATTCTCTTTCTGATATTTGTGGCTGTTGTATTTTTAATGGCATACATTTTGATGTTTCGAGAAAATATCGTATAGTGCTACTACATATCTTCTCCTCCTTTACATCTTGGATATGGACCGGCTATGTTCAGGGATACTGTATCTAGGGTATTTATTGTGAGTATTCGGTGGAGCTCGGTATATTTTGACACATTGTATTGTTTTGACGTTTGACATACTGCACACCTTCTAAATACTTGTAGGATTTACATTGTCAAATCAGAAAAATAGCAAAGGGTTTCAATTTTTGCAGTACATTTGCTCATTCCATAATGTCCCCATATTTCATGTGTGTGTCTTATAAATTTGTCTATATAATCTTCAGGTATACGATACACCATTAATCAGATTTTTCATGTTTTCTATGAAACAAAACGCCCTTGTACTCCTGATACCATTTACACTTACCTTCTCACCTTCATCTGGCTTAATGTTTTGCATGACCTTACTCCCTCTGCGAGCTTGCTGTTGTGTAATTTTCACTTGCTTACAAAACTTATGGTAATCAGACTGTTGTGCTGTACCTTGCGTTAATAACGTTCCGATTTCTGTATCCTGCTCTGTTAACTCACCAAATTAATCTAAACCTTGTGGTAACCAGGACAAGGCATCCACAGTAACATTCTGACTCCCTTTAGTATAAATGATCTTGAAATTGAATTTTTGTAAATATACCTGGCTAATTCATGGTGTAATAGTTTACATGTTAAAAGAAATGACAGTGACTGATGGTCAGTAAACTTTGGTATTCTCACCCCACAAAAAAATATTCAAACTTCTTTAATGTCCATATTACTGTTAAACTTTCAAATTCTGACACTGATTAAGATCTTTCTGCTTCTGATAGTGTGTACCGTACTCATTACATCTGGGAATGTAGTTTTGCTGTTCTGTGTACCAATCTTGCTGTGTGTTTAAATCAAGTTTTGCTGACTGATTAACATAATTATGTTGCTGTTGTGCGCAATTTTCTGTTGCTCTATTGGGTACAAGTCTTTCCTCATAGATTAAGACGATAGAATCAAGTACTGACAAAAAATATTCAGTGTCATGCTCTGGTGTTGTGATTATTTTTTCTCTAATATGCGATGTTTAATGACTTTTCAAAATTTTTAACATGTCTAGCTGTGATATTGGTTTCATCCAATAGTGTGTCTTGTTCAGGTATTTTTCAAAGTATCCACGTAGACTACCATATTTGCCATTGAATAGTGCAGGGTTGAAAACCTCGCGTCTGAGTCTTTCTTGCATTGCCTCAGACCAGTATTTGTCGATGTAAGCTCATTCAAATTGGATATAAGTGCTGCAACGTTCGACCACTTCAGTTGTTTTTTATTTTTTATTTATTGAGTCCTTTGATCATATGTAGTACAGTGTACAGGATGATATTGGACTTATTACTAAGTTCAAAATGATACATATTTAAATAATCATTTTTCAACATTATACCAATTTCAATAGTAGTAGTTCTTACAATGATACAATGTTACAAATTACAGTAGCTTTAGTTCTTAAGAGTTGTTCTGATCCAAGTATTCCTTTACTGATGGAAACAGTGGTACTGTAGATATTCTCTGACAGATCTTTCAAAAGCACTAATATTTTGTAAGCATTTTATACTATTTGATAGTCTATTATAGAGTTTAATACCCAGATAGCATGTACCTTTCTGATACAAACTGGTACTGGCTATGGGTACATGCAAGTTATTTTTATTTGAGTATTATAATCATGTATATCTTTGTTTTTTAAAGTATTATCATCATTTCTAATCATATACTTTTTTACGTACATTAGTGTGTCAACAATAAACATACACGGTAGAGGTAGTATATTCAGTGCTTTAAATATTGGTTCACAGGACTGTCGAGCACCACTCCCTGTCATAATCCTAATGGCTATTTTTTGTATTCTGAAAGTCCCTTGAGCTGTTGGGGAATTTCCCCAGAATATGAGTCCATACTTGAGATGGGCATTGAAGTACGCATAATAGGCACACAATAGTGCGTGTTCATTTATGCATCGTTTGAGAACCCTAAGAAGATAACAGCCCGTGCTCAGCTTGGCATTAATTTGTTATATGTGTTTGTCCCATTTTAAGTCTCTTTGGATCCAGATGCCGCGAAATTTTGTAGCCTCATCACTTGCAATAGGGTGTTGATTGATTTTTATCTCTGGATATATCAATGTGGTGTTTTGGTGGTTATGGAAATTTATGGCTACTGTTTTGTTGTAGTTTATTATCAACTGATTTTCTGCGGTCCAATTACTTAGATGTTTTGTAATTGTCTTTACATCCTCTTGTATATCTTCGTTTTTTGCTGCTTTTACCAGTATTGTTGTGTCATCAGCAAACAGTACTTTGTGGGAATCAATATGTATATCCAAATCGTTGATGTATAAAAAGAAAAGTAGCGGTCCCATTACCGACCCTTGTGGTACCCTGTAAGTGATTAGACTATATGACAATACATATTCTGTGATTATTCATGCTTTTATCATCTATATGTCTGATGGATAATTTTGGTTAACGGTCGCTGAGAAATGAACAATTCCAATCATTTGCCAACCCCCTTATTCCATAGTGCTCTAGCTTCTTCATTAGGGTTTTGTGGTTTACTATATCGAAGGCTTTGGTTAGGTCCAAAAATATACCAGTTGGTTGTTGTTTTTCATCTATTGTTTTTAATACAGTAGATATGCATTCACAGATTGCTGTCTCCGTTGATTTCTTGCTTCTAAACCCATGTTGAGTATTAGATAGCACATTATTTTTGTTTATAAACTTTAACAACTTACTACACATAATTTTTTCTATTACTTTTGAGAAACAGGATGTTAATGTAAGGGGATGACAGTTTATTACTTCATCTTTGTCACCATCTTTGAAAATAGGGATGACTTTTGATGTTTTTAGATGATCTGGAAAGATGCCTGACTCTAGGGAACAGTTGCATAAGTGAGGTCAATTATATTTTGGATACAGAGTTTTAGGATTCTGTTTGGTATACCATCAATTCCTGCTGAGTATGTTGTCTTTAGTTCTCTGACAGCCTTCAATGTCTCCTGCCTGTTTACTTGGTCCACAAACATTGAAAATTTATTACTGTTGCACTTGTTTACCACTTGATGCTGAGCTGAACTAAAATTAGTTTTTATTAAATTTTCAGATATGCCAGTGAAATATTTGTTGAATATGTTTGCTGTTTCTCTAGGCTGTAAAATCTTTTTATTGTTGTGTATCAAGACAATGTTCTCCTCAGTTCTCTTATTTTTGCCAGTTTCTTTTTTAATGATGTCCCACATAGCTTTCACTTTATTTGTAGAATTATTTATGTAGTAATCATTGTACATTCTTTCTGCCTGTTTAATTACCTTTTGTAAGAGTCTAGTGTATGTTTTGTAGTGAGTATGCATTTCCTTAGTGGCATTATTTTCTTTGCAGGTTCCATGGAGCTCCCTTTTTTTCTGGCAAGAAGTTCTGATTCTCTTAGTAATCCAAACCTTTCCTCTTGTCTTCTCTCTTATATTTACCATTTTTTAAAGGAAGGCTGTATCAAAATGCTTTACCTTTTCTCTAGAAAAATATTGAATTTCAAATTCAGATTTTGCTTTTCATAGACATCAGACCAGTCTTCAGTGTGCAATAGTGAGTTAAAGTGGTCAATGCTTTTCTGCCTGTAGATCCTTCTCTTGACCTTTAGTAAATTATTCTTAACCGGTCTTCCTTCCTTTGTGGTGGTAAGTATTTGAGCTTTGAAGTCACTGTACCCTGTGTTAAACACTTTTATTGACTACTCCAATTTCTCTTTATCAATCAGAATTTGATCTAAACCTGTCTGACTGGTTGGTGTTATTTTCGTTGCAAATTTAACTGTGGCTGTAAGGTTATCTGTTTTAATGAGATTGCCTAGGGCGGTTTTCTGTTAACATTTACTAAGAAAATCTATGTTAAAGTCACCACAAACTACAACATCACACCTTGTTTTATGCAGCTTATTTAAAAAAAATTCCATTTTTTCTAAAAATACCTCAAAGTTTCCCATTGGAGAGCGGTACACTGTAGCTATTATCAAACCTAATTTTGGAATTTTTATCACTGTCATCTCAAAGTCTTTTTCACAACTTAGGGAGGTGACATTATCTATTTTACTAATCTCTATATTATCTTTTACATATATGGCTACACCTCCATAGTGACCACTAGATCTACAATAGTACTCAGCCAGAGTGAAATTGTGTGGGCAGACAGATTTAATTAAGTTCTCGTCAAGCCAGTGTTCTGAAAGACACATTACGGAAATATCTTCTAGTTCATGCATTAATAAAATATTTAGTTCTTCTACTTCATTGCTTAGGGATTGAACATTTTGGTGAAAGATCTTTATTACAGAATTTGTGGGAAAATCTACAGCACCACCTACCTTCAGTTTAAAATGTTTCTTGTTTGTGCAATTTGTAGCTACTGCTTTTGGCAGTAAAAAATTATTCAGATGAGGAGGCTGCCTGATGCTTCTTCTTGTTGGGCGAGATGAGTCTTCCCTAGTGATCCATTTCTCCAAGGTACTCTGATGTGCAATCTTTTTGTGCTTCTTGTCACTCTTGCTTACAAGACGGCAGATTCTTTCAGCCTAGAACTGTTTACCATAATAATTCAAATGTAGGCCGTGACTGCCCAGATAGCACAGTAAGCCGGTTTCAAACTTGTTTCCAGCTGTAAAGTTCAAGTATATAAGCTTGATCAAAGCTGGAATATTCAAGCCTGTTAGCTGGATTCTAGCTTGAAATAAACATCAAAGTTGGCAGAGTTCAAGCTATATTTCAAGCTTGGCTCCAGCTGTATCTACACACGTGGAATACAACCTGGTATTTACAACTTGTTTTAAGCTATATAAATATTTATCTGAATTTATTGAACCTAATTATTTACATTACGTAATATTTAACATTTGTAACATTAACGTACCGAACTGTTTTCTAGTATAAAACAAACTTGTCAACAAACCACAACCATTAACGCGTGTCACAAAGGTAAAATGGCCGTAAACATAGCAAGGCTCAGAAAAATAAATAAAATAAGATA
Organism: Schistocerca cancellata; assembly: GCF_023864275.1. Taxonomy (NCBI): domain Eukaryota; kingdom Metazoa; phylum Arthropoda; class Insecta; order Orthoptera; family Acrididae; genus Schistocerca; species Schistocerca cancellata. The sequence goes on along the minus strand of NC_064626.1, from coordinate 870,807,262 downwards.
AAACAGAACTGGAGACAGCCACACTCAAACCAAACTTCGCGCCGTCATGACGTCACACACGACAACACCCTTACGTCACGGCTTATAAACGCTTGTGGCGCTTCCCGTGGACGTCTATGGAAGCTATGCTGCGCACGCATCTGCTGTACAGCCTTCCAGGGAAATTACAGTTTATTTCAAGCTTGGGAAAATTATTTTAATTCAAGCTAAATTTTACAGCTTGATGTAAACTGTGTAACAGGTTGATTTTTCAATCTTGAATTTTCAACTGAACCTAAACTCAATACCCACCTTGAAACAAGCTGTGTAACAGGTTGATTTTTCAATCTTGAATTTTCAACCGAACGTAAACGCAATATCCACCTTGAAATAAGCTTGAGTGCTAGCTGGTGGTATGCATGTCTCTGTTTAATGTACTGAAATCTATTAGATTCACATAAGGATATTTTTTGCACAGTTCATTTATCTCAATGTTCACTCTTTCTATCAGTTTGTTTACACATGACAGGGCGGTAAGTCACATCTATGGGGTGGATTTACCACAGTTACGTTTGTTTTATTTAATTTGGGCAGCACCCTGTCGAGAACTGTGATGAGTATTTTACCTTTATCTCTGCCAACGTCGTTTGCGCCTTCACAAATTACGACAGTCATTAAAGTCAAGGTTTTCGCATGATTTTGCAAGAGACTTCGTAACTACTTCCATTTCTGCCCCTGGCTTTATAAAGGCTTGTACACTTAGGTTTGACTGTGTGTCTGTCACTTTTTCCGCCAGTTGACGAGCGTGACTATCAGCAAAAATTACTACTCTTTTGTCTTTTTTGCGTTGGTCATGTATTGAAACACTAGTAGATTTCACAGAACGTGACTCTTGCTGTTTTTTAATAGTTTCTGGACTCACTTGTTTTTCCGCTACACTGTTTCCAGACTCGTTTGGAGAATTGTTTGAAGCAGTTACTTTGATATGTCCAAGTTTTGTGCTTGTGGCTGCTGTACTTTTTTCTTTCACTTCACTGCTCTCTGACATTGTTTGGAGCATGTGTTGATAATGTACTTCTTGATTATTACAGTCCCGATTTTCCAACTGTTGTTCTAGTTGGTTTACAGTCCTATTTAGTTCTTCTATTTCACTATTTCTTGCGGATATCACAATACGAAAGTCGTCACAATGTTTATACTTGTTGTGCACTGAACTTGCTTCCGTCTTTTCACTTGCTTTCCATCTTGTGATGATTTCATTTACGTTTTTTACTTTTAACTTACAGCAATAACATTTCCCTAGTTGGATTAAACTAGTTTTTCTGCACTGGTTGCGTAGAAACTCATTTTGTTTCATGATTTTCATGGTACTCGATTTTCGCGTACCTTTTTTCACCGCCATCTTTGTACCTTATTATTTCATGCCCATAAAAGCGCATCACCTTGCGTATATCCCACGACATATCTGATTTTCTGTGTTTCCATCCAGTTGCGTAGAAATACATGACGAAAAGCACTAATAAATATTACAGGACTTATTCTTTTGCCTTCAGTAGTGATGTAGGAAATTGTCGATGCCTCAGCAAGCCTTCGTCTGCGAAAATAGTTGATAGCCTCATGGCGTTTTCCATCATATTTATGTTGTTATTGTAGTTACCTGTAATTCTGGCTGGTAATTGTTCAGGTATTGGAGCTGTGGGTATTTTTGCATTTTGCAATCTACAACTGTCAGTCCCAGCTAGCACTCAAGCTTATTTCAAGGTGGATATTGAGTTTACGTTCAGTTGAAAATTCAAGATTGAAAAATCAACCTGTTACACAGCTTGTTTCAAGGTGGGTATTGAGTTTAGGATCAGTTGAAAATTCAAGATTGAAAAATCAACCTGTTACACAGTTTACATCAAGCTGTAAAAATTTAGCTTGAATTAAAATAATTTTCCCAAGCTTTAAATAAACTGTAATTTCCCTGGAAGGCTGTACAGCAGATGCGCGCGCAGCATAGCTTCCATAGACGTCCACGGGAAGCGCCACAAGCGTTTATAAGCCGTGACGTAAGGGTGTTGTCGTGTGTGACGTCATGACGGCGCGAAGTTTGGTTTGAGTGTGGCTGTCTCCAGTTCTGTTTTATCTTATTTTATTTATTTTTCTGAGCCTTGCTATGTTTACGGCCATTTTACCTTTGTGACGCGCGTTAATGTTTGTGGTTTGTTGACAAGTTTGTTTTATACTAGAAAACAGTTTGGTACGTTAATGTTACTAATGTTAAATATTACGTAACGTAAAATTACGTTTATGGCCATTTTACCTTTGTGACGCGCGTTAATGGTTGTGGTTCGTTGACAAGTTTGTTTTATACTAGAAAACAGTTCGGTACGTTAATGTTACAAATGTTAAATATTCGTAACGTAATTAATTAGGTTCAATAAATTCAGATTAATATTTATATAGCTTAAAACAAGCTGTAAATACCAGGCTGTATTCCACGTGTGTAGATACAGCTGGAGCCAAGCTTGATAAGTCAAGCTTGAAATATAGCTTGAACTCTGCCAACTTTGATGTTTATTTCAAGCTAGAATCCAGCTAACAGGCTTGAATATTCCAGCTTTGATCAAGCCTATATACTTGAACTTTACAGCTGGAAACAAGTTTGACACCGGTTTACTGTGCTATCTGGGGTGGTGCTTCTGCGGGACTCATGATAATTTGTGAATAGATACCAACAGCTTGTGATTTGTTCACTGTAGCCTGTGTATTATTTACTTGCCTATTTCGAGATCCGGTAATATTTTCTTCTAAAAGATTGCGGATCTTATCTTCGACAGCTTGTAGGTTAATGTTTACCTTTTTCACTGTTTTATTTTCATTTTTTCTGACTAGCCTTTTCTACTACATCTGTGTACATCTTACAACCTGTTACTAACCTCTCTGCAACTCTATTACCCTTATCTAACGTACCTGCTTCAACTTGACTAATGATATCACTCAGATACTCATTAATCTTCTCTGTCCTACTTAGCACATGCTGAGTCAACTTCTAATGTTGCTACCCCTAAAGTAAGCTCCTCTACAGTTAGAGGTTCACCTTTATAGTCTTTATTTAGTTTGTTAACGTCAGTGGTACCATTTTTATTGTCCAAACCAACTGGTTTTGTGTGGTTTCAATGTTTGTGTTTGTGTCTGTTGTTCTACTCGATCGTGATGGTCATTAAAAGAATCTACCTTCTGTTTTACCTCTGAAATGCTACTGTTAACTTCAGAAAGTACTTCATGCTATACTTGTGTTTTCATATTATTAAATTTTTTGTCGATTTCAGTGCGAAAATGTTTGGCTAAGTCGTTGAATTTCTGTGAGACCGTGTTTTGCAAATCCTTGAATACATGTTTTTGTTCTTGTTTCATTGAATTTAAATCTTGTGTAACAGTGTTTTGCTGCTGTTTTACTATGTTCATAAATTGTGTCAAATTATAAATTTTGGTATTCATGTCTTGTTTCATATCACTGAGATTCGTGCTTATGTTATATAATAACTGCCACAGCAGTGCGGCAGTTTTACTACCGTGGCTGCTGCCCACTGTACTTACCAAGTTCATGTTTGTGTTGCGACATAGTGGTGTTTGTAGCGTGTTGTCAAGATTCGTATTTGGATCGCTCTCAGATGTTTCATTGATGAGCGGTATGTCACTCTGGGAGATGCATGACATTGTCTTGTCAATTGTAAACATTGTGTCGTCAAGGTTATTCTGTTGTGGAGCGTCGCTCACTCCAGCGACACTCATCTCTGATCTATTTAAACCTTCTGCAGTAGGCATGCATGGCGCTTGAACTTCAATCGTTCGATCTCGCAATTCTCCGCCATCTTGGCTGATTGCATTTTCGCAATCGCTATCAAGAATGGACATATATTTTTCGGCCATGTTATATGAATATGCAAAGAAATAGATATTAAACAACATGTTAAAATTTCATACGCTAATTATTACACTTGATAAATGTAATTTACGTAATGTCAAATCCTGTTTTACGTCTGTTACTATGTGCAAACTATTGTGTCACACTTCTTTATGTTTTACTGACAATGCGTATCACACTGAAAATTTCCTGCACATTTTTCGTCAATAAAATTCAAGGAAGGGAATAATGAGGAAAAAGTTTCTATCTACACCAAAAGAGGTACTACCAAGAGTTACCATGCAAACAACTTGCGTAGCTGTCCTACCTCTGCTACGCCGATCAAAATGGCTTACTATAGAAAATTTTATAAGACCTCGGTCCAATTGTTATTCATTTCGAAAATTTTCTCCTCAATTTTGCCTTTTTGCGTTACTTGCTTCCAGTTGTGATTCATGCACACGGAAAATACAGGCAATTACCTTTTATGATTCATAACTATGTCGTAGAAATTTCGTAGTATAACAATAGTTAACAAACACTACTCACGACTGGTGCCATGAAGTTCTGGCACACTGGTCTTCAGTCGTAAAATACAAAAAAATTTAAATAAATAAAATTGAATATGATTGCATTGTTGAAATGTCTGTTCTAATCTTAATTTTTCTTGGCAATCTGACTTCGCTGACCTAGTTTGAAGTTACAGGTGGCGAAGGACATTGGGAACACCAGCGCTTGTCGTAATCACGAAAATCCTCTTCCTGTAATTTTCCTCTTCACTTAGTTCAAAAAATAAAAAATACTTGATACTGTTTTTCCATATAATATTATTTGCACACACATATGAGATATAGAGCTCACAGTACTTCATATCTAAAATCGCACATTTTCTTCTTCCTACATACGAGAGAGTGTGTACGAGTGAAGAAAACAAAACAGAAAAAACTGTACAATAGTTGACAGTTTGTTTGTTCATTTGTCTGCATCTTACTGCGCATTCATAATTAACGTCTTTGCCTACCCTCTGGTTACTCAGTGTTTCAATTTTTGTTTTTTAATAATCTCAATTTTACGGCATCCTGGGTGCCTTTCATCACGTACTTATATACTAATGAATTTCCAAACTACCATTATCCCAGAGGAGAGCAGTAGCAGCCATTCCTCAACCTGCATCTATGAGCAGACACTGGCATCCCTTGCTGCTCTCTTGCTAAGTGGTCATGACATAACTGCTCACAACTACATTCATACAGAGCTGCTGTGTGCCATTCTATGGTGTCAACAAGAGTGCATGGCAACCTTCTAGCACTGCTGCTGGCCACTAGGATCATGCAGACAACATCCACAGCGTACCTGGTCAGCAAACTGCTGTGGCGTAGCTGCCCATTGCTTGTATTGCCCCGACTGTGTGGTTGCCAAGACTGTGGGGCACCCAGCCATCAGTGAGTACTAGTCTTGCATTACTTTAATCTCTTTGCCTGGGTACTGGTAGTCTTGAAAAAAGAGAACTGTGTATCCACAAACAATAAATGGGCATACTGTTCACAGTAACTCACTAGCACCTTTGGGGCTCGAAAGATCCTCACTGCTGCACTCCGCAACACATCCTGACAATTTTAGGGGCCATGGTTCTGGCCCTCTATATTTGGCGTCAGAAGTCTATATTTGACAATAGGAGTGGTAATCACCTGTAGAGACATCTATGCCTGGTACCTCCACTGTATGTCTACAGTGTTAGCAACTATCATCTGTCTGGCTCCTCAGTGAGCTCAAATACTACAGTTTACCGTTTGCCGCTAGATGTTTTGTTGAGTAACTCTTTTGTTGGCCTTCTTTTGGCCCTCTTTTTATTTGCGGCCATGTTGGGTGATAGGGACACCCACGAGATTGAAGTTTACTTTTTTAAACCACTGGAGCCTGTGGATCTCTCCCAGTAACATGGGAGTTATAGGGGAATGTACCTGTGGTCAGTGATGTGTCCATTTTGTTATTTTTTCTGAGTACAAGTTGCCAGATACTAAGGCAATACTAGTTATATGTGATGGCTTGGCTATAAGGCACAGCAGTGCACAGAATCCCATTGGGCAATAACAATGCACAAACATTGATATAATCTGTTCCTTGTTCATGCATGTGAGTATAGTTTCCTCATTTTTGCTAGTATAATCACAGATTGAGTCTATAAAAATGCCAGACACATGTGTGTTGACTTTGCATGAGACTGTTAAAATTCTGAAAGCACATTAGAAACTAAAGCCAAACAGAAGTAGTTTAACAATAAATTACAAGAGAACGCTGAAAGCAGCTACTCTAGTGACTCCTTTTTGTCTGAATTTATTAGTGATGTAAGGGCTGTCTCTCAAATTAGGCAACAGATGAGACAAATTTGTTCTTTCTAGTGCCATCTAATCATTTTTTTGGGACAAGTATCACGACTTCACTCAAAAGATGTCTTATGACCCTGTATTGTTTCCTATACCCCAGTGTCTTACTGCCTATTGGTATTATTGCCTACTGGTATTATTGCCTTTTGGTATACTACTGCCATTGCTAGTAGTGGTCCAACCATAAATTACAGTAACGAGGTGTCCACTACTTTCCTGTATTTGTTTAAATATAGCTCAGTTAGGGTTAGCGGGCGATGCAAAGATACACCTAATGCACTGTATAAGATCCTTAATAAAAGCAAAAAATATAGAACAGCTGGCTAACAGAATCATCCAGCATTATTGCAAACGAAACAGCATTACCTTTTTAAGTAGGAACTCACTGGGTTGTCACAAAAGCACAAACAGTTATGGAATCAATCTCTGTAAGCATTAGGAAAGTCAACACATGAGTTATGAGCTAATGTGGAATGGAGAGGGAACAGGGCTTAGATATGTTTGTGTCGGGTATTTCCACTGACATGTTGAGAAGAATGAGCATGAAGAACTGAGGTACTGTCACTAGAGGAAACTGACCCTGCTACTCAGGGGCAGAATGACTATAGTGTCTTCTCCTCTGAGATAGTTTTATGGATGTGGGATATGGGCCACATCAACAAGCAGTACCACCATCCAGAATGTTATGAGCATTGAGAAGCAGGGTATATGGCTCATAACTGCTGAAGCAATGAGTAAGATAAACAGCACTGGAGTAAGCAATCGTTAAGTGCAGAAGGGGATGCCTTAACCTTAAGAGGACATTCCCAGTAGAACATATGCAGAGATGTAAAGCTGCTTGTTGGTATAGTGAACATAGGGAACATAAAGTTTTGTTCCACACAGGTGCTCAGGTATTGGTTGTTAGCATGGACCTCTTAGGAAGGGAGAAATCAAAGTCCCCATGATACACGGTATGTGGATGAGGTGACAAAGATGCAACGTCACCGGGGACGGTACTTTTCAGCTATATGGTTGGAACTGAAAATTCTCAGGAGAAAATGGAAGTTTTTGAATGAAATTATTCCAACTTTGGCTATTAGTGTAGGTACAGCCTTACCAAAGAAAGTATTGTGTTGTAGAACCATTAGAAAGCAGTGATGAATTGGATAAGTCACATTGGTTTTTACCCAGAACGCCGGCCTGAGTGGCCGAGCGGTAATAGGCACTTCAGTCTGGAACCACTCTGCTGCTATGGACGCATGTTTGAATCCTGCCCTGGGCGTGGATGTGTGTGATGTCCTTAGGTTAGTTAGGTTTAAGTAGTTCTAAGTTCTAGGGGACTGATGACCTCAGAAGTTAAGCCCCATAGTGCTCAGAGACATTTTTTACCCAGAAGGCATTTGTTCCTGTCACAATCCATATGTTTCAGTGGTTGAACGAGACACACTATCAGCGTCCCAGAGACTCTTGAATGGGCTCGAGGTAAGTCTCCAAAGCCTTGATTCGTTTTGATACGCTCTATGTGGTAGAATGTCTTCTCAATACCCAGTTCACTGAGGATATAAATGTTCATTCCTATACAGTACTGTCACACATTTCTCATGGGAACATACATGGAATTATTGGTTCCAAACCTTCACAAAATGTTTATAGCACATTTATAGGTATTAGTTCACAAACGTTGTCCTGGAAAACATTTTCAACTTTATATTGCGTCTTAGTTTTTACATTTCAACATTGTTACAATAACCTGAGTATTTACATTTTAAAATATTTTGACATGCCAGGTTTGCAAATTTCTTAGTCTGTACATGTACATTTTCATAAGGTTCTTACGTTTTTTACTTAAACACTGTACAGAAAATATACATACAAGATAATATTACGTTTATATTGTTGGAACTACTTATTTTTGAGATAATAAATAATATATCGAACGTGATGTACTTGGATATTTATTTGATGCACAGTTACACACACAACATACTGGGAAGATTGGTAACGTACAATAACAACAGAAAGACACTGGACTACAAAGAAAATCCACACAGCGAAAAGTTGTGAGAACCAAAGAAAATAAATCACTGAGATTCTAACATAAATATAACAAATAAATTTGTCCTTTTGTCACACAGTTTGAACACTCCCACTTAAAGAGGACTCAAATTTATTATTAAGTGTTTAGAAGTTTCTCACGAATATCTTGAATGCTTTGGATGTTCAGCATCTTCATCTGCATCTGAAGTGTCACCTTTGGTAATGGCTTGGTTAGTAAATCAGCCTGCTGGTCATTGCGTGGAACATGCTCTAGTACAAACTTATTCTCCTTGTGCTTATTGCACACAAAGTGATAACGTACATCAATATGCTTATTTCTTTGATGAAACCCTGGGTTTTTAGTAAGTTTCACTGCACTGAAATTTTTATTTTGCTGAACAAATCCAAGTCAATGAGCAAACTTTTTACCCAAACAATTTCTGTCACTGTCTGACTCGCTGTAATGTATTCAACTTCAGTTTTAGAAAGTGCTACCACTCTCTGATTTGTTGATGCCCAAGTAATAGTGGATTTACCAAGCTTTAACAACATACCGGTTGTGAATCTCCTAGTTTCCGCTTCACCCCCTCCCCCCCCCCCCCCCCAGCATAGTCTGCATCACTGAAGGCATGGAGGTGATTCTCCTGCTTTGAAGGAAAATAAATCCATAGTCCATAGTGCCTTTAACATGTTTCAGGATCCTCTTCACAGCACTCCAATGCATTTTCATTGGTTTCTCTAGATGCTGACTGTCACTGTTGACTGCGAAAGTGATGTCTGGGCGTGTTCCTATTGACAAATACATCAGACTATCCACAGCTTGCCTATATGGAACACTGGACATGTCCTTCTCCCCCTTTTATGTAGCTCAGTACATATCTGATGATGATGGCCTGCAGGTACTGTTACAGGGTTAGCATCCTCCATCCTGAAGCGGCGTAAAACCTTCATGGCATAATCATCTTGATGCAGAAAAAAAGGGCCATCTGCTAATCGCTCTACCTGCAGGCCCAAGTATATATCCTATTTTCTGAATGTGATGTCAAATTCTCTTTGTATTTCACTAAGCAAAGTGTTAATGGTAGAAGGCTCTTAAGAAGTCCAAACTTGCATAAAACTGTTGTGAAATGTTGGTTCCAGCACCTGGAAGCTTGTTTCAGGCCATACAAACTTCGATATAGTTTACACACACGGTCAGTCCCATCTTTGAAGCCTTTTGGTTGATTTATATAAATGTTCTCTGCTAAATTTCCATAAACTAAAGCAGTTTGGACGCAGATTGTTCAAGACACATGTTTCTGTATGGTGCAATGAATGATACTATAAGAATTGAGTCAAATCTAGTCATTGCACTGTAAGTTTCCAGATAATCTATACCTACAACTTGCTTGAAACCTCTAGCCACAAGTCTAGCCTTGAAATGTGGAGCATCATCACTGTTAGAATACTAGATTTTGTACACTCAACGGTTATCAATGACTTGGTGATGTCCAGGTAGATCCACTAATGTACAGGTTTGCTTAGCTTCCATGGAATTGATTTCATCTTTCATAGCATCTTTCCACTTTTCTGTCTCATTACATGTAACTGCTTTGTCATATGTTTCTGGTTTACCAATATCCGAAAACGGATACATGATTCTCGTACCTTGCTGACAATCTTAATCATTTGCGATCTCTTAATTGATGTTTCCTATCAGACTGAACAGCTTCATCAGCTACTGCTTCCTGTCCACTGATATCATCAGAATGTGCATCACTGTCTCTTCCTTCACGTGCTTCTGTAGTATCCCGCACCACAGGCATAGTTTGAAGGTTGGCTTCTGCAGGTGATAAAAACCATCTTGAGGTAAGAAAAAGTTCACTGCTCTTGGTGTTGATGTTTCACGTTTGCTGAAGTTGTCCATAAACAGTTTCCCTGTAAAAGTAACATCTCTCTGGACTTCTACTTGTCGCAGGTCTGGAAACCGCACACGATAACCTTTCGTGTTTTGGTCATAGCCAACAAAATACCCCTTTTTAACCTTTGCCTCTTCTCTTTAGCATCATGGACATAAATTTCTTCACCAAAAGTTCTGAGGATTTTTAAGCTTGGTTCCTTCCATAGCCAAAGCTCACATGGCACAACTCCCCTTTCTTTACTTGTTCCAATCCAGTTGAGTGTGAATACTGTATAATTCACAGCTTCTGCCCACATTTCAGTTGGCAGTCCACCTGCATGCATCCAAGTCCTGGATAACTCGACAACAGTTCTGTTTACCCTTTCAATGATTCCATTCTGTTGTGGACAGTATGGCACTGTTTTCTGATGCAAGATTCCATGCTGATTAATCAAATTGGCAACCACTTCATTATAAAATTCTAATCCATTATCGGTTCTTAATGTCTTTATGCCTCTGCATAAATATTTCTCGCTAAGTTTAAAGAAATTTTACAAACATTCAGCTGTGTCCGATTTATTCGTGATATAGTACACCATTCTCCACTGACTATATTTATCTTTCAACATCAAGAAATATTTTGCACCAACCAGAGAGTCTTCTTGCATTTTACCACACAAATCTGTGTGTACAAGCTCACCTTTTTGTTTTGGTTTGGTATCACTGGATGAAAATGGCAGTTTTCATTTTTTACCAATAATGCATTCTTCACACTGAAACTTCTGATCTTGCCAATTTATGTTATCACTTGACAAAACTTGCTTAACTTGCACGATATTTTGTTGTGATATCCTCTTGTGCCACAGAAAAAGAGGTTCACACACAGCAACATTTGCACAGTACTCACTATTTGACACAACCTTAAATTTCATTTTAAACAGCTTGTCATATCTCTCTCCCACTGCAACAACACTGCTGTTCTTTAAAAATTTACACATTCTATTGTCAGATTGATGTGTCATACCTTTAACGAGGGCAGCACCTAAAGAGAACAGATTGTAGATCAACTCCGAAACATACAAATCCTTGCTAATGTGCTTCTCCTTCCATTCCTTTCCAGTGTAGGCCAGAATATTAATGTTTCCAGATCCAAGAGCAGGAATGTACTTAACATCACCAATACGAACAGGTCTTGCCTCTGGAAATTCTTCATAGGTGGTGAACCAAGACTGTTGATTGCCATTCAGATTGGACATGTGGTCAGTTGCTCCTGAATCCATATACCATGCTTCTCCAGTTGTATCTGAATCACTTGCACTAAACATTGCTTCTCCAATGAGAGCTTCTCCATTGGGTGAAGACTGGTTTGCAATTGTGGCTTTTTGCAGTCACGGATCCAGTGCCCTGGCTTATGACAATAGTGTCAAGTGATTGATTTTCCAAAATGGTTGTATTTTTTACCACCTTTTTTATGAGACCTTTTGTTTGGTGCATATGCTGCACTTTCACCCCGATCACTTACATGTATTCCATTTTCCTCAATGGCAAGTCCGGAGATCAGATTACTAAGTGTTTGTCCACTTGCCTGCACAGATTCCCATGCCCTCACAAAATATTTGTATGCCACTGGTAAAATCATCAATATTTTTGTAACAACCATTTGCTCCGGTATTTGCTCACCAAGAATCTGCAAGCGATGTGCAAGATCTTCAATTCTAGCAATATGAGTCAGTATGTCATCTGTTGGTTTCTTTTGCAAACTATACCACTGTTGCAGTAGCATGTACACGCTGCTTCCAGATTTTTGTTCGTAAATAGACACTAGCTTGTCCCACATTTCTTTCGATGAGTTGCAGTTCATAGTATGCAACATTGTTTTTTCTTCAACTGACGTGACGATAATTTGTTGAGCTGTTGTGTCACACTTCATCCAGGCTGCAACTAACTTGTTGTATGCAGCATTTGCGGATGTTTCTTCAGGGAAATTCAGCACACTTGAAACTTCCAGGCAGTCCAATTTTCAACAACTCTGAGCTTGGTTAGGCGGATGATCCCACTTTCCATCTTGCAGTTAAGTTATTTTTCTCTTCATTCATGGCTGGAAAACTGACCTTATGTGGCACGATCGTATTTAAATTATTATTTCACGTCCGATACTAACTTTTTAGAAAATATTATGTGTCTTGTGTTCCTGGGCCCATAACCTGTTGAAACTACTTATTTCTGAGATAATAAATAATATATCGAATGTGATGAACTTGGATATTTATTTGATGCACAGTTACACACACAACATACGGGGAAGAATCTATATGTACAATAACAATAGAAAGATACTGGACTGCAAAGAAAATGCACACAGCAAAAAGTTGTGAGAACCAAAGAAAATAAATCACTGAGATTCTAACATAAATATAACAAATAAATTTGTCCTTGTTTCACACATTTTCAACACATCTCTTGTAATTTATGTCACATAATATCTTTTAATTTTTACATTACCATTTTTGTCACATTACCATTTCAAATGTTCATTAGTGAGTAATCTGTTTTCATAGTCTCATCTTACTTTAAGCATTACACATGTTTCATTATTTCTTATCTCATTTCCCAGTATTGACCAAATATTTGCATAAAACATCATCGCATGACGTGCATAAGTTTCGTGTTCATACACCACACCTCACTTGAGTATCCACCGTTACAGATGCGAGGAAGGTAAGCTTCATAATACGAAATCGCAATAAGCCTACATAAATATGCTTAGCTGCACCTCGGACAACTTTACTAGATGCATCTACTGGTCTACAGGAAATATTATATAAATAAAGAAGTATTCATTTTTACTGTAGTACTGCAATCCTTCATTCATCAAGAGAGAACTACTGAGTATATAATTTCATGAGTATCTACTCGTGTTAAATCACTTACTTCATGTTTATTATTTACTCATACATTCTGGAAGTACAATATTGTGTTATACAACTGCCATCATCAACTGTAAACAATGTACTTCTGTGTCAGTGACATATTTCCTTTTGCTACAATATGTCACTCTTGTGTATTATGTTGTGCATGAGTATGTCTCTTCGAGACTTGTGCCACTGAACAAGTGTAAAACAATGCTGAGACAACTTGAGTTCATATGTGAATGTACTGTAGTAACTCTCACTTGGTGCTCTTCTCAGTCACATGAACTTCTAAGCCTTGGTCTGACCCCTCTTCATTTGGCAGTGTGGGACCAAAGTTAAACACTTTTATATCTGGCATACTGTAGCTTTTTCATACTGACATTCACACTATCACACTCATACATATTTTTATACATGTAATTATTCACTGCTGCTGTGTCCCATCAACTGTTTCTTATTTTGAGGTAGAGGGCTGTGTCTGATTGGTAGCATTCATCTCATTCTAGGTGAGGAGAACCCTACGTCATAGTGACGTAACGCTACGTCATCGTGACGTAAAAAACCTAAATCGAATTCATGTGTACATATTCGATCCTTGCAGTTGTACCACAGAGGTTCCACGGTAACGTGGAAGCTAAATGTAAATACATGTGTAGAAACAAAGCTACAGCAGTTGTGTCGTGTGTTCAGCCCAGTTGAATTAGTTATTAAGCTGGAATCCTAACAATTTTGGATGTTATTGTGTGTTTCTTGAACGTAATGAATCTTTGAACGAAGGAACCGTAAAGAAAGTAAAAAATGAAATGCTTGCAATTATGTTTTTTAAAAATTCGATGAATCGTCCATTAATGATGTGGAAAGAAACATTAAATAATTAATTATTAATGATGAAAAATATTATTTTAAATGCAAGAACACATTTTATTAACTTCATAATTACACCCTGGGTACGAAAAAAAAACACATTTACTGAAAAAAACACAGAAGTTACATGAAAGCAAAGAATAAAGATATTGACAGCAGAGTCATGGAGCAGCACAAAACATAGACCTCAAGGAATTTTCTCTTTTCTTTTAACACTTCCTCCAAAAGAAAAAAATTATGAAATTATTGCTTTGTCTCTTTCCTTTCGCTGTAGAACTCAGCGGTTTTGCAATACTTTGGCATTCTTCAGATGGTCAACCAGCACCCAGGTATTGTTTCTCTTTAGTGATTGAAGTTCTTCACTGATAGCTTGCATCCATTCTTCCTTCTCGTTTGACTGCAATATTTCTGAAAAACAGTTTGGATCTTTCTATTCAAGTGCATCAACTTTTGTTGCCATACAAAATTCACCACTTTCCATCCAGGTTGGTTTTCTTCATTGTCTTTTATTCTTCTGTTTCTCTTCATTAGAAGATTCAGCAGCTTTTGCTGTTAGAAATTCTGTTAGTACTTTATTTTCCTCAGATTCACTCGACTCTTGACTTTCTCTAGAATCGAGAGTGCCGATTTTTTCTTAAGTTTGACTTCCTCCAGAAGTGTACAGCTTAGGAGATTTACATTGGTCATCTTTAGATTAATTCTGATCATTAAATTCTTCCTGAGGGACTTCATAGATGGAATCCAAACTCTAAAAAAATCCTTGTCATTAACATATCCAACAAGTCGTCCAAAAACTGCCTTATCATCAAACTTGGAACGGAATTGTTTGTTAATGTGAACAAAGCAGCCTGTGCCAAAAATTCTAAGATGATCAAGTCGTCCCACTGGTCGATTAAACCGTACTTCATAAGGGGATTTATTTTCAACTGAAGATTTTCCAGTACGATTTATTAGGTAGACTGTGTGTTACATGCTCTGCCCACAACCCTTTAGGTAATTTACTCGGATTTAGCATTGACCAGGCAGCTTCAACAATGGTCCTATTTTCCGGTTCAGCCACACCATTTTGTTCAGGAATGTAAGGAGAAGGAATCAGAAGCTCAATTCCCCTGTCTGCAAGCAGTTCACTGACATTCTTATTGTTAAATTCTTTGCCACCATCACATATAAATTGTTTGACAATTTGTCCATTAGTTCGTGCTCCATTTAAAAACTGCTTAAGCACACTACACACTTCACTTTTGTGTCTTAAAAAGAAAATTCGGCAAAATATACTAAAATCGTCTTTGAAATATACATAATAATGCTTTCCTCCAAAAGATTTGGTGCTCATTGGTCCATTGACATCCACGTGGATTAATTCACCAGTACTGGTAGCGTGTATTGTTTGTGTTTTGAATGGCAGCCTATGCATCTTTCCAACCGCACAGCCATCACAAAATTCACTCTTGGCATCGTCCACATTAATGTTCATTCTTTTTAAAATATTCTTCACACGTTGTTTACTTTGATGACCAAACCTTTCGTGGTACACTTGCAATGTTTCAGATGAAGGCATCAAGTTCACATGATTCATTTTTGCATTTCTAACAACACGCATGTTCAACACATAAAGTCCATTTTTCACATAACCTGTCATAACAATATTGCCATTGACTTGTTTTCGAACACAGACACTATTATAACTAAAATTAGTACTGTAGCCTCTGCAGGCTATGGCTCTCACAGACAACAGATTAGCACTTGTATCAGGGACGTACAAAACATTGTCCATTCTGGCATTGTACCATTTATTGTTTCGTCGAATTTGGTTGTAAACTGTTCCTTGACCGTACACACACATTTTGACATCTTGTTTTCCCAATTAAATTACTTGAGGAGCATCAAATTCACTATACGAAACAAAATACTGTTTGTTGGGAGTGTTATGATTTGTAGTGCCACTGTCGCAATACTATTTATTTGGGTCACTGTGATTACTGGTACACACACCCATAGCGTATGAAGTAAATGCAGCGTGTTCACTTTCTCGCTTCTTCTCTTTTCTTTTATTGCTGTCACGAGTGTTCTGTGGACACTCTGCTGCCCTGTGACCTAATTGTTCGCATATATTACACGGAAACTTCTGTTTTAATTGTGACTTCGTCATCTTTACTTGCTGATTACTTGTTTGCCGTTTTCTTGTTTTAGAAACGACGAAAGCTGCACTTCCATTAATGTCTTGTTCACGCAGTTCAATAGTACAGAGTTTCTCAATTAATAAATTCAAACTTTGCTTTTCTGTCGGTATCGTATCCCAGAGATCCTTAAAATTGTCGTAGTCTTTTCCCAGTGTAGACAAAATTCGGCCATTAAAGATTCTTCCAGATAGCGTATTTTCTTCATGTTTTGCTAATTCATCGTTCAGGTCCACAAATAACTTTTACAGTTTGGCTACATGTGCAATAATATCTTCCGTTTCATCACGTTTAACACGGAAAAATGTTTCAATCAACATATTCAAACCTGAGTACTGCTACGTTCAAATCGGCCGCGTAGTTTGTCCCAGATTTTTTCAGAATTCTTGCACGTTAAGACGAGTTCTGCAACAGGTTTACTTAGCGCACTTGTTATAAAACTTGCTACCTTTGCGTCCCCAGCTAGCACTCAAGCTTATTTCAAGGTGGATATTGAGTTTAGGTTCAGTTGAAAATTCAAGATTGAAAAATCAACCTGTTACACAGCTTATTTCAGGGTGGATATTGAGTTTAGGTTCAGTTGAAAATTCAAGATTGAAAAATCAACCTGTTACACAGTTTACATCAAGCTGTAAAAATTTAGCTTCAATTATAATAATTTTCTCAAACTTGAAATAAACTGTAATTTCCCTGGAAGGCTGTACAGCAGATGCGCGTGCAGCATAGCTTCCATAGATGTCCACGGGAAGCGCCACAAGTGTTTATAAGCCTTGCACTGACTCTGCTAGGTTTACGACCATTTTACCTTTGTGACACGCGTTAATGATTGTTGACTGTTGTGAAGTTTGTTTTATACTGGAAAATAGTTCGGTAAGTGTGTGGCGTCTCGTGCCTTACTGCTACACCAGGTCTGAAGAGGATATATAGTGTATTACAAGTATGTTGGTGCATTTTTGTCTAGTGGTACGTTAATATTACAAATGTTAAATACTATTACGTAACATAAGGAAATATCGTATTCTTTTACATAGAAAAATTGAGCCTGGATGAAAGTGAAATGAATTACCAGCTAAGAATACATATTACAAGTTGTTCAGCAAAAAGAGATCATTTTAAACTAGCTCTCTAGTACGTGGCACCAATAAATTAAAACTTAACGTTATTTTAAAAATCTCGCCTTTTTATAAATATCGCTATATTACATTTGTTTACTTGTAAGTACTCGTGTGTGTCACACCATGAATGAATAATCGTGAAGTGCAAAAAGTTTCTTTGTGAATACAAATAGTAATGACATGGTGAACGGGAAAAAGTACATCAAGAACCAGTCACTTCATAGGTGTCAGTCTTTTATATTTACGTAGCTTTGACTGCTCTTCAATTGCGGTAATATAAAATTTCTTCCTGTTAGTGTGACACTCTTGCACAAAGTAAACATGCTCAAAAAATTCAAGTCAAAGAAGTCTTAAAGTTGGGGCAACAGTAAAATCAGAGTTGCAGTCTGTTATTACGCAATCAGTCTTGAGAGATATTGTTGAAGCTGTTAATTCTTTCTGTGGTGATGGACACAAAATTTCTTGTGACTCATGCTTGGCAAAAGTTAAGCATATTCATAATAAGCGTAACATTACTTTTCATATTTAGGTTGATCAGTTTCAATTTTTTACATTTATTATGTTTAGGTGTGGCTAACATTTTCTTTTACCTGTTACAAGATCATTATACCAGCGGAAGTCAGCGAAATTTGATCCTGCTCTGGTCTGTGTGCTGGGGCCGGAGGGGCGTCAGAATAATTAAATTCTGAAATAAAACAATTTTAAACACTTTGAAAATAAAAATTTTTAAACATAAATGTCTTCATAATTTTTTCACACCATTTCCATTCTGATATTTATTTAATTAATTAGGTTCAATAAATTCAGATTAATAATTATATAGCTTAAAACAAGCTGTACATACCAGGCTGTATTCTACGTGTGTAGATACAGCTGGAGCCAAACTTGATAAGTCAAGCTTGAAATATAGCTTGAACTCTGCCAACTTTGATGTTTGTTTCAAGCTTGAATCCAACTAACAGGCCTGAATATTCCAACTTTGATCAAGCTTATATACT
Source organism: Schistocerca cancellata (assembly GCF_023864275.1). NCBI lineage: Eukaryota > Metazoa > Arthropoda > Insecta > Orthoptera > Acrididae > Schistocerca > Schistocerca cancellata. Next base: position 870,789,046 of record NC_064626.1, on the reverse strand, counting down.
TGAACTTTACATCTGGAAACAAGTTTGAAACCGGCTTACTGTGCTATCTGGATCGTCCTTGTGCCATTCCATGTACGCTTCTTTTGGTGCACTTGTCGCATCTTGCAGCAGCTCTACACATTCGCGGGTACCGTTAATAGTATCTTCTAATCTATATGAACGTAGCATCATAGAAATATGCCGTTTCCATTTGGCCCAGTCCTCACGTCCTTAAAGCTTATCAATGCTGACCTTATAATCGCCGCTAGCAATCATGTTTTTCTTAACAGAAGTAGGCTCATTTCAAATATTGTTTTAATTAAACTATGTTGTTTGCCTTTACACGTGTACTGGGCCCATAACCTGATGATCAATATTATTTTAAAGGCAAGAAAACATTTTATTAATTTCATAATTACACCCTGGATACGAAAAAAAACACATTTACTAAAAAAAAACCACAGAAGTTACACGAAAGCAAAGAATAAAATATTGACAGCAGAGTCATGGAGCAGCACATAAACATAGATCTGAAGGAATTTTTTCTTTTCTTTTAACAATTAAGTTATAATCCAAAGAATCTGGGATGTTATTGGGTATTTCATTAACACAACGAAATTAAAAAAAGCTTGTAGTCATTTTTTTAAAAAATGCCACGAATCGTGCATGATTGTGTCGGCAGAAACATGCAATAATTAGTTATTGCACTCTAATCCCAAGAATGTGGGATGTTATTGTGTGTTTCATCAACATAACGAATATCTGAACGAAGGAACCATAAGCACAACGAAAGTAAAAAAGCGAGTAGTCATTTTTTTAAAACTCTGGTTAATTGTGCATAAATCTTATAGATAGAAACGTAAAATAGGCAGAAATTAAAGTGTTTCGTATTTTTATAAGAGCCAATGGATTGTATATAATTATTCTGGGCAGAAACGTTAAACCGAGAAATTAATGTGGTTCCAAAGATAATTCCAAATGCTGCTGGACTTTTAATTTTGCCTTCATGTTGGATATCAACTCAGCAAATTTTGCTCTTCAGAAATAAATTATTACTGATGATTATAACGTATAATGTAACCTGCTTATAACACGTCATTAAATTTTTTTATGCGCTGTATACTGTGAAACGACAATTATATTTCGTCTATAATTGTTACTCACATTTTAATATTTAAGCAGTATCAACTACAAAAAAAGGAAGTTTCCTAGTAGTTGCGAAATGATGTTAAACACTGACTGTCACAATGGGTGAGCTACTTGACAACATTACCTCAGCAGTCCACAGTTTTTAGCAGCACTATGTGATGTTTCATATGCGATGGTGGAATACTGTGTTTGTTAATTCTCTTAATAGACATGGTATAAATTTTGGGGGTGTTTGGCATGATTACTATAGCTATTTCCACATTACCTAAGTGTCACACTAAAAGTAGCTAAAATTGGCAACAGCACTCACTGCTTTAAGTTGCATAAAATGCTGGTAAATATGACTTGCATATCATTGTTTTTCCACAGTATACAACATATAAGGAAAAATAATGACACGTCAGTACATGTACAGTACATAATGACAGGTCAGTACACTATAATCAACCGCAATAATTTATTTTGGAAGAGCAGAATTTTCTGTGCTGATCTACAGCATGAAGGTAAAATTAAAATTCCTGCAACGTTCGGAATTACCTTTGGAACCACGTTAATTTCTAAGTTTAACATTTCTGACCAGATGAATTATGTACAATCCACTGGCTTTTTTAAAAATACGAAACACTTTAATTTCTCTTTATTTCACGTTTCTACCCACATGATTCATGCACAGTTAATTAGATTTTTTAAAAATGACTAGACGCTATTTTTGACTTCGTTATTGTTATAGTTCCTCCGTTAAGACATTCATTACATCAAGAAACACACAATAACATCAAAAACTGGTGAGATTACAGCTTAACAATTAATTTAACTGGGATGAGCATACCACTCAACCGCTGTTCTACCATGGAGGTATCCTTACCTCCATGGTTTCTACACATGTATTTACACAAGGACCATAGAATAAAAGGTTATTTACATTTAGCTTTCACGTTACCATGCATTCTCTGTGGTACAACTGCAAAGATCGATATACGTACTCCTAAAGTCGATTTAGGTTTATTTACGTCACGATGACATAGGGTTCTCCTAACCTAGGGTGAGATGAATGCTACCAGTGACTGACAGCATAAAGCTTCTTAGGGTCTGGAGGTCGTATATTTCTCCAAGGAATTTAAACCTTTCATTACTGAAATGTGTCTTCATTAGGTTGGTTGTGACTCTGTATTCTGAAAAGCTACACAAGACTTGGGCCTAGAGCCTTAAGTGTTATGACCACATGGCGGTAATAATCAGTAAAGCAGCAACATACACAGTGACTCTACTTAACAATTCAGGTCCTAAGACAGGATCTAAAGCAGAAATAAATGTCTGCACCGACTTTTAAGCCAAAAGGAAGAACACAGAACTCATAGCCTCTGCCCTAATATACAAAGTCAGTGTACTTACAGCTCTTCATGTAGTGCAATTTGCCAGTATGAATATTCAATGTCTGGTATGGTGCGGTACTTAACATTATGGAATTTTTGAAGTTGTTCATCCAGGTTGTCAGGCCACATCCCAATAGCACAATAATTTTATTCATTCATCATACGTCAGGCATGAGGCAGACACTACTGTCTGAGCTGCTAATGGCCAAAGTGGGGCTACAGTAAGGAGATAAGGATGATTGTATTATTTCCTAGTTTAGCATAGTATTGATCTATTTCCTCACAGCCTCCTTCTTGGCCCACAGGATGCGGTAAGATGAAAAGCAGGTTTTGTATGGGTACACCTCCATTTTTTTATTTGTACCCTTTGATTATGCCAAAGCATCATTGAAAAACACAAGCATAATGTATTAAAACTGCAAGCAGTTCTTCCTTTTGTTCTTTTGTAAGACACACTGTCTCACTTACCTTGGCACACACAATCTCGGGGCTCTCTTCCTGTTACTGCTTAATTCCCTATGTGTTTACAAACATGATGACAGGATAGAAGAATTGTACTTGAACATCACCTGTGTGTTGTAGCCTGCTTTCTCTGGTGTTTGAGATCACTAGGTCTACTGAATACTATTGGTCGTTCACAGTGAAATGACTCTTTCCCCTAACCAATGTCAATTTGTACTTGCTACTTCCTAGATGTGTCTATGTATAGGAATCCATGCCTGTAGTTTTATGCTTATGACCTACAGCTGTTTGGATTTTACAGTTTTTGACTGGAGGTATTGGTATGTATCCTCATTTTTGTAATTGGTGAAACAAACCCTGTGAAACTATATTGGCGGTAGCTCCAGTGTCCAGTACTGTGGGTACCCTTAGACCAAGTATTTGTGCATTGATTAGTGCCTGTACTATGTATTCATTTTCATCTACACGGTTGGTAATATCTTCCTGAAACAGGTCATCTTTTATATCAGCACAGTTGTAGTAACTAAGAAAACAGGTTTAACTAGTTCCAAGCCCCCACTCCCATTACTAATCATCGAATGGGCTCCTATAGAGAACAGTTCAAGTTTTCTGAATTACCTTGAGCACTGACTTCCTTATGAGGAGTAACCTCAACTATGTTCACACTATCACCAGTTAGTATTTTGTGCAGCTCTCGATTCAGAATTTCATTCTCCCTGGCCACTACTTGAAATGTGATTTTGATTGAACTGGTTATAGTCAGACAGTTGTGGATTATTTTATTGCCTGATTGTGTTATGCCCTTACCAGTGGCTGTTCAGGTAATTGCCCCGAGTCAGCAGTGCATTGTACATTTCCTGATTATATCCTCTCTCGCCATTAAATCCTGACTGACTGAAATTCTGTCCTTGGTTATCTTTGTATCGCCACTAGACTTCTCGTTTCTTGCCATCACCAAATTGGTTGCTATTGGTATTGATGCGAGGAAGATGTGGCTGCCAACCGTATTGGTTATTATTGCCATTCCCACCGTGTTGTTTGTTAGTTCTTCTGGGGTCTGCCTGCACAATGCCACTTTGTGGTTGCGCAGGTCTCGCTTCATAGATAAATCAATGGAATTGAGAACTGAGAGGGAATTCTCTATATTGTACTCAGGAGTGGTGATTAATTTCTCCCAAGTGTTAATCAGTTGAAGGTTTTCCAAAATTTTTAGCACATGTACATGTGAAATTGTGTTTGTCCAGTAATGAGTTTTATTTAGATACATCTCAAAGTATCTTCTGAGCACTCTGTGTTTACTGCTGAATGGCGTCAGGTTAAACTCTTTGCATCTCAATCTCTCTTGTACAGAGATGGGCCAGAACTTGTCTAGGAATGCTCTTTCAAACTGTTTGTAGATAGGACATTTTTCGTCATGTTAGTGGCCCACAGCAAGATGTCACCCTGCATATAGCCTACCAAAAATGTATCCCTTGGGAAAATGTACCAGAAGGCTCCTATGAACATGACTGGATTTGTTTGCTTACCTTCAGAAGAAAAAATCGGAAACTCTGAATCATAATAAGCCTTCATCCAGGAGCAAAGCAGGAGGGCAGGCAGCTCTGTTCATTGCTGGTGTGGCATTTTTTTAATGTGCAGTATCCAGTCGTATTCTGAATACTCCTGTGCAACAGATACCTCTGTGCAACAGGTACAGAAGTCCATAGTGCCTGTTGCATGTTATAGTTGCGATCTATTTCATCTGACAGGTTAGGGTTCACCTGAGGACATATGTTTGGATTATCTACCCTGTTCATGGACACCTGATACCTAGCTTGCAGTTGAATGTTCCTTTTCCTTTTCAGTGTTAGTAACAATATTAGTCCACTGCTGTCAACCTCTGATCTATTTCAGCTCTTCATTCTGCCTTCTGTACCTTCATTGCCTCCTCAATCACATCTACATAACCCTTACGCTTGTGGACAACCTTAAGCGTGACAGTACTGCCTTGGTCTAGGATACCAGCCTCAGCTCTGTTCTTTATTTCCTTAATGTCTTTATTCTCCTTTCTCATGAACTGAGTATTTAAACCCATGCTACTTAGTTGCAATGGTAGGTCTTGCACCTGTTCAGGTAGGCCTTTATACACTGTTTACAACCTGTCAATGGTATCTGTGAGTGTATTTATATTTTCGCGCAGTTGTCACTGCTCCTGCTGCGTTTTTGTCTGACCCTCAAATACCTCTTTCACCTTTTCTGTGAACTGTTCTTCTATATTGTCTACTGATGACACCTTTTGGCTTACATTATCTTGTAACAAATCACTGAGCAATTGTGTTTTTACATCTTTCCCCATACTTATAAGTTTATGCAATAATTCATTTGAAAGATCATCATGCAAATCTTTTGTCAAGTCACTGAACTGTTGTGTTATGATGGTTCTGAAATCGTCGAGTGTGTGCTTTTGATGTTCAAGTAATTCCCTTTGTGTATCTGTCTGTTGTGTCTGTTGTTTTGAAAACTCATTAAATTTTTCATCAATACTTCATTTGAATGTTCGTTTTTGCTCTTCCTTAAATTAATTCAAATCAATGAACCTTTGCTTAAATATGTGTTATAAGATTTGCATCATGATTGGATTTCCTGCTAGCACAATGCACCTTGTCCAATCATGCTTACATTAGGCATAAGTGCAGCAGGCAAAGAATGATTTAATAAGTCTGTGCTGTGATGCATTACATGTTCACTGGAGGTGGGGGGGAGTACTCCCTGGAGAAAATTGTGTCCCTGTCTCATCTGCTGTCATCACTGTATCGTTTCGAATGATAATGTTACTATCATCTGTGTCAATGTTAATTGAAAAATTAAATTGGTCGTCATCACTGCGACTGACATTTTCAGTTTCAATTTCATTTGTTGCTACATCCATTTTGGCAATATCTTGTGCCTGGTTATCCGACGATGGACTGGCAACAATGTGCCTAATGTGCGTACTTATTTTTTGATACTTTTAGAAAATGACAATGTAAATGAACAATTTTGAAAATCAAATGTTCTGTTTGTAATAGGATACCACTACGAGACCTATTCAGTGTTGCCTTGCTAACATGTATCAAAATACACTCCTGGAAATGGAAAAAAGAACACATTGACACCGGTGTGTCAGACCCACCATGCTTGCTCCGGACACTGCGAGAGGGCTGTACAAGCAATGATCACACGCACGGCACAGCGGACACACCAGGAACCGCGGTGTTGGCCGTCGAATGGCGCTAGCTGCGCAGCATTTGTGCACCGCCGCCGTCAGTGTCAGCCAGTTTGCCGTGGCATACGGAGGTCCATCGCAGTCTTTAACACTGGTAGCATGCCACGACAGCGTGGACGTGAACCGTATGTGCAGTTGACGGACTTTGAGCGAGGGCGTATAGTGGGCATGCGGTAGGCCGGGTGGGCGTACCGCCGAATTGCTTAACACGTGGGGCGTGAGGTCTCCACAGTACATCGATGTTGTCGCCAGTGGTCGGCGGAAGGTGCACGTGCCCGTCGACCTGGGACCGGACCGCAGCGACGCACGGATGCACGCCAAGACCGTAGGATCCTACGCAGTGCCGTAGGGGACCGCACCGCCACTTCCCAGCAAATTAGGGACACTGTTGCTCCTGGGGTATCGGCGAGGACCATTCGCAACCGTCTCCATGAAGCTGGGCTACGGTCCCGCACACCGTTAGGCCGTCTTCCGCTCACGCCCCAACATCGTGCAGCCCGTCTCCAGTGGTGTCGCGACGGGCGTGAATGGAGGGACGAATGGAGACGTGTCGTCTTCAGCGATGAGAGTCGCTTCTGCCTTGGTGCCAATGATGGTCGTATGCGTGTTTGGCGCCGTGCAGGTGAGCGCCACAATCAGGACTGCATACGACCGAGGCACACAGGGCCAACACCCGGCATCATGGTGTGGGGAGCGATCTCCTACACTGGCCGTACACCACTGGTGATCGTCGAGGGGACACTGAATAGTGCACGGTACATCCAAACCGTCATCGAACCCATCGTTCTACCATTCCTAGACCGGCAAGGGAACTTGCTGTTCCAACAGGACAATGCACGTCCGCATGTATCCCGTGCCACCCAACGTGCTCTAGAAGGTGTAAGTCAACTACCCTGGCCAGCAAGATCTCCGGATCTGTCCCCCATTGAGCATGTTTGGGACTGGATGAAGCGTCGTCTCACGCGGTCTGCACGTCCAGCACGAACGCTGGTCCAACTGAGGCGCCAGGTGGAAATGGCATGGCAAGCCGTTCCACAGGACTACATCCAGCATCTCTACGATCGTCTCCATGGGAGAATAGCAGCCTGCATTGCTGCGAAAGGTGGATATACACTGTACTAGTGCCGACATTGTGCATGCTCTGTTGCCTGTGTCTATGTGCCTGTGGTTCTGTCAGTGTGATCATGTGATGTATCTGACCCCAGGAATGTGTCAATAAAGTTTCCCCTTTCTGGGACAATGAATTCACAGTGTTCTTATTTCAATTTCCAGGAGTGTACAATGTCAGTGTAACTCAATTGTATACACACATTTCTCTCCCTAAAATTAATTTTTTGTCAGATGTCTATGTATTTTATGAGAATGCTTCAATTTATGGATTAGATTAGGAAAAGCACTATGATCACTATTGGCAGAGATGCTACGAAGTGTAGTCACACACACAATGCATCGTGAATTTTCCTAACTTTTCATTGGCTTTCTCACTCCTTCCAGAATTAATTCTCCAACTGATAAACATGCACATCATGTGATTCCCATTGTCACTGCAATAAGATAGTATCCCATTCATGAAACAGAGAAGCACAGTCATAGACAATATTTTTATTCATTCTTCGTTACTAGATGGGCATTCTGTTAGTAAAAGGGCGAATGGCCTTTCAGACCATGATGCACAAATTTTAACACTAAAATGTTTTTGTACTCAAACCAATGTCATTACAAACTACGTAGGAAAGTTAATCCAACAGCAATGGAGAGTTTTTTAAAACTTGTCAGGGAACAAGAGTGGCAAGATGTTTATAGTGCGGAAAATATAGATGATAAATACAATGCTTTCCATAACACATTTCTCATGCTCTTTGAGAGTTGCTTTCCATTTGGCTGACTAGTGGGTTAAGGATATCATGTAGAACAAAGCGGGAATTATATCAAAATGTTAGAAGTAGTCACAATCAAGCTACAGTAGCCCATTACAAACAGTATTGTAAGGTGATTAAAAATGTTATTAGCAAGCCAAAAAGTATGTGGTAAGCAAATAGAATAGCTAATTCACAGGATAAAATTAAAGCCATATGGTTAGTTGTGAAGGAAGTGTCTGGTCAGCAGCACAAGGTCGATGATGTAAAGTCATTAAGCAGTAATAATATTTCTGTTACTGATAAATCAGATATATGTACAGTATTTAACAATAATTTTCTGAGCATTGCTGGTGAATTAAATAAAAATTTAGTTTCTACAGAAAATCATATAAATTTCTTAGCAAATGCCTTTCCGATATTGACGTCTGAAATACTCCTCTGTGATACAGACAAGAGGGAGATTGAGTCAATAATTGAATCACTGAAGACTAAGGACTCTCATGGTTATGATGGAGTGTCTAGCACAATATTAAAGTACTGTGCTGCACATGTCAGCCCTGTTTGCCATATTAGTAATTTTTCCTTTAGGAATGGTCAGTTTCCTGAGCGATTAAAGTACTCAGTAGTAAAGCCGCTTTATAAAAAGGGAGAAAGGGATAATGTAAATAATTTTAGACCTATATCTATGCCATCAGTGTCTGCAAAAGTTATCGAAAAGGCTGTGTATGTAAGGTTAATTGATCATTTTATATCACACGATTTGCTATCAAATGTACAGTTCGGCTTTAGAAATCGTTTGACAACTGAAAATGCTATTTTCTCTTTTCTCTGTGATGTACTGGATGAGCTAAACAAAAAGTTTCGAACGCTTGGCGTATTTTTTGATTTAACAAAGGGATTTGACTGTGTTGATCTCACAATATTGCTCCAGAAGTTGGACCATTACGGAATAAGGGGAGTAGCTCACAATTGGTTCACCTCTTACTTTATCAACAGGCAGCAAAAGGTCATTATTCACAATGTTGATAATGGCTGTGATGTGGGATCTGAGTTGGGTACTGTCAAGTGGGGGGTGCCCCAGGGATCAGTGATGGGGCCGCTCCTGTTCCTTATTTATATAAATGATATGCCCTCTGGTATTATGGGTAACTCTAAAATATTTCTGTTTGCTGATGACACTAGCTTGGTAGTAAAGGATGTTGTGTGCAACATTGACTCAGTTTCAAGTAGTGCAGTACATGACCTCAGTTCATGGCTTGTAGAAAATAAACTAACGTTAAATCACAGACTCAGTTTTTGCAATTTCTCACACACAATTCAACAAAACCTGACGTTTTAATCTCACAGAACGGGTATATGATTAGTGAAACTGGACAGTTCAAATTTCTTGGTGTTCAGATAGATAGTAAGCTGTTGTGGAAAGCCCACATTCAGGATCTTGTTCAAAGACTTAATACTGCCATTTTCACTATTCGAACGGTATCAAAAGTGAGTGATACTTCGACACGTAAATTAGTCTACTTTGGTTATTTTCATTCACTTATGTCGTATGGTATTATGATTTGGGGTAACTCTTCCCATTCTAGAAGGATATTTTTGGCTCAGAAACGAGCCATTCGGGCAATAAGTGGTGAGTTCACGAACCTCTTACCGACCTCTGTTCACGAGTCTGGGTGACACAAGTCTGGGTGACATTGGCCTCTCAATATATTCCTTATTGTCGTTTCTTGTTACCAATATTAGTTTATTTCCAAGAATAAGCAGCTTTCACTCGGTTAATACTCAGCCGAAATCAAACGTCCACTTGGATCGGACTTCCTTAACACTTGTGCAAAAAGGTGTGCAGTATACTGCTGCGTCCAATTCAATAAGCTGCCACTCGAATTCAATAATCTTAGCAGTAATCCACGCGCTTTCAAATCGAAACTGAAGAGTTTCCTCATTGGTCACTCCTAATCTGCCGAGGAGTTCTTGAAAAATTAAGCTGATTCTTATTGTATTGCTGATAGCATTTACTTAAACTTACGGACTGACTTTTTTTCAGGTTCATGAACATTTATTTTTATCTGTTATTACTTTTATGTTGTAAGTTCATGTACTGACACGTTCCATGACCTTGGGGATTTGCTCCTCAATTTGGCCGTACGGAACTTGACGTGTAAATAAATAATTACTATAATATAAAATTTACAGGATTATATAATTATTTTAAACTATTACAAACCTGCTAACTCTCTCTCCTGATGGTGACATCCTACTGTAGGTCGCCAGATATAGTGCTGGAGAGAGGGATAATGTGGATTGCCCAGATCTACAGTAATTATCATTAAGCTGCACCTTGTCTCCTCAACCATATACAACAATGCCAGCATGGCTGTGGTGGCTATTTTCTCTTCGTGTTGACGTTGTCTCTAAAAAAGTTTCACTTAAAAATGGAAGTCCTCGTTGCATCGGGATGTGGAGATAGGACTTAGTTTGGTAAAAGAATGAAAACTTGTGACTTCTGCATATTATAACTTTTACTTAACACAGTTGCGTATATCTTTATCACACAAGCTCAGAATACCAACAGACTCTGAGATCAGTGAAAAAAAAAATGATAGTTTTGTTCTTCAATTTTCTGTCAGCATAGGCGTTATCATACCTCCTATGATACCACTGCTGAACAGGGACAGCATGAATGTTTATTTATAGGTGTATGTCATTTAAAGAACCTACACACTATTTTCAGAGAGTGTTGTGGGTTAAAACCAAACCGCTGCATGATGATGTGATGAAGCAAGCTGGGATAATTTTATTTCCCCTCTTGTTTTGCCATTGCCTACTTAAATTAATTTTGTTACTTTTACCTATTTACCATTAACATATCCATGTATAATGTGCATTTCCATAAAAGAGAAATATTGGCCCTCAGTCTTAAAGTAAATAACACCAGATCTAATTTTGTGCTTAGTTTTATGTATGTAATTGATTTTCTAATTTATTTTGACTATTCCTAGTTAGTTTCATTTGTCATAAGGTGAAAACAGTGATTGTTTCGTTACTTAAAATCTATTGTAGACATATAAATGAGTATAAATTCTATAATAATTGTAAACATTTGGAAGACGAAGTACTATTAATCTTAAAGTACCTATTTAGCTCTATTGAAAAACCAGCCTGTCATAAGTTCCAAAGTAATTAACAGTTTTATCAAAAGTATTGTGTGCATAAGCACATTTGTTAATTTCATGATTTAAACAAATGATTCAGACTAAACCTCGTAGTAGAAGAAACTGTTAAAAAAATGCAATTTGTCAATGTATTCAGTTAATTTAATGAGTTAAGTTTTAATTGTAACTTCTGTAAATTGAACTTCAAACAATGTGTAATTTTAGCACCTATCATTGTGATGATATATAAGGGCCCAATTTTGGGTCACGAGACAGTAAAGTCCACGGCCGAGTTTCTGACGAGTAACCTGTGCAGATTAGAACAACAAAATGCTTCAAATTAATTGTGGAATGAGTGTTAAACAATTAGGTTATGTGTAAAAACAGTGACAGCGACTTCTCCATGTGTACCTGATTATTCTTCAAGAACTGTGAATTTTGTGGTGATGTTTTTACTGTTCATAGATGTTCAACAAGAAACTATGTAGAGTGTTGCCTGCAAACTATTAATGAGGCTTATGGAATTTTAAACAATAGGTCACTGGCTATACATATAGAACTGTGTATTACTGAGGGGTTGTGAACAGCGAAATTAAAATATGGTGAAGTGCAACTGTGCATCTGTCGGCTACATCATTTACAGTAGTCAGTATCAGAATTACAAACTCCATTTTTCAGCCAGTGTAGCAATGCAGTAAGTCAACCCTAAGGAAAATCAACAAACAACAAAATAAATAAAGCAGGAGGAACTGCCACAATGTATCTGGATGACATCACAGTGTTTTCAAGGAGGAGTTCAAGAGATTTCAAAGAGGAGTTCAAGAGATTTCAAAGACAATGTGCTGAGTATTGATAAATGTGATTTTGCAGCAACAGAAGTAAACTAGCTCAGGCATGTGACGAGTTACGAAGGTAAAAAAACTGATTCATTGTGAAGTGTCAACGGTACATAATTTCTTGCCACTGCAGACAGCAAACCAATTTGGAATCGTTTTTAGGACTTCATAATTCTAATAGGAAATCTGTCAAAAATTTTACTGAAATTACTGAGCCTAAAGACTGCTTGTTGAAGAATTGAGTAAAAATTGGAATGATGTACTGACTAACAGGCAGCTTCTGACTCCACAAAATAGCCACTCTAGTCAGATCCATTGTATGTATTCCCCAACTTCCAAGAGGGATTTCTTTGTCCTGTAGTGTGAGCAATGTGGCAATTGAATGCTCTTTCAGCCAGAGAATATACTGAATGACACATGGAAGAAGGCTGATTTTGAACTGCAAATCACTGAGTATGCAGTGGTGGGAGATTGTCATGGGGGTAGTTCTTCTCCATACATGATGCCAATTCAGTTACAATTGAGCTGAGGGACTTACAACATCATTTGTTCATCTATGACAGATTTGTTAGAAGAAGTGTCAGTAATGTGGCGAATGTTTCATGTACAATTCAGTCTCAGTTGACATAATTTATTCTGACTTTTAACACAATTCCCGGATGGGTGAAACGCTTCAGATCATATGGGAAGATAATGGGTAAGAAGCATACAGGCCTGACAAGAAGTGCAACACCAGGAAATCTTGCGAGAGTAAGGGAAAAAGGCAGTCAAAAGTCCTAGACAGTCAGTAAGGCATCGTGCTACTGTACTAGCAATCAGTCACGAATCAGTTTGATTCATTTTGCCTGCATTAAATTCCCATCTGTACAAACTCTTTATTGCGCAACAAATGAAGTCAATTGATTTTGCTGCATGTGAAACTTGGCTTGCAGTAGGCAAGTGATTTTGAGAGATAATGTGATTTTATTGATGAACAATTAAGCTCATTTAAACAGGACCGTCAATGAACAAAACCTGTGTTACTGGGCTCCTGAGTATCAACACCTTATTCAGCAATGTTCTTTATGCTCTGAGAAAGGTCACAGTCTGGTGGGCTCTTGGCTCTTTTGGCATTATTGGACCATGTATTTTTGGAGCAACAGTCGCTGTTAATTTGACTTGATCCCTTTAGAAGATTTTTGGTTCCAGCATGATGTTGCTACATCACACACCATGGAAGCTTCAATGGCAGTTCTTTGAAACGTGTTTCTTAGACAGATTATCTCACGTTTTGGCAATGTTCCTTTGCCTCCCATATCTTGAAACTTACCAGTTGTAAGGTAATGGGCGAATTGTGGCACCACGAAAATATTATAAGTTCAGAGTTGGCGTTGCCACACAGGCTGCTCGGCAAGTGCGGGCCACTCAGCAGGCCGACCACGTGGTGCTGGACGTTGGTCGAAGCAAGAGGGGTCCAGCCCAAGTGCGTGGCTGGGAATTCCATGGTGACGCTGTGTCGATGAGAGAGACTTGTATGCCAAGGGTGCCAAAAATGGCGGGCTTTGTGAAACCAGACTTTTCACAGTTCGTATAGAAATTAATAGTAGCCAGATGAATCATGATACCTCAAAAAGAACATTACCATTATTTGCATGACAGTTCTGACAGCGTAATCAGATTTTCAATATCTTTATTAGTTTAAAGTTTAGTATCTGACGATAAATTATACAAGTAACACCCAGCCACGAATTTCCAAAATCTAAACAGTTCATCCGATTTTGTCGATTGACATGTCTTTAGAAAGCTATTGGTGTAAACCTAAATTGGTATGAACTACAGGCATCTAACTTGAATATTGGAGGTCAAAGTGGCCAATTACTATCGATCGCGTCAGGCCATAAGTACTCCACACTCACACGAAAAAACATTAGCATCATGCTTATCAATATATTTATTCATCTATGTCGTTGTTTATATCCGATATATATTATTCATGAAGAAATTGGTTAAATATTTACTGTGTTTTAGAAAGCATAGAGACATTAGGCTACTGGCCTACCTTTTGTTGCTATTCCTTTGATATATGTTTATTTAATTTGTTTATATGTTTATTTAATTTGTTTATGTATTTAATAATGTGTGTTAGAGCATTTTTATGGTCCAGCTGTAAGAACATTTATTTAATTTCAAGTTATTTAAATGTAAATTCAGTAGCTCAAATGTGTTTCAATATGTGCGTGTGCGTTGTCTTGAACGCAGAGTGTGAGTGCTCTAGCCAATCACACATGGAGAGACTGTATGGAAGTGAGAGGGTACGGGAGAGGACATGAGGAGTTCTGAAAGGGCGGCATGAGGAAGAGTCATGCAGGACACGGCGCGTTCGAGACAGTACAGCGCGACTGATGCACAGTCGCAGCAGAGACTTGGAGATTGTGGAGCGGTTTGCGCGTGAATGCTGCAGATAGAGATATTTCAGAGTGCCGACTTGCGCACTTGTGAGATTTCCGTGGCTTCTACAGTGAAGACATGGTGTGCATTTAGAAGTGAATATCTCGCGAGCTATGTTGTTGTTCATAACTAATTACTTGCAGTAGGAATCTATTGTTTCCCTGTCATTCAACTTATATTTTATTTAACTGCTCGTCCATCGACACCAATAAGTGATTGCAGAAATATACTGCATTCTCAAAAGTACTTCTACTATTGTACTCATCATTTAAAGTCGTTAAGATAGTACCTGCAGATTTTATTTAATTGCAATCTTTCACTTATAAACTTCTACGTTACATTCAAAATTGCCGAGTGATAGGAACCTATGACCATTCGATTCATGTGTATATTCATATTGTATACTGTAGACTCAGCAGTAGTTGGCTTGTAATGCAGCAAATACCGGTACGTATCCCAGCCCCTAGACAATGAAACCAGCCAAAACTTTTTCAACTCTGAGTCAGTGGGTACATAGTACATCATTTCATCTTATTTTTGAAAGCCCGCACAGTGTGTGACTTTTTCTGTGGGAGTATCTCAACAGCCATGTCTATAGCCACAAACCATGAAATTTGAACCAGTTGCACAACACAATCACTTAAGTACTTGCTGGTATCCCTGCTGAGACTCTGGACCATGTGAGGGGGAATTTGGAGAAGAAACTTGAATCATGCAACCAAAATGATGGACATCACTTTAATGACATTATTTTTCACAAAGAAGTGTGTCCACAGCTAGTGGCTAGGGTTGCTACTTCTGGATCACAGGGTCCCGGGTTCCGTTGTCGGATGGTTTGGGGATTTTCTCTGCCCGGGGACTGGGTGTTTGTGTTGTCCTCATCATTTCGTCATCGTTGTCATTCTTGACAGTGGCTATATTGGATTGTGTACAAACTGGACTGTGTAATAAGTGGGACTTTGTACAGTTGAGTGCCCCACAAACCACACATCATCATCATCACCAAAGAAGTCTGACCTGCATTAAATGACAAGTAATCAGCTTTGATTAATGATAATAAAAATACATTAATTTTGAAACTGACTGAGTGTTCTTTATTTATAAATCATCCATATTCTATGTGTCACCCTGTATAATAAGGAACACCCAGTGGCACATGCAGTGAGACAACTGAATAAATTGGAGTGGAACTGTTCAATTTTGGAGAAAGGAATGTCAACAGTTATCTACAGCATTCCTTACTTCCATTGTTATTTGTAAGGGCAAAATGTAAAATTAGCGACAGATCATGCAACACAAGTGGCTGTTGGGACTCAAAGACCATTCCGGTAGACTGACATGGTGGACACTGGTTGAGTGAAATTGATTACGGGATAGTGCACAAACCAGGGAAGAAGCATACTAGTGGCAATAGTTTAAGTAGGAAAAATGGAGTTTTACAACCCCCGGGTAATGAATGTAAAGAACACATGCCAGCTGATGTTGACTCTCAAGCATTTAGGTCACAACTGCAGTTCGTACAACATGACGACATATTGTGTAGAGAAGTGGGGACCATGCATGGTGGCACCCATGGTATTCAGGAACAGAATGTTATGAAACAAGTGCATGGCCATGTGTTGGTACCTCACGGCAATTGCAGAGCAACTGACTGATCAGTAGCTGAAAAGTTTTGATAGAGTATTACCTAAGTTGTTGATCAATAATGAAGAAACTGTGTACCTTGTAGACAACTAGCTGACCTTAGTCACCAATAAATTCCATTACAGAGACTGACAGAAGTGTCTAAATTATTTGAAACGATAGGACTTGATATTTTAGGTCCATTTAATTGAACATCAGCAAGTAATCATTACAAATCTTCCAATGGTGAACAACTGCTTGCTCACAGTTGGTGTTCCAGGCACTAATCTTATACACAGAGAAAGTACATCACACAATTTCTAAGTTATTAAGCTATTATGTGAACAGTAATTGTGACAACTGGGATGTGTACCTTATGTACATCATAACAGCATACAGTTCTAAGGTGCAAACTGTAAGACATGGTATATGACAGAAAAATGCCTAAGTCTTCCAAAATGATAAAAATTAATGCTATGAACCAATGGTTAATTGGGAAAGAAACTTGCAAAAAGATTGCACGACATTTGGCAGAACACGAAACCTTAATTATGGCAAGAATAAAATCACAGAACATCAGAATAGTAATAAAAGTTATGACTAGGGACATAGTGAACATAATATTCCCATCTCCCAGCTATGGTCACCAATACAATTACGCTCCAGTGGATACAACCTATGTTCTATTGGTCAGAAAAGCTGTTGGAGGTGCCACCAACCTAACTTTCCAGAATGATATTCTGAAACCTCATCTCCTACACTGACTAGATGAATTTGTAACATCACAAAAAGAATGCAACACATAGGAGCAAATGTGTCAACATGTGTGAAAATATTGTGACAGACAAAGCCACAGTATTATGACCAAATGTGTTATGACTGCCAGTGTTGCACCAGTCCTGATTGCAATTTGTGTAATCTACTTTTGTTTTAAATGAAGATTTATACACCATTCTGAGTTACCTGCATGCTAGGTACCCGTTGACTGGTTCACTAACAGAATTACCTTTTTACATGCTAATAAGTGAAACTTAAGACAATAAATAACAAGTTAAATTAGTAGATGAGTTGAGAATTTATAAAAGATTGTGGTAGTGTGCAAAGGATAAATTCAAGACTTTATATGGGTTTAGGAGCATAAGTTCAATGGACTAAATGTGAAACATAACGTTATAAGTTTTAGGGTTAAAAGATGAACATTGTGGTTCAATTTCATGGGAGCACAAAGAAAAGCACACCATCTACTGCATACCGGTTGATGTAAATCTTTTATGACAAGATGGTTCCAGGAACATCTGGGGCAAAACTTAAAGGCAAAATTTATGAAGGAACATAGCTCGTGTGCAGTTGAAGTGGTACTGAATAGCATATTTAATGACAGGTGGATTGGTTGTCGAAGGACGTTCACCGGATCTGACGTCCCCAGATATCTTTCTGTGAGGAGAGTTGAAGGATATTTGCTATCGTGATCCACCGACAACACCTGATGACATGCGTCAGTGCATTGTCAATGCATGTGCGAACATTACAGAAGGCGAACTACTTGCTGTTGAGAGGAATGTTGTTACACGTATTGCCAAATGCATTGAGGTTGACGGAAATATTTTGAGCATTTATTGCATTAATGTGGTACTTAGAGGTAATCACGCTGTAACAGCATGCATTCTCAGAAACAATAAGTTCACAAAGGTACATGTATCACATTGGAACAACTGAAATAAAATGTTCAAATGTACCAAGTTCTGTATTTTAATTTAAAAAACCTACCTGTTACTAACCGTTCGTCTAAAATTGTGAGCCATATGTGTGTGACTATTACAGCGCCATCTATCACAAAGTGAAAAAAGTGGTCCAACTAAAACATTCATATTTATTCATGTACTAAACGAATATGTAATAAAAAATGGGGGTTCCTATCTTAAAAACACAGTTGATATCCGTTTGACATATGGCAGCGCCATCTAGCGGGCCAACCATAGCGTCATCTGGTTTCCCCCTTCAAGCTAGACAAGTTTCGTTCTTTGTAGTTTTTTCGTTTGACACTTATTTCATGAGATATTTGGCTCAGTCACAATCAGTGGACCACTCTGTATATACAGGGGGAATCGCCGAAAACTTGCAGCACAAATGTTGCAAAAACAGAAAGTGCTATTGATGTGCAGTTATCATAGAATGGATTGGTAGTCAAGTGCTCACATTGTCCACCAATAAATCATTGCAATAATATTTAAAAAGCGTTTTTTTCTGGGAACACACAGTTTTTCAAATGGAACAACATCTATTTACATTAGAAAATTAAAAGTAGGGTAAATTAGAATTTCATTGGTGTTTGTTGTAGGATTCTAGTGCAAGTTGTTCACAAGATACCATATTCTGACAAATTTCAGCATGGACACTTGTTTGTGCCATTCAACCTGCATAGTTACTAGATACAAAGTTGTTATGTTTGCTTATAGTGCAGTGTGTGTTTCCTGAGTGTGTTGCAACTTGATAGTCGGTTAGTGTGTGACAGTCTAAGCAGTATGTCATGAGTGGAGAAAGGGGTTTGCCAATGCAGATAAAGCCAACATGCTCATGGTGTATGGATAATGCATGAAGAATTCTGGTTTGGTGTATGTGGCAAGATATCCCAATAGACATCAACCATCTCGGCAATTGTTTATCAACCTCTACAGCCAGTTATGTGAAAGTAATAAAGACTTACACAATGTATCAGAAGAAAACAAGTGATGACAGAAGAGGGGAAAATGAATGTCCTTGCTGCTGTTGCAGTTGATCCGCACTTAGCTCCTATCCATTTGCACAAGGAAGTGGCATTAATCAGGCAAGTGTCTTATGCATTCTCCATCAACAAATGTTCCAGCCCTATCATATCTCTCTCCATCAAGAGCTGCATGGAAATGATTGTGAGAATCATGTTAACCTCTGCACATGGACATTAAAAAAGCATAATTTTGATCTATGCATATCTTGTTTAGTCATGAAGCTATATTTACCAATCATGGCCAGTTAAACTGCCAAAACATACACTAGTGTTCTGTTGACAATTACTATTGGCTTCATCAGGTGGAACATCAGCATCCATGGAATGTAAATGTATGGTTTGGGATAGTGAACCATCAGCTCATAGGTCCATTTTTCATAGACAGAACACCGAATGTGACAAGTATCGCAGCCTCCTAACAGGCCATCTCTCATGGATGCTAGAAGTAGTTCCTCTGCATCCTAGGAGGAGCCTTTGTCACCAATATGATGGCTGTGCATTAAGTACTATAGTATTTCTTCATGAATTGTTTCCAGATCGTTGAATTGGATGCAGAGGATCTATACCTTGCCTGGCCCATTCCCCAGGTTTTATGCCTGTAGACTTTTATCTGTCAGGAAAGCTGAAAGACAGTGTCTAAAAGGGCATAACAATTACACCTGATGATGTGCAATAACTAATTACTGCAGACTGATTGGACATCCCCACTGAAATGCTAGCACGTGTGCAGCAGTTGTTCAATACCAATCTGGAAGTGTGTACTGCCTCTGCTGATGGTCATTTTGAACACAACCTGTGATAGTTAAGTGTCTTGTTACTGGTCAGAATCCACATAACTGTGGTATGCACTTGTGTTACCTTGTAGTGTGTGCTACCACAGGTATTGCACAAGTGTCGGTGTGGGAACTTTTCAAAATACAACGTCTCATTAATGAATCACACTATAATCCTGCAGCAAACACCACTGACATTCTAATTAATCCTCCTTTTAGTTTGTTAATGTCAATAGATATTTTTCCATTTAAAAAGTGTAGGTTTGCACAAAAAAACACTGAGTATCATTACAATCTGTTTATTGGTCAACTATGTGAGTTCCTGACTACCAATCCATTCTGTAAAAACTGTGCATCAATAGTACTTTCCAACTCTGAAATGTCTGCGTGGCACAATTTAGGTGATTGATCTTGTATTTGTAAAACACCTCATATAGAAAAAATTCTTGTGACATTATGCTACCTAAATGATTCTATTGTACGAAGACATTAAGCGTACAGAATATAATCTATATTACCAAATAAAACTCAATTCAATCAAGTAACTTAAAGTCAGATAGTGCCAACTGATATTTCTTCTCCTGCTTATTCATAAGCTACATGTACAAGTCTGTAGGATTATTACTAGTAACATTTAAGTAGGAAAGCAGAATAAGTTTGTCACTAAATTATTACTAATATTGTCAAGGATACAAAGATAGTTGATTGTGTACTCTGAACTCATTAAGTTACATCAATGATTAGTATGAAGGAGTAGATAAAAACAGCAGCAGAACAATGTAAGAGTGCCAACTCTTATGTCTAGAATCTAGAAATAATCATGATTATTGCTGTGAATAGATTAGTATAAGTTGCAAGTGATTGTTGGTATACTTTCCAGAGATAAAGTGACTGATTGCAGTGGCCCATGCCTGTTGAGCATAGCATGACTTGTTCTACATCCTTGAATGGCTTTGCTTCCAGGTGTAATTTATGGAACACAATGCGTGAATGAATGAACCAGTACATCTATGTTTGAATTATTTCAATTTGTATTATTCTGTTTTCATTCTTAATTTTCTTTATCAAAATTGGTGTCAAATTCATTTTATAGAACAGTTCCATTTCTTCAAAATAAATGAAAATCTTTGTGTTTCCTTGGTTTACTTTACAAATTTTGTATTCCAGTAATGTGACATATTGTACATACATATAGCTACACGTATCTTACAGTAATTTGAACAATCACATTTGTATCATTTGAAGTGAGTCAAATACAAAAAAGTCTTCCAAAAAAGGCTTCATTCAATATTAAACCTTTTAAAAAAGACCCGGTAGACATCAACTCTTATTTACTCATCCATATATTGTATAGCGCTGAAGTCTATGAGTCGCTCACTAACCTTGTGACACCCAGGAACTGAAATGTAAAAGAGTGAATATCAACACATCCAGAAAGCCTGAACATCCTTATTAATTTTAAATTTATGTTCCAAATAACTGTTATGACTAAACAAATGGAACTACAACACATTTTCAAATATTGTTTACCCTTGTAATATAAACGTCTAATAAAAGATGACAACGTTTACCTGACATGTAGCTGAGGGGCTTACATAGCCAACCCAGCATTATCATAAGTTCTGAATATCTTTTCAATAGCATTGCAGTATGCTGCTGTTCTCAGATCTAAGCACAACTGTAGTTCACTTGCTGTACGAAGTGTTTCCTGAAGAAAAGTAAACAAATTAAATATGAAATTAAATCCCAAACAAAAAGTTTCTTTGGATTCCAGGACTGTTATTACGTTTTTTCCCTTTAAGTTTTAGTAAATTCATTTCAATATATTTCATCTGGAGATTATACGTGCTATCAATGTTGTCAAAGTTTGAACAAAGAAAATAACTTTGAAAACAGCAGACTAAAGAACAACAAAATTCAGAACAAAAATTTATTCTCAGTGTAAGGCTCTCTCTCTCTCTCTCTCTCTCTCTCTCTCTCTCTCTCTCTCTCTTCATTCCAAATGTAGTTCTCCACACTGCTCAATCATGTGCAAACTTCTTCATCTTTAAGTAATTACAGCAACTTTTACATTACTGTATTTGCCTCTTGGTCTCCCTCTACAATTTTTTCCTTTCATTCTTCCCTTTAACACTAAATTGATCATCTCATGATGTCACAGAAAGTGTCCTATCAATAAATCTCTTCTTCTGGTCAATTTATGACACAATGATCTTTTCTCTCCAGTTCTATTCAGTACTTCCTAATTGGTTACATGAGCTACCCATCTAACCTTGAGCATTCTTGTGTAGGACTACATATCAAAATTTTTTAGTCTCTTCTTATCTGAGCTGCTTATCATCCACATTTCCCTGCTGAACAAAACTCTGTTCCCAAAAAATACCTTCAGAAAAAACTTCTTAACATTTAAATTTATGTTCACTATTAATAAACTTCTCTTCAACAGAAATGCTTTTCTTCCCATTGCCAGTGTACACTTTATGTCCTCTCTACTTCGGCCATCATAAGTTATTTTACTGTCCAAACAGCAAAAATTATCTACTACTTTTAGTGTGTCATTTCCTAATCTAATTCCCTCAGCATGAACTAGTTTAATATGTCTACATTCTACTACCATTCTTTTGTTTTTGCTGATGTTCATCTTATATCTTCCTTTCACAACATTGTTCATTTTAATCAAATGTATTTCCAAGGCTTTTGTTGTCACTGACATGTTTACAATGTCATCAGCAGGCGTAAATGTTTTGCTTTCTTCTCCCTGAACTTTCATTTTTTCTCTAAATTTCTCTTTGGGTTCCTTCACTACTTGCTCAGTGTACAGATTGATTAACATTGGGGATAGGCTACAGCCCTGTTCCACTTCCTTTTCAACCACCACTTCCTTTGACTCTGGTTTCTGTATGAGTTGTCAATAACCAACATTTGAAGAGACTTTGTAACTTTTATTCAGTTCTGCTTTAGTAAATTTTGAGGCAACCATTCATTTGTTTTGTGATTGGTGAATGTAGTTATTGTCTGCCATTCACACCTGTTTCCTAAGTTCTAATTTATACTTCTTTTTTAGTTGAAGGGAATGGAGTCTATCTGCTTCAATGTTCTTTGATCTATCAAGAAGGACCATTACTAAAGTTTTGGATATTTAGAGATCAGGTGCAAAACTCCAAACTTCAACTGTTTTATGGTTTTTCTTTGTGGTATATTTCTGCTTCTGGGCAACACAACCTAAATATATGAGAAGGAAGTTTAACAAATCTGTTTACTCATCATCAATAATCATATTGAAAGCTGTGAAATATGGGCACTTAAATTTCTGCAGCTGTAACTTCAAAGCATAAGAAATCCTGATGTAGTTGTATTGTTCACATTTGAATGCGACATATTTTGCCTGTGATTATTTATATTCGTAGTCTTTGTGAATCTAATTAAGCAGTATAGAAAAGGTGTGTTTCAGAGAGATTTATCTCTTAATCAAACAATGTAAAATCCAATGTAATAATATTATGGAAAGGATAGTTCCTACTCACCATATAGTGGAGATGCTGAGTCGCAAATAGGCGCAACAAAAAGAGTGCCACAAAATAAGCTATCAGCCAACAAGGCCTTTGTCACAAAATAGACAACACACACAAATGCAACTCTCTCTCTCTCTCTCTCACACACACACACACACACACACACACATGACCACAGCCTCCGGCAAGCTGAAGCCAGACTACAATCAGCAGCACATGATGGTGGAGGCAACCAGGTGGGGGTAGGAGGAGGGGATGGGGAGGATGAGGGATGGTAGAGTAGGGGTGCAGGACTATAAAGTGCTGCTAGTGGTTGTGTGCAGGGATGAGTTGGAATGAGGATAGGGCAGCTACATGCAGTCAAGAGGTTTGGCGACAGGTGGGGGAGGGGGGGGGGGGGAGGGGGGCAGAAAGGGAGAGAAGTGAAAAGAGTGGGTGCATTGGTGGAATAATGGGCTGTGTAGTGCTGGAATGGGAACAGGAAGGGGCTAGATGTTTAAGACAATGACTAACAAATGTTGAAGCCAGGAGGCTTATAGGAATGTAGGGTATATTGCAGGTAGAGGTCCTACCTGCACAATTAAGAAAAGCTAGTGTTGGTGGAAAGGTTGCCAATGGCACAGGCTGTGAAGCAGTCATTGAAATGAAGACTGTCATGCATGGTGGTATGCTCAGCAACAGGGTCGCAGTTTGTCGGTGGCCAGTCATGTGGACAGACAACATGTTGGTTGTCATTCCCACATAGAATACGGCACAGTGGTTGCAGTTCAGTTTGTAGATCACATGACTGGTTTCACAAATAGCTCTGCCTTTGGTGGGATAGCTGATATTTGTGACTAGACTGGTATAGATGGTGATGGGTGGATGCATGGGACAGGTACTGGATCTAAGTCTATTAAAGGAATATGAGGCAAGGGGTTGGGAGCAGGGGTTGCATAGGGATGGATGAGGATACTGTGTAGGCTTGGTGGGTGGCAGAACACCACTGTGTTGGGTAGGGGAAGTTGTGGAAGTCATTTCTCATTTCAGGGCACGATGATAGGTAGTCAAAACCCTGGTGAACAATGTAATTCAGTTGCTCCAGTGCTGGGTGGTGTGGCCGGAAGGTGAGATTTTGCGTGGTGGTGAGTAACTGGAAAGATACGCCATAGAAAATTTCTGTCTGTACAAGGTTGGGAGGGTAATTATGATCGTAAAGACCTCAGTGAGACCCTTGGTATATTTTGAGAGAGACTGCTTGTCAGTGCAGATGTGACCCCCACGGGTTGTGCCTACCATTTCTTGCACTCCTAAATCTTGCATGCTTCCTAAAGTCCTTAAACCCTACAACCCAAGACACCCCATTGTGGCCGGTTGCAGTGCCACGAGAATTTCAGTGTAAATTCTAGAGACACTCAGCTTTCTACCATCTTGAACACCCAATATTTTAAGTATGAGGGTGAGAGAGTGGAGATCTGTCTACTTTGCCGCTGGTTTCTGTGTGTGCAGGATGGACGTGTATCAGGAGAATAGAGCAATACTGATGATTGATCGGTGCGGACAAGTGTTTTCAGCATGCGTCTGTGAAGCTCTATTCCTTAATGGTGTAATGACTATTGTTGTGAACAAATGAATGAGGTATTGAACTAAAGACACTTACACTTGACTTTTGGGTGTTGGACTTGCGAGAAGCAAGAACTTGTTTCATAGAGGTTATTAAACCAAACACATTATAATTGCATCTGTTAGTTTCTAGTGGTCCAAAACGGGGTTGACTCGTGATATTAGAACACTTGTGTGAATCTCGTGAAATTGTTTTATTGTGGAGATGAAAATATAACAGAGTTGAACAAAAGTATCCTGGGAGTACAGAGTCATTTCAAGAATGGAAAAGAAGACTATTTTGAAATTCTCATAACCAACTATAGTCTTCAGAGAAGAAGAGTTTGTGAAGATTGATGCAGCCGTCTGACCTCAGAAGAAGATTACCGCACACAATACGTGAGTCAGCTGTGAGAAACGTGAGAGTCTTGCACCCTAGTCCACACTGTCTCTCTTGTCATCCGAAGACCATTAGAACGTAGTGACCTATTTGACAGGACCTGAAGAAAACGGAAATTTAAAGACAGAAACAGAAAGAAGATATTAGGCATTGCCATAGCAACCAAGCCTAACAACATACGAGAACTGATTCCAGTAATCACGTTGAGTCCAACGAACAAATGGAAGAAAGTTGCAAGTGCAGCACTGTAAAAGACTTGAGAAAGTAATAGCGAAGAAAACTGGAGAGATGACCTCAGTTTTTCGAATCAGATGATTGGGTGTGGAGAGTAAGCAGTCTCCACACACGTACATTGGGCCGACACTGACACAGTAACCAGTCACCAACTGCAGCAGCTGCTGCTCACCAGTGCTGACTCCACCTGTGCTTGCCTCTGATGACTTTCAAACCAACATTTGATGCCGCCAGTGCCAGTGCTGTCCACCGGAACTGATTACACCTTCGCTCACCTACGCAGCAAGAATTCTATGCTGGGTGAGCAGAATTAAAAATTTTATTATTCTAGTAAGACATGTTACAAAATACTGTGGGGTGAACTTTTACTGTGTAATTGGTATAATTGAAATTAGTGTTGGATGCTCACAAGAGCTAAAGTCTATAGAAGCAGGGACAGTATACAACAAGTTAGAGAGACGTCAGAACCAGCCATGGCTATGAGAATTGCTAAAGAAGGGGATGACAGGTCTGAAGTAGTGAATTTAATCAAAGCTCAAAATGCCCAAATGGCAACTTTGAGACAAAAACTAAATGCTAGATTAAATGACCCAAGTGCTAAGTTGGATGACCAGAAGGCTGATTCAGCCACTCTTAAGTGAAAAATTAGATGCTCAGAATGAAATTTTAAGTAATCATAGTGAAACCTTTAACAGTCAAGCAAAAAAATAGTTTTATTAAAGACTGAATTTGAATCTATAAATAATAATGTAGAAAATCTGAAATTACATTTAAAGAGTGAACTCACTAGTTCTTTTAATACTCATATTAATCAGCTGTTTACTGAATCTAACCATAGACAGTATGAGCGATTTTGGAATTTTACAAAGAAACTAGAATTTGATGCCAAAAGTAATAATATAGAACCCAAGCTTAATGAAAAATTAGAATCTTGTAAAATGTATGTAATGTTATATTTAATTCTGTAAGACAGGAAATGAATATTTTGAAAGAGAACACAGATCAACATAAGGATGTAATATCGATTATTCAATGGAAAATTCCAGGGGTGTTAGTATATGAGCTGTTACTACACAAGCTGTCGGTTCACGAGTAAACAATGTAGAATGGAATGTCAGGGAAAAATTAGCCAACTTTGACATGCTAAATGTAAGTAGTCTGGCAGAACCTTTTGAAATTATTATAGATCGAGAAATTACTGAGAGTATAATTTTTGGAAACATTTTGACTGTTGCTTTTTCCAAACTTAATGATAATAGAAATGTTAGAAATGATTCATGGAAAGAATTCAAACCAGTCCAGGACAGATTAGAACATAGAATAACCTTACTAAATGTCATGCTTCCTAGTAAAATGGTAATTGTTTCTTGTCCAAGATATAATATTTGGAATGACCTGGATAAAATAGGAGCAGAAACTGGGCACATGAATGTGGGGTTTGTGGAGGTCTTTCAGTGCCATGATCAGCCCTGGGTAAACACTGCTGTAAGGCATGTTAACACTGAGCTGAACGGGATGCTCCAGACATCTGCAAAGTCTCACATGAGCGTTGTTCTGGTTGATGCTATTGGTAGGTGGGGTTACACTACACATGGCCTGCACCTTAATAGGAAGGGGAAAGATAAGTTAGCTTCTCTATTAGCAGATACTGTAAGGGGGGCCACAGTCACACAAGGGGTGATCTCTGTGGTTATTGGGACCAGGCAGACAGGTTTTTTTAGCTTAAAGCCAAATTCCAGACAGACAACAACCAAGGAAAATAGAAGAAAGAAACTTCATGCACAGCAAATAGGGATAAAGCTAAGGGTGGTATCAACGTACTTCACCAAAATATGAGGGGAATAAAAAATAAAGTAGATGAGCTGATAATGTGTTTAGATGATGTCACAAATAAGAATAAGATTGATATACTTTGTCTGTCTGAGCACCAAATAACTGTGGGGATGGAAAATGTCGGCATAAATGGGTACAATTAACATCTTACACTTGTAGATCTAGTATGGATAAAGGAGAAGTTGCCATCTTCATAAAACAAGGCTATAAATACAGAACTGTTGAAGTAAGCAAATTTTGTGTTGGTCAGCACTTTGAGATTTGTGTATGTGAAATTCAGTTAGATAATGTTGTGTTGATATTAGCAACAGTGTACAGGTCTCCACTAGGAGACTGGGAGCTATTCATAAAAAAGTTTGACTCCCTATTATACTGTCTGTCACACAAAAAGAAGAAATTAATCTGTGGCGATTTCAATGTTAACTTTCTAAGCAATTCTGATAGGAAAGGTGAACTAGAAGTGTTGTTAACAACATATAACTTAGAATCAGTGATCAATTTCCCTACACGTATAGCTCAGGAGAGTAGTACTCTAATAGATAATGTATTTGAACAGAAAGAGGATGTAAAACAAACACATGCTTTCCCAGTGGTAAATGGATTATCTGACCATGATGTACAACTAATTAACTTACAAAACCTAACAGGGTGTACACTTCAGAAATCATTAAGTAAAAGTGTGAGGGTGCTCAAACCGGTATCTATAGATCACTTCAGAGAAAGTTTGCAAAATGTAAACTGGGAAGATGTATATAATGAGCCAAATGACAATGATAAATGCAGCATATTTCATGATAAATTTACATCTTTTTGAACAATGTTTTCCAAAGAAAATCACTAATTGTAACACAACAAACTTTTCAAAGAAACCTTGGATTATTACAGGTATTAAAGTGTCTTCAGAAAGAAAAAGAAAATTGTATGAGACAGCAAGAACTAGTAAAGTTCCAGAAGTAGTTACACACTATAAAAATTATTGTAACATACTGAGAAAAGTTGTAAGGAAATCAAGAAATATGTATGTTAGACAAGAAATTAACAACTCCAGCAATAAAATCAAATCAATATGGAGTGTTGTTAGAAGGGAGACAGGAAAAGTAACCACTGGGGTAGGTAGTATTACTGTTAAAGAGAACGAAACCATCTTAAACAACATTACACAGATAGCCAATGTATTTAACAATCTCTTCTTAAGTGTAGGAGAAAAAAATGGTGATAATAGTCCAAAAGAAAAAGCCAGGAAGTACATGGAAGAGACAGTTTTGAAAAATTTTACTCAGATTAAGTTTCATCTAACAACCTCTTGTGAAATAAGGAAAATTATTAAATCTTTGAAAAATAAATGTTCTGCTGGAGTATATGACATCTCTAACAAGTTATTAAAACAATGTTGAGCAATGACGGCTCATGTTTTGAGTCACATATGTAATGCATCACTGACTCAGGGTATTTTTTGAGACAGGTTAAAGTATGCCATCGTTAGGCCTCTCTACAAAAAGGGGGAAACCACAGATGTCAATAACTATGGGCCAGTATCCTTGCTTACAGCGTTTTCAAAAATCTTTGAGAAAGTAATGTACTCAAGAGTGGTTAGCCATCTCAACAGTAATGGGATATCATTATTTTAAACATAGCTGCGCAACAGCAACGGTTCCACGTAATTAGATTAAAAACAGCCGACCAGTTGCAAAGGATAAAGTAATCTTTACCTAGGTTTCGATAGATTTAAATCTATCTTCTTCAGAAGGCGGCAGTATTACATTAACATGGAGTGATATGTCATTGCCAGTTTTACAAACATCTGCATAGCTCCATTAGTCCAAATAAAATATAGCCCTGAGAATAGGGTTTGTCAGATAAATAAAATTAAGTACATGAAAGTTGAAGAGCGCTCTCCAACTTCCATGTACTTAATTTTATTTATCTGACAAACCCTATTCTCAGGGCTATATTTTATTTGGACTAATGGAGCTATGCAGATGTTTGTAAAACTGGCAATGACATATCACTCCATGTTAATGTAATACTGCCGCCTTCTGAAGAAGATAGATTTAAATCTATCGAAACCTAGGTAAAGATTACTTTAGTAATGGGATACTTAGTAAATCACAGTTCGGATCTCAGAAATGCTTTTCCATTGAGACAGCAATATACAATTTCACTGTCCACATAATAGAGTCTTTAAATAGTAAAATGTCACCAGTAGGAATATTCTGTGACCTATACAAAGCATCTGATTCTGTGAACCATGACATTATGTTAGAGAAATTACAATTCTGTGGTATAAATGGAGCAGCATATGAGTGGTTTAAGTCATATCTACAGAACAGGAAGCAAAAAGTCTCTCTATATGCTTCAAGTGATTCAAAGGAGTTTACCATTTCATCTAACTGGGGTGAAATTACATTAGGTGTTCCACAAGATTCAATCATGGGCCTGCTCCTGTTCTTGATATATGTGAATGATGTCCCTTCCTATGTGAAACAAGATGCTGAACTGACACTGTTTGCTGATGATACAAGCATAATTATTAATCCAGTAAAAGAAAGTCTGATAGAAAATGATATAAATAAGGCCTTTGGAAAAGTTATTATTGGTTTTCTGCGAATGGGCTTGCTCTGAACTTTGAAAAACACAGTACACCACTACCACCACCACCAGCAGCAGCAGTAGCAGATGAATCAGCATCATGAATAATCCCAGTAACAGGACCGAATACTAACAGGGCGAGTAAATGGAAATCAGTGCTTCCCTCCCATCTAAATCATTTTTTAGTGGTAGACCAAAGGGGGAGGAAGATCTCAAGGTAAACAGACTCAGGCACAGATCAGACAATTTTAATGTCCTTCACTGGAATGTACAGTGTTCATCTAATAAGTTGGAAGTAGTGGAAGATGTCATAGACACTTATCACTTAGATGTAGTCTGCCTCGTAGAACACTGGTTAAAGCATGATGAAATAGATCTATACTGCCCTGAGGGCTACACCCTAGCTGACAAATATTGTAGAACTAATAAAAATCATGGTGAGTGTGTTATATTTCTAAAAAAAGGGATTAAATATGAACCAATAGCAAAAGTTAAAGCATTATCTCTAGAAATGTTATATGAAATTGCAGCTGTTAGGTTAACAGATTTAAATTTAATAGTTGTAGCTTTGTACTCAACTAAGACTGGAGGCAATTCAACAGATGATTTTGTTAACAAGTTAGTGTCTTTATGTGAGACAGTCTGTAAGTATAAGTGTAGGATACTAATCTGTGGAGATTTCAATTTGAATTTTCAGTTGTCCACTATCTATAACTCATATGTAAATAATTTAAATTAAATTCTTTTGGTCTTTATATCACAACCACTGAAATAACAAGGCCACATTGTAAAGGTACTGGTTCCTGTATTGACAATATAGTTGTATCAAATGAGTTAATGCATCTCAAGTCAGAGGTAATTAAGACCTGTGTATCTGACCACTGGCCACTACTTCTTAGAACAGATATAACAAGAAATTGTAACACTGACTCAGTGCACATGGCAGGAAAGAAAGTATGTGTGGTCAATTACGATAATCTAAATATGTTTAAGCCTCATATTGATAAAACTAATTGGTTGCAGGTTTATCGAGAACATGCAATAGATAGAAAGATGGAAGAACTCATATTTACTCTTTCTGTATATGCTAAGATGTCCTTTCACATTAAGTTACTAAATAATAAAAAGGCACTTAGAGTAAATAAGGTCAAGGATGGAAAGGTGTTGAAGATCAAGAGGGAGTGTGATCAATATTATAACTGGTATAGAAGTACAGGTTCTCAAGTATTTAAAGACATGCTCACAGTGAAAAAGAAAAGATTAAGACAGGCCTTAAAGGAAGCTAGGTGTAAAACAAAAATGAAGATATAATATTAACATCTGAAAATAAGAAACGTGCAATGTGGAATATCATTAACAGTCAGTGCAACAGGAAAATGACTTCACAGGCTGAAAGCAGTAATCTGAATGCTACACAGTTAAATACATTCTTCACTGAGAAGGTGCAAGAAATAATAAAGGTGATTGGCATTTCCAATATAGCCAATGACCATAAATACTACCTGAGACACACCACAAAGCCTGAAAGTACATTTAGCTTTAAACTGGTCAAGGTACAGGATGTTACTAATATACTGAGGAAAATGAAGAACAGTTTTAGTAATGACATTTATGGTTTAAGTTGAGCCATGTTAAAGTTGTTCAACTGCCAGAATTGATAACACATGAAGTAAATACATGTATTTTGGAGGCTCAGTTCCCAAAGGCACTAAAGTTTGTTAGAGTCACTCCAATACACTAAAAAGGCAGCCTCTGAAGTTGTGATAATTTTAGGGCTGTTTCAATTGTGCCAATCTTGTCTAAAGTGATAGAAGCTATATTAAATAATCAAATAGTAAAATACTTTGAAGAAAACAAAATCTTCACTGATAGTCAATTTGGCTTCAGAACAGGGTTAGGAACTGTTAAATCTGCCTTATCCCTTTTAACACAGTGTGTGAAGCAACTAGAAAGCAAGCTATTGGTTCAGAATAAACTCTTTGAATTGTCAAAAGCTTTCGACACTGTGTCTCATGAAATCTTATTGAACAAACTGCAATTCTATGGCTTTACAGGAAGTGCTCTGGAATTGATAAAATCTTATCTAAGTAATAGAGTGCAGAAGGTGGTTTTTAATGGTGCAGAATCAGATTACTTACCTGTGGGCATGGGTGTCCCACAAGGTTCTGTACTTGGCCCAATTCTATTTATTATTTATATAAATGACTTACTATGTAACATAGTTGGGCCATCAACTAGGACTTACTTATTTGCAGATGATCTTGCAGTCTGTATAACTGCAGAAACAGCACAGAAGGTGAAATATGAAGCAGACCAGTGCACTGTCAAAGTCGAAAATTAGTGTAAAGCTAATTCCCTTTGTGTGAAAAAAAAAAAAAAAAAAAAAAAAAACTTGAGCAGAGCTCAAATGATTTCCTTGGAATCTCAATTGATTCAAAATTATCCTGGGGTAGCCATATAGAAAAAGTGGGAAGCAGCATTAGCAAAGGAATATTTGCTCTAAGGAGCTGCATCTTTGTCTAAACATGCCAGTACTTAAAGTGGTTTATTTTGCTTTAATACACAGTCACATTTCCTATGGTACAATACTGTGGGGACATCAAAGCAAGGCAGCTAATGTCTGCAAACTACAAAAGAAGGCAATAAGACTAATATGTAACTTGGCACCCAGAGCTCACTGTAGGCCAAGCTTTAAAAAATTACAGATTATGACCCTGCCGTCAATATTTGTACTACAGTGTGTAATGCATATTAAGGAAAACTATCTGAGTTATCAACAGTATGACATGTGACATAATTATAACACAAGAAACAAGCAGGACCTAGTTTCATTCCGATGTAACTATAAAAAAACACAAAAGTGCTTCTTATACAAGTCCATAAAATTTTTTAATGTCATACCGCAACATATCAGGGATCTTCCAATTCAACAATTCAAAAGAAAAGTAAAAGAATTTCTTCTTGAGCTCAGCATTTATGAAACTGATGAATTTTTAAGGGAGGCAAAGAATATGGTATGACTACACTTTGTGATCAGTTTTTATATGCTTCTATATATGAGTAAGTCTGTAATTGGCTAAATTTACTATGCAATATCAATTTGTACCAGAAGTTTCTCTGTTTTGTATTTATGTGAAGGTACCATAATTATTTGTGTGATATTTATATTGTGTAATATTTTTCTTGTGATTCTTGAGTACGGTGGCGCAACTTTTCAAATTTCTTCATGCTGCGATACATCTCCTCCCCGTAAAGGTGTATGATGTGATTCTTGTTTTTGTAATTATTTGTGTAACATTTATACTGTGTAATATTGACTTTTGTAATGCCTCAGACGATCTCTGAGGTCTCTACAACAATAAAATCAATCAATCATACAATTTTCTGCTGCAAAAACTATAATTCCTTCAATAAACATAATACATCAAAAGAAGTCAGTAGCCAGGGTAGAGCATACTAAGTTTTTGGGTGTACATACAGATGAGAATCTTAATTGGAAAATTCATATTTTGGATCTCCTAAAGCGACAAGGTTCAGCAACTTTTGCAATCAGAATAACTGCCAATTTTGAGGATGTAGAAATTAGTAAGCTAATATATGTTGCATACTTCCACTCTCTGATGTCATATGGAATAATATTCTGGGGCAACTCAACAGTTAGGCAAAAGGTATTCACTGCTCAAAAGAAAGTAGTTAGAATAATGTGTGGGGTTCATAGTCGCACATCTTGTAGGCATCTGTTTAAAAGGTTAGGAATTCTTACAACTGCTTCACAGTACATTTACTCAGTAATGAAATTTTTTCTCAACAACATGGACCAGTTTAAAATCAACAGCGACATTCATGATTACAATACCAGAAAAAAGAAAGACCTACACTATGCTTTACTCAAACTATCTTTGGCAGAGAAAGGGGTATAAAACTTTTGATAAATTACCAGATGAAATAAAATGTCTGACAGACAGCAGTAATAATTTCAAAAACAAATTGAAATCGTACCTCCTTAACAACTCCTTCTATACCATAGATGAATTTTTGAATATGAGTAAATAAATCTGGAGATACAATATATGCATTTTGTGCCATTTAATGGAATGGGATAGATAATAGAAATATTTGGTTATAACACTATAAGGGAAAAAAAAATTGTTTCCTGCGTGCATTTCTTGTGCATTTGACACGTTCCACATCATAATGGTTTTTCCGTGCTATTGATCAATGGAACACGTAACTAACTAACTAACTGTAGGGAGACTTTCACATAAAATTTAATGAGAAGTATTGGTCCATAAGCAATCGAGTGAAGTTAATGTCAGATCCATGGGATCTTGGCGGAGTCACATCTATCCCCCAGGGACGTTAACATTCTATGTTAACGGGCGGAGTGACAACTGCCGGCTCCTGAGTTGTTTTCGGTGTTCCTTCTGACATTAGTTTTCCTGCACCAAATTCCCTTCAATTCTTAAGCTATTCTGTAATCTATTCTTGAATTCTTAAACTGTCCTATAATGTTAGTAATTAGGTAACTGGATATGGCTACAAGATTAGGACCTATTTAAGAGAATCACAGATGAACAGTGATCTCTAGACATGAAATGAAACTAATAAAATATTATTTGAGTGAAAAGTATAAAGTCATGGCACTATTCAAACAAAGTAATATCTATACTTCATAAACTGAACCGAGTACTTTATTTGTGTATGATATATAGTGTAAAGTGAATGACTAAACAGCTATGTTATCATAATGTATAATTTTCTATTTTTATATTTTATACTTTTTGTGAGATATAAGGTAAATGGGAGGGTTTGTATAACTTTTGGAAGAGGTGAGTAGTGTAAGTACAAGCATGACTAACACTAATCACACACCCCACCTTTCTGACAACCCATGCAGACAAGTGTAACCAATTCTTCGCCATTTGCCATTCAATAGGTGCTGCTAAGATAATTCTTCGGGGGCTTCAAAGGTAAAGGTGAGAGTGTCCATTCTGTAGGAGACATTTAACATCATACCTCCTCTGGCTTCTCACTCGAGTACCAGCGAAGTAGAGATCCTGGGGATCAGAGGTGGGAAGGGTTTCCTGTCTTTGGGGCTATCTTCTTTCACTTCCTCGATCTTAGCAACCATCTCTACTTTTTCCTTTCTTACTTCTCTATTGAGTACCTATCTATCTTTCCCTCTTTCCATATGCATATGCTTCTATTGCTGAAGTCCTTCTCAATTTCCATGGTATAATAAAACCTTCAACTTATTTCACATAAGTTAGCCGAAGAAATCAGGATACAAAAACACACTTAACCACACACACAACATAACACAAAGACAGAAACAGGGAAAGTACAGATTGAAATGTTGTGAGAACTGTCTAGTGTTGTAGGGGGAAAGTATGTGCACATAGAAAAATATGCATACATTGTTGTTAGCCGTGACGGTTCCACATCACATATATGTAGTACCGATGTGTAAGAACTATTATGATTACTGTTCCTATTGGTGACAGTTCTGCAATGTTAATTTTGTCGATCTCAAATATATATTTACATGTGCCGTGCTAGACCTTTGAGAAAAAGCATAGTATCTACTGGGAGATGGTAAATACAGGTAGACATAGCATCTACTATGTGTGGACATCATATCTGTTTATATAGTAAAAGTGAGGAGTGAAAGAGGACTCTAGGTTATAAGCTGAAGTATTAGAAAGTGAAATATGAGTGTAAAGTAGATTTGTAATTTTACCAGAGAATATTTAAGTATAGTATACATAAAGATGTATGCTAGGGCAATGAACCAGGGGGCCTACTCAAGAAGGATATGGAGGGCACACTCAACATTTAGTGAATGAGAAAAAGGGTGGATAGGCAGACCTATGAAAGGCTGACCTATACTGTGCAGACAGGGGCACCAAGAAGGGAACCTGTACTATAGGAAGATAGGAATAAGAAAGGTGCATACCAACCAAAACAGAAGGAGAAAGGGTACTCCTAGGATCAACTCATGTAAGGTATAGGTACTGTTCCTAAAGGGAAAAAGGGCAGTATTGTGACAAAAGTCACACGTTTAAAAGGATGAGTCTGGTAAGTTTGAATTCTATGCATAAATAGCCTCATTAAGTTTTGGGTTTACAAATATCCAAGAAAGGAACACTTTTATTCTACCCAGAGTTCCTCCAGGTTACAATAGGTAATGAATAAGAACATACTTAGAAAAAGTAGTACGGGAAGTAAGAATGAAGGAGCAGAGTATTCATGAGTTACGTACACCTGTCATTTACAATTGTAATAGAAACAGAAAACAGAGCTAACTCCAATACAGGTTGAAAGGGTCATGTATTAGAATTATGGTAAAATATGCATGGTCATTAGTAGAAAGAAAGACATTGTTAAAAGATAAAGGCTTATCTTGTGTAATTGTACATAATGAATATGTATAAAATATCGCATGTTTGAGCTAAGGGGAGGGATATGTAGTGTCTCGAGAATTTCAGTGTAAATTCTAGAGACTTTTGGCTTTCTACTGTGTTGAACACCCAATATTTTAAGTACGAGGGTGAGGGAGTGAAGATGGGTCTACCTCGCTGCCGGTTTCTGTGTGTGCAGGATGGATGTGTATCAGGAGAATATGGCAATAGTGATGGTCGATCAGTGCGGACAAGTGTTTGCAATGCATCCCTGAGAAGCTGTATGTCTAGTACAAAGAGCAAGCACATGCTATTCCTTGATAGTGTAATGACTGTATTGTTGTGAACAAATGAATTAGGTATTGAACTAAAGACACTTATATTTGACTTTCGGATGTTGGATTTGCGAGAAGCAAGAACTGGTTTTATAGTGGTTGTTAAACTAAACACATTATAATTGTATCTGTTAGTTTCTAATGGTCCCAGATGGGGTTGACTTGCAAGAGTTGAACGCTTGTGTGAATCTTGTGAAGTTGTTTTATTGTGGAGATGAAAATATAACAGAGTTGAACAAAAGTATCCTGGGAGTACAGAATCGCTTCAAGAGTAGAAAACAAGTCTATTTTGAAATTCCCTTAACCAGCTATAGTCTTCAGAGAAGATTATTTTGTGAAGAACGACACAGCTGTCTGACCCGAGAAGGAGATCAGCTGCACACAATACGCGAGTCAACTGCGAGAAATGTGTGAGTCTTTTACCCCAATACCACACTGTCTTTCTTGTTGTCCAAAGACCGTTACACAGGTGCTGTGCCCCCACTGAGAGAATCTCTGTTCTTATAGACCAATACCTTCAACATATTGCAAGTGACCTACCCTCCTGTATAAAAGATATCAATCGTTTCCTCCACTGACTTCCACAGTTCTTGTTCCTTTACTACATGCCACCCTGCTCATCACTATTTATGCCACCTCTCTTTACAATGATATCCCTAATGCCCATGGCCTTACCTCTATTGAATACTACCTTTCCCAACACCTGACGGATTCCAATTCTGGAACCACCCATCCACAGCGCATCTACAGAACAGGTGGTCCCTCTCAGAATATACCAAAGGTCTCACTGAGGCCTCTACAGACCGTAATTACCCTCCCAACCATGTACAAAAACAAATCTTCTGTGCCTTATCTTTCCAGTCACCTACCACCTCTCAAGTCCCGCAGTGTGGCCACAGAGGAGCATTACCCTTGTTGAATTCAGTACCAGCTAGGACTGGAGCAACTGAATTACTATCTTTGCCATGGTTTCGACTACATCTCATTTTGCCCTGAAATGGGAAATATCCTACAGAACATCCTCCCCACCCACCCCCTACCCCACCGAAATGGTATTCTGCCGTCTAGTTTCCAAACTTATTTCATTTGGCTACAGTTTTGGCGATTTACTACTCTATCTGGTAGCCAAATAAAATAAGTTTGGGAACTAGATGGCTGAAAAGTGTTTGATTTGACATCCTGTACTGAATAGCTGAGTCCCACATAATCTCTAACCTACACAATATCCTTGTCCATCCCTACAACAATCCCTGCTCCCAACCCCTTGCCTCATGGCTCATATCCCTGTAACAGACCTAAATTCAAGATCCATCCCATAACATTCACCCACCAACACTTACTCCATTGCGATCACAAACATCACCTATCCCATCAAAGGCAGGGCTACTTGTGAAACCACTCATGCGACCTACAGGGAAAGCTGTAACAAATGTGCTGCATTCTACATGGGCATGACAATCAAGCTGTCTGTCCACATGAATGGCCACTGACATCCGTAGCCAAGAAACAACTGGACCACCCTGTTGCTGGGCACATTACCCAGCATGACATTCTTCATTTCAATGACTGCTTCACAGGCTGCGCCATCACTCCCACCAACACCAGCTTTCCTGAATTGTGGAGGTAGAAACTCTCCCTGCAATATATCCTACATTCCCACAACCCTCCTGGCCTCAACCTTCATTAGTCATTGTCCTTACCCATATAGTCCTTTGCCTGTTCCCATTCCAGCTCTACACAGCTCACTATTCCACCAACGCATCCAGTCTTTTTACTTCTTTTCTGCTACCCTTCCTCTCCCCCCACCCTCCAATTAATCCCCCAACTTCACCTCACTGCCCTACCATCTCCTCACCTCATCCTTGCATCCTCCCACCACCCCTATCCAGCCATCCCTCCCCCTCCCTGCCTCAGCCTCCTTCTTACCCCTATATGATTGCCTCTCCCATCATGTGCTGCTGCTCATAGTCTTGCGTCAGCTGCCGGAGACTGTGATCACGTGTGTGTGAGCTTGTGCATGTATGTGTGTGTGTGTGTGTGTTTATTTTTGACAACAACCTTGTTGGCTGAAAGCTTATTTTGTGACAGTCTTTTTGTTGTGCCTATCTGTGACTCAGCATGTCCATTATACGGTGAGTAGCAACTACCTTTTTCATGTTATCTCTTAATCAACTATAACATCGTCTAAATATGCTAACAGTCTTGTTGAATTATTATTTGCACAAAACATTTTTGTGTCCTATGGACATTTAGCAAATGTGTATATATTGTTATTTTAACCCTAAATATGTATATTGATATCTCATACTGTAAACTTAAAAATCATATCATGTCTGTATTTTCACTAGCAGGAAATATATTTGATGAGCTACAGTCACTGTTGTCAGTTTCAAATCTGATAATGTTACAGGAGCTACATCAAATATACTTCCAATGGAAAAATTACAAATACCTTGGATAGCACATTTTGTTGGAAGGTCATTACTGAGATATTTTGAGGAATCTCGATAACTGTCAGAACTCTCATGATTCCAGAAAACTGTGAGAAGTCGGATTTTGTGCATGAAGTGTGGAAACACATTCCATTTTTGATGTGGGAAAGAAGATCCATCATTGAATCGAAGGGATAAAACTATTAGGGAATAATGTAGATCAAAATCTAACAGGCCTATGATCAGAAACAGAGAAATGCCTTGACGATGCATTAAAGCAGTTAATGAAACTTCCACATGCAGAACTGAAGCTCAAAAACGTTCATATTGGAGGAAATTTTGACAAAATCAGAACTGGAAATGCCACTGATGCATTTAGATCATCTAATAAGAGTTATTTCTGTAACTCTTGCACCATTGCCAAAAGAGACGGTATGGAACCTGCTGCTGAAATAAGGAAAATAAATACTGCACTAATTGCAGAAGAAAAAATTACAACAAGAAGTGTGGTTCAAGAAACATGGAGGAAAAATCATCACATATCAATTATACTCCAGTCTGACAGCTTTGGAACAGGAATGGCTACAGAAATGAAGACCTTGTCAATACCAGAAAAAGTCCAAAATGAAGATATTGTGAATACCAGTACAAGATTCGACCAATGCCTTACACGCAATGAAGATTTCAGAAATCTGTCAACCTATGACTTTCCAGTTTTCATAGGTGGGTTCAGTTGTGTGTTACACAATGGAACAACTGCAGCAATATCACTGTTGGAGACAGAGTTGAGGAACTTAACAAATACCTGTGTTACAGTACTAAAAATACATAAACACTATGAGCTACAAGAATTATTGTGTGTAAACAGTGAAATACCTAATGCTAATAAATATTTTTAATCTACCTGCAGACAATTTAAGAATGTAATATTTACTGATATTTAGGACTGTATTACTTGTAATCATCAAATGTGAGTAACTGTAATTCCCTAAACGTTTTCCATAGAAGAATGGTCAAAGCCTAGGTGGGTTACAGAAAACTTTGTTGACCCAAAAAATACTTAATGTGGTAAATACACTCCTGGAAATTGAAATAAGAACACCGTGAATTCATTGTCCCAGGAAGGGGAAACTTTATTGACACATTCCTGGGGTCAGATACATCACATGATCACACTGACAGAACCACAGGCACATAGACACAGGCAACAGAGCATGCACAATGTCGGCACTAGTACAGTGTATATCCACCTTTCGCAGCAATGCAGGCTGCTATTCTCCCATGGAGATGATCGTAGAGATGCTGGATGTAGTCCTGTGGAACGGCTTGCCATGCCATTTCCACCTGACGCCTCAGTTGGACCAGCGTTCGTGCTGGACGTGCAGACCACGTGAGACGACGCTTCATCCAGTCCCAAACATGCTCAATGGGGGACAGATCCGGAGATCTTGCTGGCCAGGGTAGTTGACTTACACCTTCTAGAGCACGTTGGGTGGCACGGGATACATGCGGACGTGCATTGTCCTGTTGGAACAGCAAGTTCCCTTGCCGGTCTAGGAATGGTAGAACGATGGGTTCGATGACGGTTTGGATGTACCGTGCACTATTCAGTGTCCCCTCGACGATCACCAGTGGTGTACGGCCAGTGTAGGAGATCGCTCCCCACACCATGATGCCGGATGTTGGCCCTGTGTGCCTCGGTCGTATGCAGTCCTGATTGTGGCGCTCACCTGCACGGTGCCAAACACGCATACGACCATCATTGGCAACAAGGCAGAAGCGACTCTCATCGCTGAAGACGACACGTCTCCATTCGTCCCTCCATTCATGCCTGTCGCGACACCACTGGAGGCGGGCTGCACGATGTTGGGGCGTGAGCAGAAGACGGCCTAACGGTGTGTGGGACCATAGCCCAGCTTCATGGAGACGGTTGCGAATGGTCCTCGCCGATACCCCAGGAGCAACAGTGTCCCTAATTTGCTGGGGTGTGGCGGTGCGGTCCCCTACGGCACTGCGTAGGATCCTACGGTCTTGGCATGCATCCGTGCGTCGCTGCGGTCCGGTCCCAGGTCGACGGGCACGTGCACCTTCTGCCGACCACTGGCGACAACATCGATGTACTGTGGCGACCTCACGCCCCACGTGTTGAGCAATTCGGCGGTACGTCCACCCGGCCTCCCGCATGCCCACTATACGCCCTCGCTCAAAGTCCGTCATCTGCACATACGGTTCACGTCCACGCTGTCGCGGCATGCTACCAGTGTTAAAGACTGCGATGGAGCTCCGTATGCCACGGCAAACTGGCTGACACTGACGGCGGTGGTGCACAAATGCTGCGCAGCTAGCGCCATTCGATGGCCAACACCGCGGTTCCCGGTGTGTCCGCTGTGCCGTGCGTGTGATCATTGCTTGTACAGCCCTCTCGCAGTGTCCGGAGCAAGTATGGTGGGTTTGACACACCGGTGTCAATGTGTTCTTTTTTCCATTTCCAGGAGTGTAATAGTTTATTCTGTTCTTACAAGTCAGACAATATGCCTCAACACTCTGAATCCGATTAGGGAAATGTGTAAGTCTGACAAAGCCCAGGATATATTGGTTTTAATCAAAACAAAGAGCATCAGAATATAGTATAAAAATATACTAAAAATAAATAACTAAACTAGGCCAATTGTAAATAGTGTACCTACCAGCAGCAAAAACAAGCCAATTCTGTTACATATAAATGCAGAATCCTTAAGAAGTAAAGTTACTGAATTCCAGCACTGGCAGAATGAAATTCAGTGCACCATTCTCCGTGTAAATGATCACTGGGTCAAAATATAGAAATAAATGTGTTCATACCATTTGTTGCCTGCCATACAGCCCAATGATCAGGAGGTGGCACTTCTTTTCATAGCAGAATCACTTTGGTTGTGACCTATGGTATCCTTAGATCGCAGTGGTATGTGTTCTATGCTTTGTTGCAGCACATGAAAAGAGTTTCTACTGCTTGTCTTCACACTTGCCAAACCCTCCAAGGGCAACGAGGTCACTGGATCCCTTCCCAGTTGAGAACATTTGCCACATTATGCATAGGGCCATTTTTTCCTGTTGTGTTTATTGGTGTCTTTGATGGTCACAATGAGTTACTGCCTTCTGAATATTTTTGGCATTATATCTAATTTATTTTAATTTTAACAACATGTAATATTCTTAAAATATTAAGAAGTGTTCACCTGTTAAGACATTTGCATGGACAGCAGTTTATGTGTTTAACATCTGTTGTGCCAGTAAGTGGGTTTTTAATATTTTCCTTGTTAGTTCACAGTTTTACTAAATCAGGGGCATACCATCATTTTTAAGAAAAGTTTGTATTATCTTTGTAGGCCAATCTGAAGATGCCTTAAATAAGGCGAAACATGATTTTGGCGCACTATAAAACAATAAGGCTTGTTTTGCAACCCATATAGTTTCTCATTTCAAAACATATAACTGATTACTGTAATAAATCATCCCATTATGAATTGGAAAAAGTTCAATGTATTATTCACTTCCTCAATTTGTGAAGCTCTTTCTCTTGAACACACCATCCAATCTTTGTGAAATAGTAATTATTTGAGTTATCCATTTTGCTTGGTGAACTCTGCAGCTGATCCCATCATCAGATGGTAGAGTTGATTGCTTTGCAAGTTTTACATTTCTGTCCTAAGGTAATGTTATCATCTGACAATGGACTCAGGCCTGAAACTAGTAATGGTATACCAAAATAATTTCAAGAAAACTTGTGGGAGCAGCACTTTACCATCCACCACCCCTACCCTGCTATCTCTTCCCCTACCTGCCTAGCCTCCTCCTTACCCCCACCATCCAGTTGCTCCCATCACGTGCAGCTGCTCGTAGTGTGGCCGCAACAGCAGCCAGAGACTATGGTCATGTGTGTGTTGTGTTATGTTTGCACTAGTATGTGTGCGTGTGGGGGGGGGGGGAGGGGGGGTGTTCTCTCTCCTATGAAGGCCTTGTTGGCCACAAGCTCATTTTCAGACAGTCTTTTTGTTGTGCCTATCCGAAACTCAGCATCTCTGCTACAAGGCGAGTAACAATTACCGCTTTCATGATATAGTTTCTATACTTTTCTGTACTCTTTCTGTCCATGTTCCCAATTTTGTTTTTGTAGCTAGCAGAGATCTCCAGTATTACACTTAGTTTCAGCTGTTATGTCAACTGGTGAGTACCACAGTGTCAAGACAAGATAAAAGAAAAAAGGAAATCACTAACATACGAAAAATAGACATACAGTACCATAATCTGTGAACATCCACAACTACTAACAGATACGAGTGACTACATTAGAAGGCAGAGTAAACTCTCAAGTTACTCACAACACCAGCTCGTTCTATTGTGTATCTCAAGCCAGCATCAACTATATCCTTCTCAGAAGGTTCACACAGTCTTTTCCTGAATGTTTCTGTTGGATTTATCTCACAGTCAATCTTACATTTTCTTAAAGACAGCTCTACTGACTCTGTAAAAAGATATAAGACAACTGTGTTTATTTTTAGAAATAATACCTGATGTAAGGTTATGTTTTCCACACACAAACAAACAACAATGATGACTACAACAACTAAATTTCTATGATACATGTATACAAAAAGCAGCATTAGTGACTTTGTGGAATGCAATGACCAAATGTTAACAATGGTGTTGACTAACTTCATTTAATTAATAGCACAAAGTAAAAGTCCACAATAAAAGATTCAAAAGCAACTATTCATATGTCTAGAGATAAATTATGGAAAGAGTATCAAGACGAGGGTTACCACTTTATCAAACATATTTCTACAGGTCTCTTAGTCATGTTTCCACTTAAAACAAAGGGGAGAAAAAATACGGAAGTGTGAAATGGAAAGAACATACAGGGTGTTTCAAAAATGACCCGTATATTTGAAACGGCAATAAAAACTAAACGAGCAGCGATAGAAATACACCATTTGTTGCAATATGCTTGGGACAACAGTACATTTTCAGGTGGACAAACTTTCAAAATTACAGTAGTTACAATTTTCAACAACAGATGGCGCTGCAAGTGATGTGAAAGATATAGAAGACAACACAGTCTGTGGGTGCGCCATTCTGTACGTCGTCTTTCTGCTGTAAGCGTGTGCTGTTCACAAAGTGCAAGTGTGCCGTAGACAACATGGTTTATTCCTTAGAACAGAGGATTTTTCTGGTGTTGGAATTCCACTGCCTAGAACACAGTGTTGTTGCAACAAGGCGAAGTTTTCAACGGAGGTTTAATCTAACCAAAGGACCGAAAAGCGATACAATAAAGGATCTGTTTGAAAAATTTCAACGGACTGGGAACATGACGGATGAACATGCTGGAAAGGTAGGGCGACCGCGTACGGCAACCACAGAGGGCAACGCGCAGCTAGTGCAGCAGGTGATCCAACAGCGGCCTCGGGTTTCCGTTTGCTGTGTTGCAGCTGCGGTCCAAATGACGCCAACGTCCACGTATCGTCTCATGCGCCAGAGTTTACATCTCTAACCATACAAAATTCAAATGCGGCAACCCCTCAGCGCCGCTACCATTGCTGCACGAGAGACATTCGCTAACGATATAGTGCACAGGATTGATGACGGCGATATGCATGTGGGCAGCATTTGGTTTACTGATGAAGCGTATTTTTACCTGGACGGCTTCGTCAATAAACAGAACTGGTGCATATGGGGAACCGAAAAGCCCCATGTTGCAGTCCCATCATCCCTGCATCCTCAAAAAGTACTGGTCTGGGCCGCCATTTCTTCCAAAGGAATCATTGGCCCATTTTTCAGATCCGAAACGATTACTGCATCACGTTATCTGGACATTCTTCGTGAATTTGTGGCGGTACAAACTGCCTTAGATGACACTGCGAACACCTCGTGGTTTATGCAAGATGGTGCCCGGCCACATTGCACGGCCGACGTCTTTAATTTCCTGAATGAATATTTCGATGATCGTGTGATTGCTTTGGGCTATCT
The DNA here is from genome assembly GCF_023864275.1 of Schistocerca cancellata. NCBI lineage: Eukaryota > Metazoa > Arthropoda > Insecta > Orthoptera > Acrididae > Schistocerca > Schistocerca cancellata. The sequence continues at coordinate 870,744,085 of NC_064626.1, read as the reverse complement.
GAAACATACAGGAGGCGGCATGGATTGGCCTCCCTATTCACCAGACATGAACCCCTGTGACTTCTTTCTGTGGGGACACTTGAAAGACCAGGTGTACCGCCAGAATCCAGAAACAATTGAACAGCTGAAGCAGTACATCTCATCTGCATGTGAAGCCATTCCGCCAGACACGTAGTCAAAGGTTTCGGGTAATTTCATTCAGAGACTACGCCATATTATTGCTACGCATGGTGGATATGTGGAAAATATCGTACTATAGAGTTTCCCAGACCGCAGCGCCATCTGTTGTTGAAAATTGTAACTACTGTAATTTCGAAAGTTTGTCTGCCTGAAAATGTACTGTTGTCCCAAGCATATTGCAACAAACGGTGTATTTCTATCGCTGCTCGTTTAGTTTTTATTGCCGTTTCAAATATACCGGTCATTTTTGAAACACCCTGTATATGTAAATTAAAATACCCCATGCTAGCAACACAGCATTAAATTTAATTCAGAGGAAAGATCATAAATAAGAGCCAGAATTTCATTAATAGCAGTATTAGTGTCATCAAAAAGTGAAAAAATGTGTACCACAAATAAAAAGATAAAATCAATCAAATATAATCTAGTACATTAATAAAACTGAGACAGATAAACAATTCAGTGATTATTTTATGAAAGTAAGAACAAACATTGTACCACCTGCTATACACAAGCATTTCATTTTCTTCAAATATGTGTTGGTACTCACACAAAAATAAAAAATCAAAGATAATTAAATAACAGTGGTATTTTTCATGAGTGTTTCTAGCAGAATTCTAAAATTTCATTCTGTCTTGCACTATTTTAATAAACAATTAATGGGTCAAGGCATATCTCCTAACAAACTTAGGATGTCATCCATTAAACTGAAAACTGGCTAATTACATTTAATTATTAACCCACTTCTTCCAATCTTTTTTAAAAAAAAATTGAAAATTTGAACACAGGAACATACTTATTCATTTTTCTCATGGCAGAACTTGGTACATGGCTCTCAACTCAACATTTTCATGTATTCATCAAAAGAATGCAACAAATGTTCTCACACATAAAATCATAAAGCTAAATAACTAAAAGTATTTTGCCTGGATAGCTCTGTTAGGAACAGCGTAGGCCATGAAAGGGAAGCTTCCAGGTTTTATTTCCTGTCTGCACATAGTATTGATCTGTCAATAAGTTTCAAAAATCATCCTCTTGGTATTTTCTATGTCCCACCTCAGGTCTTTGACAGTATGGAGCATAAATAAAAATAAAGTGAGTTTGCTCCTCTTCTTAAACTGCATGAAAGACCAGTCTTACAGAATTTATGTTTTCTGCTGACACAAATAAGCTAATCCATGGCACAAACACAGTCATACCAGAAAACTGTACAGATGATAACTGAGCAGACATACAACTGGTTCACAGGGGATATCTGAAGTCTTAAGCTCATCAAGACTTTTATTATGCAACGTCCAACAAGCAAAAGTAGCTTACTAAGAATAGGTATTACCAATTAAAGACCAAGAGTAAAACTGCTTATAGAAATCCTTTGAGATGAGACAGATAATGTGCGTAAGTGATTTGATGAAATTTTATGGGGAAATTTGAGTCCAAGAAAATGATCTGTTTTATGATAGACATTGTCACTCAGGCATCATAAAGTAAAATGTCATGTATGTGAATGTGTTTTATAAAGTCATAATGAATATTATATTCATTAATCAACCAAGTTCACAATTATGAAACTCAGAATAGGAAAATTCTGCATGGGGAAGTATTTATTTATGTGCTTATTCATCCAGGCATCCAGATCATAGGATTTGTCGTCACGATACAATGGAAATAAATACCGTAACACAAATATACACACATATATAACATATAAAGATGTTTTTTTATGGGGAAAGGATAGGTAGTTGACTGTGGTAATCTTGAAGGATCCATGCTGACATTTCCCTGAAATGATTTGGCAAAATGATGTAGAATCAAAATGAGGATGGCCAGACAGAGGAAACTTACCCCCCAAATTTGTGTTCAGTGCACTATTTCTCTCAGTTTGGCCTTTTTGTACAATGTTCTTTCAATTATACACAATTTTCTCAATGCAACTTATAATATAACATCAGCTTTGCATTGTTTCTTCACACCTCTTTATTCAGTCACTGCACACACTATGGACACCCACTATTTTCTCCAGGATCACAAAAATACTGTTATGTTCCTCGCACTCCCTTCAGTCTGTCCAGAAAACTAATGAATCTAGGCCCATAAATATGCTACTATGCCACATGCACATCCCCATGACCTTCCTTCAGTCCTTCTGGAGAACTGTGTAAATGTACTGACTGCTATCATGAGTGAGATCTTGAGCTCAGGACAGTGCCAAACATTAGTTTCTTTAATATACATCTCATCACGTGACTGAAGACATTACATTACGATCATATATTGTGATGTGAAAGGGTGTGTCCCCTTTCATTATTAACCACTACTCTGAGTTCACTAAGTAATCTTTAGTTGTGTAGTGTACATTACTTATGAAATGTGTTTTAACTATCATTTTAAATAGATTCATTTTAGTAATCTTTTTCATTTGCTTGGGCAATTTAATACACAATTTTATTCCCTCATGGGAATACATTTTTGAATTACTTGTTTGTTTTTCCTTGTTGGAGTCCAAACTGGCTCTTGTTCCATGATTATATATAAACTATTAATGAGTCCCCAATATGTACAACAGATTGTTGGATAGATTCACTTAATGCAGGCAGGACACCTAGTTTTTCAAATAATTCCTTATAACGAGCCTGACTAGCACTTTATGTTAGTATTCTTACGGCCCATTTCTGCAGTTAGAAAATTGGGTCTTCGAACCCAAGAAAATAATCCCGTGGCTACAAACTGATTGTACATAGGAATGGTATGTCACCATAAGACATTGATATTGCAAACTGACAATCCCAAGAGCCTGTGTGTGTGTGTGTGTGTGTGTGTGTGTGTGTGTGTGTGTGTGTGTGTGTGTATGTGTCAGAGGCTGAGAGATAATACACACAAATGTGTTTCCATCTTTGAACTGATCATGTCCAATGGTGTAATGGTGTAAATGAAACACAGAAGCAAAAGTCTTTCATGAAACCACATTAAAGAGATATTTGTGTTCCAATGTTAGGCTTGTTATTGATAATTGTCATAAAATTACAGTAAGTAAAATGTGTAACACAATACTTGTTAATACACTAAAGATGGCAGTCTTAGTAAACAGTCCACTGAAAAGTGTAAAAAGTATTGTTATTATTATTTTTTTATTAAAACTGTAACAGCAAAAGGGTCCCAGGAATCTTTCAACTTTTATTTTCACCAAACTTATTGACTTTTCCTCATTTCTTCTGCTCGTGCCATTCGTGTACTGCCATTTTCTGTATTTCCATGAGTTCAGGATTTTTTCATGAAGTATACACAGAAGTTTTTTGGGTCAACAACTAATGCCTCAAATGATGTAAAATAACTTTATAGTTCCCAGAAGGTAGGAGACGAGATACTGGCAGAAGTGAAGCTGTGAGGACGGGGCGTGAGTCGTGCTTGGGTAGCTTAGTTGGTAGAGCACTTGCCCGTGAAAGGCAAAGGTCCCGTGTTTGAGTCTCAGTCCAGCACACAGTTTTAATGTGTCCGAAGTTTCAACTTTATAGTTGTATTTTGTCTGTAGCTCTTGTTATTCATCTCATAAGTGAGGGTTTCTATTTGTCCTATAACAGGCATTCCAGTGTTGTCTTATTACAGAAGAGACACTGTGTGTTTGGAGAACTCACATATTAGATTAGAAAGTGGATTATCAGATTCATGTGGTGAGTTTCTGCCAGAGAAAACTGACACTCATCAATAGATGAGTGCCAATCTCAATTCTTTCCAGAACAGTCTCAGGATTCAACTGTTGCAACAGTGAAGATGGCTGTGGAACAGAATGGAAGGTCACTGACATGCTGTTGCCTGGAGGGAGGAAAGCTTTGAATGTCCTGAAGGTGAGAGGACGATCCTTTGCACATGCCTACCACCAATTGGATGACTGTATCATCAGTGCTTGTGAGTTATTTTTGATTAATTGATGCTGCATATTATGTAAAACAATCAAATTCTTGGATGAAATAAAAACAGAAAAACAGCTCTTGGACCAAATCACTGTAGCAACTGGAAACAATGATTGGAGTCATGTATTCAAGAGGTGCTTCTTGTGGCACAGGTATTCACTTGGGTGACTTTTGCTCATGTTCTTGAGGCCCTAATTTTATTGGGGATTAAATGACACTGGAAAGATTTTGCAAACTTAGAAAAGTTTGTCCAAAACTGCCTACACTCCTACTACCATGGTGGAAATATTAGTGATGAGCAGTTACCTCCAAGCAAACCAAAGTGCAGCTTTACCCAGTTTATGCCAACAAACCTGACAAACGGAGACAGCTTCAGATGTGGCATCCAAGTAGATTTGCAATGGCTTAAAGTATCTTGATTAAAATGAATTCCAACCAGACGGCCACTATAGGGAGAGTATTTTGTTCCTTGCCTCCTTGAGTCGTTTCTAAACCATGGAAACATAATGACAACAAACAAGTCCTTTGCATCCCTTCAGCTTGCCAAGAAACTCCAATAGAAGAAAATAACTTTAGCAGGAACAATGAACATGATTTTCCCAAATCTCCTCAACTACCTAGAAAACAATTATGACTTACATTCCACCATCATCTTGAAGGATAATGATAAGCCAGAGTGGAGCCAGACAGTGTACAAATGGAAGGAGAATAAGAATGTCATTATTCACAGCACACTACTTTCTGAGTTAGGAGTGAGTGAAGAGGGAAAGAAGAAACCTGAAACTGTTACCTTTTAGAATGATTCAAAGTATGATGAGGAAATTGTTGATCAAATGATTCATAAGTATTCAACTAAGGTTGCTTGGAGGAGATGGTTGATGCAGGCCTTACAGTATCCTGGATGTGACAGCAATAAATATGTGGATCATCTGCAATTAAATAACCAAAAATAATCTGAAAGGAAGGCAACTAATAAATGAACACATTAACAGGAAAAAATAAAGAGTGAACCAAAAGCAAGCAAGCTAACTGACTGAAGTTGCAGCTGTAGAACCAGACAAGTAAAAGAAGTGTCAAACTGTGTGTGCAAAGGAAAGAAGACCAACACCCTCTAGGAGAAATGCAAAAAAGCCATCTGCATGAAATGTATATGAAAAGCACCAATGTAATTTCAAAGTTCAAAACAAAGTGAAATAATGATGAAATGTCAGGAACTTTAGAAATAGCTCACATTTGCGGATATCCTTTCATTCTATCCATCTTATCTCAGACTCAATCTGGCTCTATACTAATGTACAATCTGAGTCCTCTATATTTCCCTTCATCTTCCTTCATCTGTCCTCAAACATGGTAGGTCTCTCAGTCTCGGTTTTGATTGGCCTGCCCCATTGTGATGAAGCAAGCTGGGATATTTTTTACTTCCCCTCTGCCTTCTACCTCCTTAATATTAACTTTTTCACTTTTAACTACCATTATCATATGTGAGTATAATCTGCATTTTCAAAAAAGAGAAAGGTTGGCCCTCAGCTTTAAAGAATATAACACCAGATCTAATTTTGTGCTTGGTTTTATGTAATTGATTTTCTAATTTATTTTGATTATTCCTAGTTAGTATCTTTTGTTATAGGGTGAAATCAGTAATTGTTTTCTAACTTCAATTCTATTGTTGACATATATATATATATATATATATATATATATATATATATATATATATATAAATAGAAGGAAACATTCCACGAAGGAAAAATATATCTAAAAACAAAGATGATGAGACTTACCAAATGAAAGTGCTGGCAGGTAGACAGACACACAAACGAACACAAACATACACACAAAATTCAAGCTTTCGCAACAAACTGTTGCCTCATCAGGAAAGAGGGAAGGAGAGGGAAAGACGAAAGGATGTGGGTTTTAAGGGAGAGGGTAAGGAGTCATCCCAGTCCCGGGAGTGGAAAGACTTACCTTAGGGGGAAAAAAGGAGGAAAAAAGGACGGGTATACACTCGCGCACACACACACATATCCATCCACACATATACAGACACAAGCAGACATATTCCTTTTTTCCCCCTAAGGTAAGTCTTTCCGCTCCCGGGACTGAGATGACTCCTTACCCTCTCCCTTAAAACCCACATCCTTTCGTCTTTCCCTCTCCTTCCCTCTTTCCTGATGAGGCAACAGTTTGTTGCGAAAGCTTGAATTTTGTGTGTATGTTTGTGTTCGTTTGTGTGTCTGACGACCTGCCAGCACTTTCATTTGGTAAGTCACATCATCTTTGTTTTTATATATATATATATATATATATATATATATATATATATATATATATATATATATATATATAAACAAAAATGATGTGACTTACCAAATGAAGGTGCTGGCAGGTCGACAGACACACAAACGAACACCAACATACACACAAAATTCAGGTTTTCGCAACAAACTGTTGCCTCATCAAGAAAGAGGGAAGGCGAGGGATAGACGAAAGGATGTGGGCTTTAAGGGAAAGGGTAAGAAGTCATTCCAGTCCCAGGAGCGGAAAGACTTACCTTAGGGGGAAAAAAGGACAGGTATACACTCGCACACACACACACACATATCCATCCACACATATACAGGCACAAGTAGACATATACAGAGGCCTCTGTATATGTCTGCTTGTGCCTGTATAAGACAACACTGGAATGCCTGTTACAGGACAAATAGAAACCCTCACTTATGAGATGAATAACAAGAGCTACAGACAAAATACAACTATAAAGTTGAAACTTCGGACACATTAAAACTGTGTGCTGGACTGAGACTCAAACACGGGACCTTTGCCTTTCACGGGCAAGTGCTCTGCCAACTAAGCTACCCAAGCACGACTCACGCCCCGTCCTCACAGCTCCACTTCTGCCAGTATCTCGTCTCCTACCTTCTGGGAACTATAAAGTTATTTTACATCATTTGAGGCATTAGTTGTTGACCCAAAAAACTTCTGTGTATACTTCATGAAAAAATCCTGAACTCATGGAAATACAGAAAATGGCAGTACACGAATGGCACGAGCAGAAGAAATGAGGAAAAGTCAATAAGTTTGGTGAAAATAAAAGTTGAAAGATTCCTGGGACCCTTTTGCTGTTACAGTTTTAATAAAAAAATAATAATAACAATACTTTTTACACTTTTCAGTGGACTGTTTACTAAGACTGCCATCTTTAGTGTATTAACAAGTATTGTGTTACACATTTTACTTACTGTAATTTTATGACAATTATCAATAACAAGCCTAACATTGGAACACAAATATCTCTTTAATGTGGTTTCATGAAAGACTTTTGCTTCTGTGTTTCATTTACACCATTACACCATTGGACATGATCAGTTCAAAGAAGGAAACACATTTGTGTGTATTATCTCTCAGCCTCTGACACACACACACACACACACACACACACACACACACACACACACACACAGGCTCTTGGGATTGTCAGTTTGCAATATCAATGTCTTATGGTGACATACCATTCCTATGTACAATCAGTTTGTAGCCACGGGATTATTTTCTTGGGTTCGAAGACCCAATTTTCTAACTGCAGAAATGGGCCGTAAGAATAACATAAAGTGCTAGTCAGGCTCGTTATAAGGAATTATTTGAAAAACTAGGTGTCCTGCCTGCATTAAGTGAATCTATCCAACAATCTGTTGTACATATTGGGGACTCATTAATAGTTTATATATAATCATGGAACAAGAGCCAGTTTGGACTCCAACAAGGAAAAACAAACAAGTAATTCAAAAATGTATTCCCATGAGGGAATAAAATTGTGTATTAAATTGCCCAAGCAAATGAAAAAGATTACTAAAATGAATCTATTTAAAATGATAGTTAAAACACATTTCATAAGTAATGTACACTACACAACTAAAGATTACTTAGTGAACTCAGAGTAGTGGTTAATAATGAAAGGGGACACACCTTTTCACATCACAATACATGATCGTAATGTAATGTCTTCAGTCATGTGATGAGATGTATATTAAAGAAACTAATGTTTTGGCACTGTCCTGAGCTCAAGATCTCACTCATGATAGCAGTCAGTACATTTACACAGTTCTCCAGAAGGACTGAAGGAAGGTCATGGGGATGTGCATGTGGCATAGTAGCATATTTATGGGCCTAGATTCATTAGTTTTCTGGACAGACTGAAGTGAGTGCGAGGAACATAACAGTATTTTTGTGATCCTGGAGAAAATAGTGGGTGTCCATAGTGTGTGCAGTGATTGAATAAAGAGGTGTGAAGAAACAATGCAAAGCTGATGTTATATTATAAGTTGCATTGAGAAAATTGTGTATAATTGAAAGAACATTGTACAAAAAGGCCAAACTGAGAGAAATAGTGCACTGAACACAAATTTGGGGGGTAAGTTTCCTCTGTCTGGCCATCCTCATTTTGATTCTACATCATTTTGCCAAATCATTTCAGGGAAATGTCAGCATGGATCCTTCAAGATTACCACAGTCAACTACCTATCCTTTCCCCATAAAAAACATCTTTATATGTTATATATGTGTGTATATTTGTGTTACGGTATTTATTTCCATTGTATCGTGACGACAAATCCTATGATCTTGATGCCTGGATGAATAAGCACATAAATAAATACTTCCCCATGCAGAGGCCTCTGTATATGTCTGCTTGTGCCTGTATATGTGTGGATGGATATGTGTGTGTGTGTGCGCGAGTGTATACCCATCCTTTTTTCCCCCTAAGGTAAGTCTTTCCGCTCCCGGGATTGGAATGACTCCTTACCCTCTCCCTTAAAACCCAAATCCTTTCGTCTTTCCCTCTCCTTCCCTCTTTCCTGACGAGGCAACCGTTGGTTGCAAAAGCTAGAATTTTGTCTGTATGTTTGTGTTTGTATGTGTGTGTATCGACGTGCCAGTGCTTTCGTTTGGTAAGTCAAATCATCATTGTTTTTAGATATATTTTTTCCCACGTGGAATGTTTTGTTATATATATATATATATATATATATATATATATATATATATATATATATATATATATAATATAAATTCTATAATAATTATAAACATTTGGAAGAACAGCTAATAGTATTCTTAAAGGATTTGTCTGGCTCTATTCAAAAACATATCATCAAAGCCAGCTCTTATTTAAATCCAAAGTAATTAACAATTTTGTCAAAAGTATTGTTTGTGTAACAATATTTGTTAATTTCATGATTTAAACAAATAATTCGGCCAAATCCTCTTAGTAGAAGAAACTGTTAAAAAGAACCAATTTTTTGATGTATTCAGTTAATTTAATGAGTTAAGTTTTAATTGTAATTTCTGTAAATTAAACACTGAACAACATATAGTTTCAGCACCTATTATTGTGAGGATGTATAAGGGCCCAATTTTTGGTCCCAAGATAGTCAGTCCACCGTCAAGTTTCAGACAAGATACCTGTATTGGTTATAACAACAACAACGCATCAACTTCACTGTAAAGTAAGTGTAACACAATCAGGCTGTGTGTTAAAACAATGACAGTGTCTGTTCCGTATGTACCTGATTATTCTGAAAGAACTGAGAATTATGTAGTTATGTCTTTTACTGCTAACAGATATTCAACAGTAGACTATTGTAGCAGTATGTGGATGTTTGCGTGCAACCTGTTAATGAGTTAAACAAGAGTGCACTGGCCATATAACTGTGTATTACTGGGGGGTTGTGAACAGTGAAAGTAAAGAACTGTGAAACACAACTGTGCATCTATCGGCTACATCATTTACAGTAGACAGTACTTCACTTCCACCACCTATTTTTTCAGCCAGTATCACAATGAAGTATGTTGACACAGTACAATCAACAAAGAAATAAAGCAGGAGAACATCACATTTGGTACCCTGCGGGTGAGGACTATTGTACATAGCCACAATAAACTAGGACTTGCGAACTTTAAGCAGTGAACTCAAGAAGGTGCAGCAGCCAGTCAGCACTTGGATGCTATGGAAGCAGCCATTGAGCATAGGAGCAGCCAATCAGCACAGCTGACTGGGATAAACAATATGCCTTGACAAGAGAATTACAACTTGCAGATGATGGATCTAGATGACAACCGCAGAGCAGCAGCAGAGGAGTGATTAAAAACAAGGTAATTCATTGCAAAAGCCATTCCATATTAAGTGATACATAATTAGTGGCCCTAACAAACAAGACAGTGTGACTGAGAACAAAGCAGTTGAAGGTAAGTTGTTAAATGAACAGAAAGACATTAGTGGGACTGGTTCTGTAGAATATAGTATTATAAATCAAACATGAATGTAACTTTGAACGACGGGCATGAAAGTCCTATTGCAGATGGAATGATAAAAGTGTCATATAAGTTATATGGTGATGTGAGCCAAATGGATGAAAATGATACTGAAGTGGATGAAATCATTAAGATTAAGGTGGAGGAACCTAGTAGGGAAAATCAGTGATGGTAAAAGTTTATGGCAGACCAAGAAGTGGAAGCGATGTTAATGCAAATTATGAGTAGCTTGAGTAATATGAGTATGAAAGAAGACATTAGTAACATGAAAAATGACATTCGCAGGGTGGAAAAGAAAACTGATAGCATGAGAACTGACATGTTTAGCTTAAAGGGTGAACTGAAGAGAGAAATTAAAAGGGAGATTAAGGTAGTCAGCTCTAATCTTTTAGAAGTAAATAAAAAGTTTGAGGCGGTAGTTAAAGATTGTGATAATACTAATGACAAATTAATATTATTGAGTAGTAAATGTCTGGAAGAGAGAAAGGAGCTGTGTGATGACAATAGTAGGAAGGTGGAGGCTTCCGAGAAATTTTGTGCTGAAAGCAGAGTTAAATTCGAGAACCAAATTGATCACACTAAAAATGATTCAGAAACTGAGGTAGAAACCAAGTGTGCAATAGTGATAGAAGAAAAACTGGTAAAAGTAAATGCAAATATAGATTCAGAATTGACTAAAATAGAGAAAAAGTTGGAAGTGGTACAAAATCTAAATCACACAGAAAGGGAAAGTTGGCCTGATTCTGACAGCAGTTGTAATGATAGCAATGATGAATCCAGTAATAATGAGGATGACGTATTTTATTTTATAATTGATAATTATGGCAATGTGTTAAGTAAAGAAAGAATAAAGGAGGATAATGTTAGGCCTAATGAAGAGTTAGAGTTTGAAAGTGGTAATGAGGAAGAGAACTATGCTATCTGTCATTTCACTGTATCTGATAATTTGATAAGCAGGATGATAGTTTTTCCAGCGAAAGGATTAATGAGGATTTATTGTATGAAGATCACATGGTAAGTAAAAAGGAAGGGTGGCACCCTGTAATAACAGCAAGTGTGTGAGGGATACATGTTAAGTGTTTACTGGATAGTGGTAGTGATTTGAACAGTGTTTCACAGGCATTTTTTGAATCTGTTAAGAACCCAGATGGTATAGTAGTGATGCATGTTTCTGGAATAAAAATTGTTGCTGATACTGGTAAGCTATCAAAGAGTGTGAAACAAGGGGTACTATTAACTGTGGATTGGAAAGACATCTGTTGGGATACAATTTCTTGGTGATTCAAAAACTCAGCATTGATGTACTATTTGGAACTAATTTATTGTGCAATTAGCATGTAGGGGGTTCTACATTCTGTGTTGGATTCATTATGTAGCAATAATGCTTACCCCAGCTGTATCATTTTTCATGTTTCCTGAGGTACTCATACTCTTCTCCTATCCTACCTGTAGTTTATAAATGAATAACTTTGACTTTCATGTGATTTTGTACAGCAGGATACTTAAGTATAGAAATATTTTTGAAAAAGTTTCTCTAGTGTTATCTACATATATTATGTTGTGTTAGTTATAAGTAATGGAGTCATAAGAGGATGGAAGAAAGTAAATTGGTACCATGATTAAAGAATTTCTGTCAAACAAAGAGGTTAGGTAAACAGATAATGAAAGGTGTGAGCATATCTGAAAACTATAATTAACATCTGAAGTAATCAGCTCATGAGCGCACCAGCAGAGGCAATGTGCAGAAAAAATCCATATTGAATTCTAGGTACTAATATTAATTTTGGTATAGTAGAAATGCTTGTGTTTGGTGCAATCAGTATATGTGAGACAACTACCAGTTGTCTGCAGTAATGTGTGTGGGAAGAATAAGCAAGATTTGTATGTATATCACACTTCTAGCTAGAATTTCATGTATATAAATAATAGTTTTTATGAGTGATAATTTTGCCTGATCGGTAATGAGAGTAAGTTTGCCTTAGCATAAGGATCTGTTACTCTGGAGTGTCTTTTAGTAGAGTCAATTTTGCATTAGATAAGCAGAGAAGGTGTTTATTTATTAGAGAATGAAACAATAATGAAATAATAAAATAATGAATAATGTTAGGGTCTTAATGGTTAGGGAGCCTGTCTCTGCAGTAGGGATATTTTTTGAGAATGCACTTCTCTAGCTAACGAGGTATGAAAGGTAAGTAAAATAATGGAGCTTGTAATCTCCCCATGGAAAATTACCCTCTACCATGCACCAATTAATCATTGTCAATCAAAACCATCCACATTTATTTACTTTGGAAAAGTATCTGATCTGATTTTCTAATAACATATGCGACGACAGCTCGTCGACGCCAAAGTATTTTCTAGTACGTTTATTCTTTGGAATAACAGAGATACATGTATGTATTCTCCATGGTTGTTAGACGGGTAACTAGGACAGCTTCGGAAGTATCTGTTGAAAGATTGACGGGTTTCTAAAAGAGACATATTTGCTTTTCTTCTCGCTAAAGCGAGCTATTAACATTTGTGCCACTAGCGGGTGATTTGAAGAGAGAGAGAGAGACTGTAAACGGAAGGAATTAAGACTTGGAATCAACAGAAATCTGGACATGTAATGGAGATGGATTGAATATACAATTTCCTTCATAAATAAGGTTTGTGACCCTTTTATTCTGGAGTGAATGAACGAATGAGTTCTTTGTCTGAATCACTGATGATCGCGTTGGCCCTGTAATTAGGGGGGAAGTTTCAGCTGTGTCGAAGAGAGGCTGCAATCACCGAGTCTTGGTTAAATCGTCCAAAAAGGCTTCGTACACATCTAGAATTCGAAATCTTTCGTAAAAGGAACGAATTGTTCAAACGATTGATTTTCCCAACTGAATGCAGCACTTAACAAGAATAATAAATGTAAAGATCTCTTACAACAAGCCAGCCGCTGAATACTAAGACGAAGGGCTCCACCAGAGATTCTATTTGGCTGATTTCACGTAATGAAATATTATATCAAAAACTGTACATAGATAAAGGAGAGAGAGAGAGAGAGAGAGAGAGCGAATGAAAATTAGAGAAAATACTAATAATCCTCCATTAGTCTAACTTTTCGCCTGTCTTATCACGGATCAGCCTAAAGACAAAACGGGAGGCCCTTACTTTACTGTATAGATGTATGTGTGAAAGTGAAGGGACCTTAAAGGCAACAGATACACGTCTATACCGACAAGACATTACACAAAGTTAGTGACAAGCTGCATGCATTTATCATTCAGCATCTATTCTCCTTACATTAATACATTATAATGGCCAATCCATGACAGGACACATTTTTGGACGCTGCTAAAATAATTTTGTTCTCTGTTTCATGTGAACTACGACGAGCTAACTTAACTGACGCTTGGAAAAGTGAGGAAATACTCGCAGTAAAATTAAGTGGATCTACAAATAAGAACACAAGACAACACACTGGGCGCAGAGAAAAGGCCAGATCTATAATTTTATTATTAAAGCTTGCTAGTATGGATGAAGTATACGCTTTTCTGTTCAGTATTATTGGATATTTGAACACTGATTAATTGTGTTCATGCTAGATGTAGTTTGATTGACCTGCCCCAGTTGCATTTATTTGTATAAGTACAGTAAGAAAGTAGCCACAGAAGTACTCTTGTGTGAACGGAGTTACATATAGTGACAGTAGAAGGTATATATATATATATTGACAGTAGAACATTTATATGGTTTTAACTAGGGCAAAATATATATATATATATATATATATATATATATATATATATATATTGACAGTAGAACATTTATATGGTTTTAACTAGGGCAATGTTTAGGATGAGTCAAGAGCAGAGCATAGCAGCACGCAACAGCCTTCAGCTGTTAGCACTGATAATAATGATGCAGTAAGAAGTCTTGTAGAACCGATCGCTACAGATAGCGCAATAGAACGCCCTGTAGACACGGCTGGAGATGTAACAGCAAGTACACAACATGGATTAGATCCATTGGTAATTATCATGAGACAGATGCAGATGATAACCGAGAGCATGAATAATATGAAAACCGACATTAACGCGAAATTAGCCTCAGTTACTGAAGGGCAGGAAAATTTGAAAACCGACATTAACGCGAAATTAGCCTCAGTTACTGAAGGGCAAAATGATTTGAATACAAAATTAGCCTCAGTTACTGAAGGGCAGGAAAATTTGAAAACCGACATTAACGCGAAGTTAGCCTCAGTTAATGAAGGGCAAAATGATTTGAACGCGAAATTAGCCTCAGTTACGGAAGGGCAGGAAAATCTGAAAACTGAGATTAAGCAGCAGTTACAAGACAGTTTTTCCAAATTAGAGCAGCGGATAGAGGCGAAGACCAAGGAACTCAAAGATCAGGCCGAGGAGATGGAACGAAAATTAACGGCACAAATAGAATTGGTGAAAGCTCAATGTGAGGAATCTACTCACCGCGTACGTGTAGAAATGAAGGAGTATGTGGCTATTAAGATAGATACTGTATGGGAACAGGTGGAAATTGTTCCGCAATTAGTACAAAAGCAAGACGCCATGTCATGTGCAATTGCGCAACTTCCTGAATTGGCACGTATGCAGACTAACCTAAAGGAAAGTGTTGAGCATCTGACAGAGCGTCAGGACGTTATAGACCACCAAATTAACGTATTAATGGGTAATTTATCCAAAATCACATTAGAAAACAAAAGGCTAATGTGTGAAAACGTTGAGCAAAATGTTAAGGCAACATTCCAGAGTTTATCTGGCAAACAGGAAGAAAATTGGTTTGCGAAAGGACTTGAGGAGGTGCGACAGCAGTTAGGTGCTGATTTCGAGCATTGGAAACAAACGATAGAAGAGTCGATGCGCGCTTCACAACAAAGCTCAGAACAAATGAATACAGGCCAGCAGCAGAAGTTGGCAGCGACTATAGAGCCAGTTACTGCACATTCGCACACGACGCCGACTTGTGAAAGTAACTCAAACATTAAATTGCCACGAGCTAGTTGTTCGCGTGAATTCTTATCTAACGGAGATTATGAAAGCCTTTGCCATGCCGAAGAAAAAATGATAAAGCATGGGCAATTCCAGATTTTTAACCCTGACAAAAGGGGGGTCCATCCAATTGTTTTTATTCGAAGTTTCAGAGGAGTGCTACCCAGAAAATGGTCGGAGTGGCAGAAGATCAGTTTTGTTACAGGATATATACAAGGTTCGGGGGCGATCTGGGCCTCGGACATGACGTCTGTTTGCTCAACATATGACGATTTTGAGAAGGCGTTTTTAGCAAAGTTCTGGTCAGAAGGGGTATAGGAACGCCTAAGGCAGGAGGTGCTCTACCCAGAGCCTTTCTCCTTTTCGAAAGGAAGCCTTAGAAAGTATTTCAAAAAATATATAAATAATACTGGGACACACCTATGCCCTTGCCAGACATAATAAACATACTTAAGGCAAGACTACCAACTAGCATCCGGAATCAATTGATTTACGGCAACGATAAAGACTTGGAGTCGTTCCTCACTACGTTAGACCATATAGATATTATCGAAGAGAACAACCAGAAAGCCCGTAATAACATATTCCAATATAGGGAGATAGAACCTCCGCCAAACGGTAGGCAAGGGAATGAACAGAGATCGTTAAATAATGGAGAAACCCCTCAAAATCTCAATAGTAATCCCGGCAATAGTCTTGCGAGGGGCTATACAAGGAACAACAGGAATGGGAAAAGATACAATCCCGTGTGGGGGAACGAAAGGAATTTCAGACCCCAAGCCTGGAATAATAACAATAATAGAAAGTGGAATCAACCGGGGGGAATGAATTCAAATAACCAATATCAGTGGGGATGGGCATCTGCGAATCAACCGGTAATTACCGAAGTGACGGATGATGTCAACCAGCAAACAAATCAAAATCCAACAAACTTGTAAGGACCCACTCGTGCCCCGGAGGAGCGGTCAACAATTGGTTGAGGGGCAACAGCATATGTGTACCCATGCTAACGTATAATGATGGACGATTACTGGCAGATGAACTGACCGAGGACTTAGAACCACAAGATGAGGATAAGGAACAGGTGGCAGTAGCCGCAGTGCAAGTCATTTTGGAGACCGTACCTATAGTGGCGGTTTTAGAGACAGCTGCAACCACAAATGTTATTTCGGAGGCTCTATTCAACAAGATCAGAAATATAAGACGAGTACCAAATTTTCCAGTTCAAAATTGCAGAATAATAGGCGCCGTTGGGGCTCGATCGGCTAATGTAAAAGTGCAGTCACTACTTGGTGTAGAAGTCGGAAATGTAGCAATATTATTCACATTCCTTGTTGTGAAAAATTTGGTGGTAGATTGCATTATCGGAGTCGACAGCCTACGTCAATACGGATGCAGAATAGATTTTAAAACAGGAAAAATTTGGTTGAATGTTAATAAACAAGAAATTGAGTTGGAGTTGTTGAAAAAAGAAAGCCTTACGAGAAAATATAATAGTGGGATCAGTGTGCAAGTAATCAGGACGGCACAAAATTCGAAAGAGTACGTAATTAATGAGTTCCAAGTCAAAGAAGATTTTGGTCAATTAGTATGTGAAAAGTTAAGTGAATCCGACTGCATTATAGAAGATCAGAGGAAGCAGCTCAATGAATTATTATTAACGTATGAAAACGTGTTTGATGAAAGGCCAGGAGTTATTAAGGGATACATATGCCACCTCTACGTTAAGCCGCACGAAACGTATTGTAGAAATTTCTATCCTGTTCCCTGGAGGTTAAAGGCTCAAGTTCAAAAGGAAATAGATCGCATGTTGAAATGGGGTTTGATCGAACCCTCTACAAGCCCATACTGCTCCCCATTGTTGGTCGTGCCAAAAGCAAATGGGACTGTTAGACTGGTACTCGACGCCAGAGAAATAAATAAACTCATAATTCCAGTAAGGACACATCCGGAAAACATAGACGAACTTATACAACGGTTCCAGGATGTCCAATATTTGACGAGCATTGATTTGCGGAGCTCTTATTGGCAAGTCAAGCTGGATGAGTCATCAAGGAAATATACGGCTTTCATTTATTCTGGAAGAAGTTACCAATTTACTGTAGTTCCTTTCGGACTCAACATTAGTGCTGGAATCTTTATAGCAGCTCTAGATTATGCACTAGGCCCAGAACTAAGAAGCAGGATAACAGTGTTTGTTGATGATTTGCTTATTGCATCGAAAACTTGGGAGGAGCATATTACCTTACTGAGCCGGGTGTTGGACGTGTTCAAAACCATGGGAATAACTGCTAACCTAGAGAAATCCCATTTTGCAGTAAACAGAATCAAGTTCCTGGGGCATATAATTGACGCAAAGGGAATTTTACCAACCAAGGAGAAGCTAATTGCGATTAGTAAGTTTCCAACACCCAGAAATAGGAGGCAATTAAAAGGGTTTATGGGTCTTGCCTCATTTTTTCGAAGATTCATAACAAATCAGGCCATGAACGCAGCAGCTCTAAATAGTCTGCTGAAGAAGGATGTGCCCTGGCTCTGGACATTAGAGTGTCAAGAAGCATTCGAAGAAATAAAGAAGCAATTAGTAAATGCACCGCTTTTGTACCATCCGGACATGCAAGAAGAATTTTACTTGTCAACGGATTCGTCGAATGTGGGTATTGGAGCGTGCCTTTTCCAAGTACGCAAGATAAATGGACAACTCACCTTCTGTCCTATTGCGTTTGCTAGTCGTGTTTTGTCCAACTGTGAACGAACTTACACGACGCCAGAATTAGAGGCTCTTGCGGTCGTCTGGGGGTTTAAAAAATTTCATTATTATCTATATGGATCAAAGATTATCGTATATTGCGATCATCAATCATTAACGTTTTTACAAACGTGTAAACTGTTACACCCCAGACTGGCTAGATGGACTCTCGCTCTGCAACAATACCAATTTAAGATCGTACATGTCTCAGGACAGCAAAACATTATTGCTGACGCTCTATCAAGGTCACCGCACGGTTTGACCAAAGAGATTGAAGTAAATAATAACTCAGAATTCCCTGTATTGCTGCTGCAGGAAAATCCATTTAAGACATACTATGACAATTTGTGTGCGCATATGGCACAGTTACAGAAAAGAGATGCTCAATGGGGAAGTGTCATTCAAAGGTTACAACAGCAACCTTTGGATCAGATGGCAAATTATTACAAGCTGGTAAATGGCGTATTATTTTTCCACTGTGGAAGTCCAAACAAAGTCCGTTGGTGTGTTTATATACCTGGGGCGCAAATAGAGAAACTCGTATGGTTCACCCATTTAACCTGGAGACATTTCGGTGCGACAAAATGTGCAGACAAGATAAGTGGGTACTGTTATTTTCCCAACATAAAGCGCAGAGTGCATGAGGTCTTGAAGAAATGCATAATCTGTCAAAAAACAAAGCCGGATTCAAAAGGGAGTAAGCACCCATTATGCTCTATATTAGTCCAAGAACCAAAAGAATTAATTTTGTGCGATCTGTGTGGACCGTTACCTATTTCAAGAGGTGGTGTTAGATATGTGTTGGCATTTCTCGATGTGTGTACGAAATACGTAAAGCTATACCCGATAAAGGCGGCTACAGCCAAAGTAATTGTATTAAGATTGACAAGGGATTATCTTCCACATGTTGGTACACCTAAAGCAATCATAACAGACAATGCTAAGATATTCACGGGACTCCGATGGAAACAGGCTTTGTCTCAAGTCGTTGTGAAACACATACTAACATCATTTTACCACCCACAAGGCAATTTGGTTGAAAGAATTTTTAGAGAGTTCAATCGATTTATGAGGACATATTGCCATAATAAGCAGACTGCGTGGGCAAATTATGTGGAAGAGTTTGAGCAGATATACAACAACATGCCCCACTTCTCCACTGGATATACACCTCATGAATTGATGTTCGAGGCAAAAGAAGAAAACTTCTGGACTGAACATATGCCCAAAACTCAGGAAACTGAGATGCCTTGGGAAGAAAAAATAAGACAAGCCATCATAAATATGACGAAAAAGGCTGATCAGAGAAAACAACAATATGACAAATTAATCAAGAGGGTACAGGCGTACCATGTCGGAGAGAAGGTATTAGTCAAAAGACATACCAAATCATCCTTAATAAAGAAGAGTATAAAGAAATGGGAGTTATTATATACTGGCCCATACATCATTCTGCAAATTCCGAACCCTGGGGCTTATCTGTTAGCATACCCGGGATCTAACAAGATTAAAGGGTTATTTTCCCATAACGCCTTGAAAAAATTTAATGAAGATTAGAAGGTAGAGAGGAATGGTGTTGCGAGTGACAGAGATGAACACTCGTAAAAACATAACAATAAACTGTGTGTGTGTAGTGTTAGAAAACTTTAAACTGAAATAATTCATCAGTGACACAGATTATAGAAATAGTGACTAACTATTACTATCGAGTGCTGCAAAGAAGATAGTGGAGATAGGCTTCACCTGTGTTTGGGTAAACATGGAACTTTAGCATTGCTAATGTCATCAAGATTTATAAAGGATCTGACTGACCTTCAAGAAGAATGAAATGTTTCCCGCAAATGATGCTGCATAATCAAAAGAGGTTCCTAGTGAATGTTCATATTTAATTTCAAGTGCACGCTTAGATGTGTAAACGTGTGAAGGGATGCGTTTAGGCAGTGAATCATGAGTGACGGTTAACGCCGCAAAGATAATTTCCCGCGCAAAACAGTTGACGTCGGCGCGAGAGTTAGAATAGATATGGACGACATAGATATGCTTTGTAAGAGACTCGCATCAAACGCGAGGGTAAACTGATTGATGTTGAACTTTGAAAAAAAAAAAGTGTTATAATTAGACGTTAAGAGTTCTTGATTTATTGTTGAATGTTAAAAGAAAGTAATATTCATAGAATTAGTAGTTATTTAATGGGTCTTGTTCGTTTTGGAATTTTGTTTGAAAAATCCATTTCCATATGTGTGCATGTATGAACGCCGGATGAATCAGAGAATAAATGAAAGAAGTGAATCCGCATTCCTCAATGCTAATAACTTTTACATTACAGCAATCAAGCGGAGAAATATATGTATTTAGGATAAAAATTTTTTGAGTATAGATAAATTATATGACTTTTCAAGGAAATGATGGATTACGTCTTTGTATAAAATGAACCACACTTTCCATTATTCGAGGATTTGAATCCAAAATCTACTGTAAGTTGCATGAATCTTTTAAATTACGAAGAATAAATCATTGACAGAAATGTGTCAGAATTTTTGGACTTATAAGCACAAGTGGGGATGCAAAGTCCAAAAGAATATTCAAACTAGAGTAAATATGATGATGTTTTTGGCAACAGCATTAGTCAATGGCTAAATGGAAAACTTACGTCAATGGCTAAATTCCTTGCAGTACATCGTAAGAAAGGGATGCATGAAGCCATAGGGATTTTGTTTTCAAAAAGGAGAATCTTGGACGGTGCAACCTGACCAGTTCTTTTACAGGAAGAGTTTCCCTTTCGGTCATTGCTAATTCTTTTGGAATGAATGTTGCATGTGAATTCGGGTATCCCTGTCCCTTCTACTCTTCCCATTGTGGGCCACGTAGAAGACCGACTACAAATGTGGACGTCGGGGACATGCAAGATCCAGGGGAGTTTCACCACCGCAACGGGGACATGCAAGATCCGGGGAAGTTTCAGCACTGCAAGATATTGTCCTAGGAACAAGATTGTAAAACGAAAACTCACGTTATTTATTGTAAAATGTTTTTTTTGCTAGTGGCACAAATCACTCTTCTCCAAATCATTATAAATCGATCCCTATCTTTCCTTTAGAGATCAATTTCAAAATTATCTTTTTTCTTCTGTAGGCTTTCCTATTTTCTATGTACCGTAGGCTGGGGGTCTAGGCTTAAGAGGTTTTCCAAGGTTTCCCTGCTTAAGAAAGTTCCTGAATGGGTAGACCCTGATAACAGTTTCATGAAAGATCATTTTCCTTGGTTGTGCACAGCACACATAACACCTTGATGCACGTAAAAGCAATACAGCCGTGGTACCTGTCTCTTCATTTCTTCTGTTTTCAATATTTCTTTTCTTCGTCTGTCTTAAACAAAGTTTTTTTTTCAGTCGGAGGACTGACAATCATCACTTCCGGGTTATCCACACTAATAGATAGCTCGCGAAGTGTGTTCGGTAAATCAAAATTAAGCTCACAAACTTCGCTCGCTGCGAGGGGTATTGTAATCTCCCCACAGAAAATTACCCTCTACCATGCACCAATTAATCATTGTCAATCAAAACCATCCACATTTATTTACTTTGGAAAAGTATCTGATCTGATTTTCTAGTAACATATGCGGCGACAGCTCGTCGATGCCAAAGTATTTTCTAGTACGTTTATTCTTTGGAATAACAGAGATACATTTATGTATTCTCCATGGTTGTTAGACGGGTAACTAGGACAGCTTCGGAAGTATCTGTTGAAAGATTGACGGGTTTCTAAAAGAGACATATTTGCTTTTCTTCTCGCTAAAGCGAGCTATTAACATTTGTGCCACTAGCGGGTGATTTGAAGAGAGAGAGAGACTGTAAACGGAAGGAATTAAGACTTGGAATCAACAGAAATCTGGACATGCAATGGAGATGGATTGAATATACAATTTCCTTCATAAATAAGGTTTGTGACCCTTTTATTCTGGAGTGAATGAATGAATGAGTTCTTTGTCTGAATCATTGATGATCGCATTGGCCCTGTAATTAGTGGGGAAGTTTCAGCTGTGTCGAAGAGAGCCTGCAATCACCGAGTCTTGGTTAAATCATCCAAAAAGGCTTCGTACACATCTGGAATTCAAAATCTTTCGTAAAAGGAACGAATTGTTCAAACGATTGATTTTCCCAACTGAATGCAGCACTTAACAAGAATAATAAATGTAAAGATCTCTTACAGCAAGCCAGCCGCTGAATACTAAGACGAAGGGCTCCACCAGAGATTCTATTTGGCTGATTTCACGTAATGAAATATTATATCAAAAACTGTACATAGATAAAGGAGAGAGAGAGAGAGAGAGAGAGAGAGAGAGAGAGAGCGAATGAAAATTAGAGAAAATACTAATAATCCTCCATTAGTCTAACTTTTCGCCTGTCTTATCACGGATCAGCCTAAAGACATAATGGGAGGCCCTTACTTTACTGTATAGATGTATGTGTGAAAGTGAAGGGATCTTAAAGGCAACAGATACACGTCTATACAGACAAGACATTACACAACGTTAGTGACAAGCTGCATGCATTCATCATTCAGCATCTATTCTCCTTACATTAATACATTATAAGCTGACAGACATGATTGGTTAATGAAAAAGATAACTGTATACATGCAAATGTGCTGTAACTGTAGTGATGATCTAAAATTTGAACTAGGAAATGTTGTGTACTGTGTACATTGTGCAATTCATGTCACTACAGCTGGGAATGAGAGTTTAACAGAAAGAGTAAAATTTTAGATAGGTAAAAATCACATAATTGGATCTATAGGTTATCTAAAAACTTCTATTGGTTTCCTGAAGAATTATGAGGTTAAAGTGGTAATACTGGAATGAAGAACAATAAGTTTTCTGATTAATTGATAAATGTGGTACCAGAGTGATGTGAATACTCAGACTCAATTATTTGGTAACATTTTATGATTTGGTGAGGATTTAATTTTCTGGTTGAATGAGAGTGGTGCTCAGAGTTGAGTAGAGAAGTGGGGCAATGATTTGGTACAACTTCCATCCCCTTAATTATGATTTGAGTAGTAATTAAGTTATGTGATGGTGACTAAATTTTTTTTTCATAATGTAATGATTAGTAAATCTATGCTATTGCACATTTTCAGTTTTTGCTATTTTGCAAATGGGAAAAAGACCCAAGTCTTTCAGGTATAACCAGTTTAAGACAGTTATGACCTAGAGTAATGTTTTGCAGTGTAATGTGCACTTGATTTTAAATTTTTACTAGTCCCCACCTTTTGTACTACAGTCAGTTTTAGTGCTAATTATTGTAATGTTGTGAGAACTATGCAATGTATGTATTTATGAAGTAATAGCTATCAATTTTCACATGAAACGTTTTTTCTTACATTTATTTAGCTTAGACTTAGTTAGAAGTAAAAGTAAGTGTACTAAAGTAGGGTGTTTTGTGTGATTTTTCCAAGTACTGTGGCAAAGGAGAGCCACCTCCAAGGGAACTGCTAGCAGGACATTTCCTTACTAATTGCCACTAGGACCTGTTGAAGACGTGGGAAATTTGGTGAGAAAATGTGTAAAAGCTCATTCAAAAAGTGAAAGTGCTTGTGAAAATTACAAAACACTAAGCAAGTGAAATTTTCTGTCAAAAATGAACTGCAATGTGCAGTGTCATTTAAGTTTTTGCTACCCATGAAGATTAATTTTTTGTTGAGGAGGACAGGACTTCTATAAAATAAGATATATCTTTAAATGTAATCTTTTTTTACCCAAAAAGGACATCACTTAGGATGAAGGTGCCTAATTTTCATTATAACTTGTGGATTTTTGTGGCATTGTACAATACACTGTATGTAAATATGTTGTATGGGGTTTTTCATATGGCCAGTTCATATAAACATAAATTTGAAAAAAACAAATATACTGTAGTTTTGATAAGATTTCTTATGTAATATTTTTTGTGTAGATTTTTAACTCACTGTGGTCATTGAATTACCCAGTTAGCTATTTGCAATATCTATCTGGTCAATCCAATGAGAGGATGATGTGATGAAGCAAGCTGGGATATTTTTTGCTTCCCTCTTGTTATGCCACCTGCCTCCTTAAAATTCATTTTTTCACTTTTAACTAACTAACATTAACATACGTAAGTATAATCTGCATTTTCAAGAAAGAAGAGAAAGATTGGCCCTCAGTTTTAAAGAATATAACACCAGATCTAACTTTGTACTTAGTTTTATGTATGTAATTGATTTATAAACAAATATAAATTCTATAATAATTATAAACATTTGGGGGAACAAATAATAATATTCTTAAAGAATCTATCTGGCTTTATTTGAAAACATGTTAGCAATGCCAGCTCTTATTTAATTACAAAGTAATTAACAGTTTTGTAAAAAGTATTGTTTGCATAATGATGTTTGGTAATTTCATAATTTAAACAAATTTGGCCTAACTCTTTTTGTAAAAGAAACTGTTAAAGAGAATCAATTTTTTGATGCAGTGTAGTTTCAGCATCTATTATTGTGTGGATATATAAGGGCCCAATTTTTGGTCCTGAGACAGTCAGTCTGTGGCCGAGTTTCAGACGAACCTGTGTTGGTTAGAACAACACTGCATCAACTTAACTGTGAAATAAATGTAACACAATTAGGTCATGTGTTAAAACAATGACAGCGTCAGTTCCATACATACCTGATTATTCCAAAAGAATTGATAATTATGTGGTTATGTTTTTTATTGCTCATAGATATCCAACAGTAAACTATTGTAGCAGTATGTGGATGTTTGCCTGCAACCTATTAATGAGGTTTATTGAAAGTTAAACAATAACTGTGTGTTATTGGGGGGTTGTGAAAGTAAAGAACTGTGAAATGCAACTGTGCACCTGTTGGCTACATCATTTACAGTAGACGATAATGCACTTCCACACCCCATTTTTTCAGTTAGTATCACAACAAAGTACATCAACACTGAGGACAATCAATGAAGAAATAAAGCAGGAGAATGTCACATCATGTTAAACTCCTTTCAACCAATGCTTCAATCTCACATAAATATTAGCCCCTTTTCAAATATGATATGAATGAGGAAGTCAGTCAGTTAACATTAGGTGGTCAAGGTATCACCTCTGATTGCTATTACTGTATGATGCATTAGCTGAAAGGAACATCACAAGAGACACTTGATAGGAAGATTCCCATTTGCAGAACTGATGTGCAGAAATCAAGAATTATATAAGCTAGTGATTTGTTGTACACTTCATTAGATCATAATTTTCCAATTGATTGTCAGTAAAGAATGAGAGTAAAACTTAGAAGTATTTATCAGAAATGAGAGTAAAACAGTTAAATTTTCTGGAAGAAAATGATGGTTTTTATTCAGCTTTTATGAAAATATTATGCACTAGAATGTTACAAATTGAAGGTATGGTAAGTGAATACCATTATCACAGGAACTAAGCTTAGATCATAAACATGTTTGGTATGTACCAGTAATGAGGAAAAATGTTGAACTTTTAACAATTTAAATGTGTATTTTGATAAGATATGTACATTTTGTTATCTCAACAAAAAAGCATCTGAAACAAGAAGAGGTATGGCACATAAATGTGATTCTCAGTTCATATATTAGATAAATAACATTTTACAATTCTGTTGTAGAGTTCATGTCCTATCTTTACTACAGCGAAATGATTGTTATGAGATTATATCATGCAACAGCTTTCTGAAAGATACATTTTTCCATCAGATATGACAAAATACACATTTGAAGAGGGAAAGGAAATGAGTGATCTATAAAGATAAAGATAATAGATGTAGAAATATACAAAAGAAAATATTAAATCAACCGATATGAGAATGCAGTGATAACAGTTTTTTATGCAATCAAAATGAAGACAGTAGTTACACACTGTTTGCTGCGACACCTACTCTTCAGAATCATGGTGCCTCTAAGTATCTTCATAGCAATACCTGAAAATACAATGATCAGTGCGAAACCCACATACAGTGAGAGAGCCTCAACAGAAAACATCAAAGGAAGAGAAGTCAAACCACAAAAGTTCTTGCAGAAGACTGAACAACAATATCCACTGGTAAAAGGCACACTGACAACTCCTACTTAATGTTGACACATTAAAAAGGCCTGTGAATGTCCTCCTCCCCTCCCCTTCTCCCTCTGTCTCCTCATTAAAAAATATACATTCAGTTCATTCTATTTTTATTAACATTACATCAGATACATTAAATACAACAGCAGAAAATGAGTTTCACAGAAGCTAATTAACTTGAGAGAATACCAATCCACAATAAGAAGTACACATATATGATTCAAAAGAACAAAAGAAATTTATTAAACACTTTAGCAGGAAATGTGAAACAAGGCTCAATGAGAAAGAAAGTTACCAAAATCAAAGATATCACTGTCAGCGGCTATATTTTAAGTTCACTAAAATGTCTTTACCACAAGACTACAAAGATATTTGCAGACATGAAGTGTTCCTTAGTTGGTGTAATAAATGAATTAGAATGTGTTGGTGCCAAGACTGGAACTCTTGGGTAGGAAGAGAATGAATTATCCATATTATAGGCTATGCTGCAGGGAGCAATGATGTGGCACTACTATGGTCAATGTTACTCAGTTTTTGCATTGGGTAAAGCATTTTGGAGAAAATATGCTGAAGTATGCAGAAGTAAAACTGTTGCTCAAAACAGGAACAAGAGAGGATATGGGGAATTATCGTCCTATCTCCCTCCTTCCAGTCCTATCAAAAATCTTTGAAAATGCTGCTGCTATGCAGATTCGAAATTTTTGGGAGAAATATGATATTATTACGGAAAACCAATTTGGTTTCCAGTGTGGCAAAAGTACTATTGATGCAATTAACAAATTTATTGACAAGATCAGCACATCATTAGACAACCATAATAAAGTTGCAGGAATCTTTTGTGATCTCACAAATGCCTTTGACTCTGTAAATCGTGCACTGCTCATCTATAAGCTTGATAATTATGGGATCAAGGGTAATGTTCTAAATTGGCTTACTTCATACTTATCAAATAGGAAACAAAGAGTGATTGTCTCATCAAATGCAGCAAATTACTATTCAAAATGGAAAACAGTAGTGCATGGTGTCCCTCAAGGCCCGATTCTAGGACCCATTTTGTTTTTGTTCTACGTTAATTTTTAATGATATACTGAACAATATAAATGCTCCATCGATTTTATTTGCAGATGACACATCTATATTAATTGAAAACCAGGAGGCAGAAAACATCCCTCTCTACATAATAAACACAATGAACAAACCAGAAACATGGTTCCAACTGAATGGATTAAGATTGAACATCCCCAAAACCCACATGGTCCAGTTCAGAACAAAACAGTCAAAGCCCCAAGAAATTAAAATAACTCATAAAAATCAGGATGTAGAAGAAGTGGATTCTGTGAAGCTTTTAGGGTTAAACCTAGTTAAAAATTTAAACTAGAATAAACATGTTGACTACCTGTTAAACTAATTATGTAGCTTTGCATTTGCTATGCAAATATTAGCTGGTGCAACAGACATGAATACAAGAAAAATTGCATACCACAGCTACTTTCAATCAGTTGTATTGTATGGTATTATTTTTTGGGGAAATTCAAGCAATATATTGTGCATACTAACGTTACAGAAAAGAATAATAAGGAACATGTGTACTGTCCATCCAAGGACATCATGTCGCCCATTATTTGAAAAACAACAGTTATTAACAGTTCCCTCCTTATACATCTATGACATTATCATCTTTCTACACAGCAATTTAGAGTTATTCAAGAAAAACTGTTTCAATCACACGTATAACACGAGAAACAAAGACAATTTTATGCTTCCCACTCATCGCTTAAACCTATTATATGCAGTCTCATCAATATATGGCAATGAAAATTCATAACAAGCTAAAAGGAAAGAATGTTCTGAGTATGAACCTAGAGACACTGAAAACAAAGCTATACGATATACTTGTCAAATCCTGCTACTACACTGTTGAGGAGTTCATGAAGGATGAACTGAACATTTGAGCAGGATAAATTTACATATATTCTCGTGTGTAAATGTAGCTGTCCTTCACAAAAGGGAGGAAAGAAAAATAAAAGTTTATATTAATGTTAAAATTCTTTGTACCAATTAGGCCTAAGTTGTGTTATCCATTTTTTGACGAGTCTCCTGTACACTAATCATATGATTAGAAATTGTATGTTATGAGACGAATAGAGCACTATTCATGATTCACTATGGAAGTGTTGCCTCATGTAGATGAGGATTACAGTGCAAATCCTGCGGTTGGTTTTCATAAATAACATCACAGCACACTGTCAAATTCAGAGAGACATTGTTCCACAAAGAGAGACTCCTAAAAATGATATGCTGTTGCAAGGTTCTCCTTTCAAGGGGGTAGAACCAAATAAACTGCAAACACAATCATTAATACTCAGTTAGCATGATAAGAGTACTGAATGGGTGAGTATGTGTACCGACTTACCAAGTAATATGTACTGGTGGACAATGACAAACTGGATACTTCACCTTGTTTTATACAAAGGAGTGTGGCACAAACACAGGAAGTGGATGGAAGAAAACATGGTTTGGGTTGGTGTGAATAATTTTGGCACCAATGTGGTGGTTTTAGCAAAAGAGTAATTGACTGCCAGTGGAGATGCTCTGGATGAGAATGATTTGGACAGATGAAGTATGGACCTATACCATTAACAAACTGTCAAATACATCTGTATTAAGCAGGAAAATACAGCATTTGAAGGGAGAATGTAGGATAGCACTGGAGAAAATTTTAATAAAGTTCGCAGATTTTTCCGCTCCCAGTGGACCATTACTGGGGTTAGTCATTTACACTACACAACAAGGGGGACAAACATACAGTTAATATGAAACAGTATAGAATTCCTCATCATTTGCAACCAATAATGGAAGTTTATCAATCAAGAGTTAAATGATGGCATTATTGAAAAAAGTAGCAGTCCCCAAGGAGCACCAGTTATCGTTGTGCATAAGAAATCATTGGATGATATGAAGAAATAGAGGTTCTGTTGTGGCTGTTATTATTTCAATTGCAGAACAGCTACAGATGCATATCCTATACTGAATATAGAAGAAACATTAGATAATTTTGGATAACGCAGAGTTTCTTCAGCAATGGATCTAGAAGGTGGTTAACACTAGCTGAAAGTAGTGCTGGAGGACCAGTCAAGACCACATTTACCATTCCCCATGGGAATTTTGGGCTTAATAATGCACTGTCCACATTTCAGTGATTATTATATACAGTAGTGAGCATGCTGAATTCACATCAATGTATGGTGTACTTAGACAATATTGCTGTTTTTTTCCAAGGATCTGAAGGGCCGCACCCAGTGGCCCAGATGCATATCCTATACTGAATATAGAAGAAACATTAGATAATTTTAGATAATGCAGAGTTTCTTCAGCAATGGATCTAGAAGGTGGTTAACACTAGCTGAAAGTAGTGCTGGAGGACCAGTCAAGACCACATTTACCATTCCCTATGGGAATTTTGGGCTTAATAATGCACTGTCCACATTTCAGTGATTATTATATACAGTAGTGAGCATGCTGAATTCACATCAATGTATGGTGTACTTAGACAATATTGCTGTTTTTTTCCAAGGATCTGAAGGGCCGCACCCAGTGGCCCAGATGCATATCCTATACTGAATATAGAAGAAACATTAGATAATTTTGGATAATGCAGAGTTTCTTCAGCAATGGATCTAGAAGGTGGTTAACACTAGCTGAAAGTAGTGCTGGAGGACCAGTCAAGACCACATTTACCATTCCCTATGGGAATTTTGGGCTTAATAATGCACTGTCCACATTCAGTGATTATTATATACAGTAGTGAGCGTGCTGAATTCACATCAATGTATGGTGTACTTAGACAATATTGCTGTTTTCTTCCAAGGATCTGAAGGGCTGCACACAGTGGCTAGGAGTGTTTAAATGTTAAGTGTGGTGCATTTAACATTAACCATCAAAAAATTTTGCTTATGTTGACAAAAGTTAATTATGTAGGCCCATGAGTGCAATGAAGTCGGCAAGTGAGCAGTGCTCTTGAATGCTTGCTTTGCTTCTTCATCCGGCTGCACGCTTCCCCCACTGACATGTCACACTGTCTGAGCATGAGGAGAGGGATGGGAGGAGGGGGGAACAGGGGATCTGGGGAACTATGACATGCTGCATTTCAATGAGAATGCAGTCACATTGCCTATAACTTGGTTTCATATTTCATGAATTCAACAGAACTCGTATTTTTCTTAACCCAAGTGGGCTTAGGGTAATGTACGGTATTTCTCGTCACAACCTGTCCCTTCCACAATGCAGTTTTCTTTTAAAATGCAGTCCCATAAAATCAGAAGTAAATTATTTCTCACCTTGCATTGTCTTACTCTGGACAGTGTGCATGACATCCACTCAAGATGCAAGACCTGCAATCCATTCCAAATGTTCCAATTTTCATTCCTGCATTCCTTTTTCTTTCATAAATTCAATGATAGCGAATTTTAAACTGAAAAATCATTGCAGGATTGCACTTGACCTAAACAAAGTACTTTGCAGTAATATTCGAAGTCTCCACACACTTTGTTCAGTTCCATCAAAATGTGTTGCAACTGACAGTACAGTAGTGCATACAATTGCAGAAAATTTACTATTCATACCACAACTTCATTATGTGCTCCATGTCTGCAAATTTAGCACAAAGTGCTTCTTGATGTACAGAAAAATGATTCATATCTGGTGACTGTTGTAACTTTTTGCTCGTTCACCATGAAATAAATATTCAAATATTAAAATTCTTTCTGCATAGTGATTTATTGTCATTCCACAGCAAATTTGCAGTACCATTTCTCATGTGACAGCATAATAGACATTGAGAATACTCATCTTTCTCTTCTATCATTCCCATTCACTTTTAAAGGCTTGTTGTGATGACAAATCACTAAACTGCCTCTTTTTGTGTAAATAGCCACTGGATCTGTCAACTTCCTTTATTCTGGTACCACAAACAAATAGCGTAGGCTAAACAGCACTGACACCATGATTCTGCTAAACTTAAGTGTGTCATGCTGACTGAAAAATGTTACACCGTAATGATAAATGAAATGTTGCCTGCACCAAGTACTTCCAAGAGAACTGAGCAAAGCCAAGACATTCTGAGCCTCTACATCTTACTTGCTTACAGTTTTGCATGCTGGGCCAACCCTGATCTAGGGCATGTGACCAGCTAAGATGGTAGAAAGACAGGCCCAATATTTTCATGTGCAATGCATGGTTTTTCAGTACCACAAACTAAAAACCAGCAACAGTTATTTTTAGGATAACAAAATTATCATACAGAATTTGTAAATTCATTTGCTGATATTTCCAGAGCATTGACACATTTATTAAAGAAGGATGTAAATTTCCAGAGGACAACTTGTGTCAAGACACATTTGAGAACTTAGAGGAGGCACTAATAACTAACCCTCTATTATTCCAAATTATGAACAAGCGTTTATCCTGTCCTATAACGCAAGCAACCAGGTGGGCAGATGCCTTTGAAGTCAGTAAGTTAATGGGGAAATACCACCTAGTAGCACAGTTAAATAAAGTTGAGTAGAATTACTTGACCACAGAGAAGGAAATGTTGAGTTTAATATATGGAATCACTTACTTTGGGTGTTACGCACACGGCATAAAATTAGAGTCATAACTGATCATGTGGCATTGAAGTGGCTGTTAGTGTTGGTACAGCCTTCAAGCTGGTTGACTCAATGGGTATTGTAATTGAGTTAATCTGATTTTGTGGTAGCTCACAAACAGGAAAAGAAGCATGACAATGAAGATGAGCTATGCTGAAAGACTGGGGTCATATGAGTGTTTGGCTGAAACCTTGCAGAACGGCAGAAACTACATACTGCTGGTGCAGACTGCACACCTGTTCAAGATAACCACAGTTTGTTATGCATGACGGACTACTATATAGAATGACGATATTCAGATAACATATAGGGCCATTTCTGTCTTAGGCAAGACTAGGCAGCCATCTGTGGCAACAAAATTTTAGGGGCAGTAAAGAGCAGAAAAAATTAATTTCAAACAGCAAAAAACTGAACAAATTAGGGGAAAAAATGAAAAAAGAGGAAAAATTAAAACACTGAACTGTTTTCAAGAGCATGGAATGGTTACTTCATACGTCTTTACTCTTACAAAAGTAAATGCATTGCCTCCATCTACCTCAAAACTAAAGCAGCTGCTACTGAGTATGAAATAGAAGACAGGACGGTCACCATTTTTTGAAGAATTGTGTTCCATGTGCATAAATGCACATTTAACCAAACGCTAGTGCACATGTGCTACATGATAACTATCATAGATCACTTTTCATATTAAGTTGTGATGATTCACAATGGAAACAGGAAATTTGTGGTAAGTCACTATGGGACCAAACTGCTGATGTCATCGGTCCCTAGGCTTACACACTACTTAAACTATCTTAAACTAACTTACACTAAGGACAACACACACATCCCTGCCCAAGGCAGGAATCAAACCTCCGATGGGGGGAGCCACGTGAACAGTGACAAGGCACCTCAGACCTCGCAGCCATCACATACAGTGATGATTGGCATCTTAAATAAGCAACTGAGGACAGCAGTACAAGAAATGGTGAATACTTTCTTATCTCTTGTTCCTAACACAATAATTACAGATCAGGGCATCTATTTCTGTGCAAACTAGTTGAGTAACTATGTCATCTGCTGGGAATCTAGAAACTATAAACTAGTCCCCTGCATCCAAAAATGAAGGGGTGGACTGAGTGCATTCACCAAAGCAATGATAACATGATGAGCTATTATATCAGAAGTCACCACAGTGATTGACACTTTTATCTGTCCTATGCCGTGGCTGCATATATGATGACATTGAGCTCTGATGCATGAGGTGGTGTTCAGCAGGAAGATGTCATCAGCTTTCAAAGTTATTAAAACTAAAATTTGGAAAAATGCTATTTGGTATAATTTTGTGAAAAAGTTGCGATGTATGTGGATGATATTTCGAAACTAGACACCTCCTTGTTTATGAAAGTATACACAGCCAAATTATGCCCTACAGCATGGGTAGGGAACCAGAGGCCAGATATGGCCCACAATTGGTTTCAATCTGGCCTCTGGGAGAGATTGGTGGGACACAGAACAAGCACTCTCACTGTACTTTGTACTCTGCCCAGGATGCATTTTCAGATATTTCTACTGATGCTCAGCTCACTTTTGGTTTGCATCTCATGATGCAGACCAGTGAAAGTTTTGCTTACTCCACATATGTGCAATGTCATTTCACCACCGCTGGATTGGAACAACAAAGAGAAACATGTTTCCAGTCTGAGCATGAAGCTATGGCCAATGTGTGCATGTAGAGTGTGAGACAAACAGCTCACTACCTTGAAGGAGCACTGGCAAAAGTTTTTCATCTCTGGATTGGTGCTAACAACACAAAAAGGTTATATAATACTTACTACCTATGTCTGTGCTACACACTGATAGATCGCAAATGTTAGCAGTAAGTGAAAATGAGATGAAATTACCAACTTCTGGTAAAATGTGCTGATCTGAATAACAGAATTACAGGCCATAACCTGTTGAATAAGTTAGTAACCTGTCATCAGTTCACGCATAAAGTTCTGTGCTTGTTGTTTTTTAATTTAATGAAAATGTTTCTTTGCACCTTTCCTGAGTTTATCTGCAAACTGTCTGGCATTAAGCACAGAAAAGTACCTTCTTAATGTCACCAATTCCAGGTGAAACTGACAGATGATTATCTCATTACCATGTACAAAGATAAAACTGCTTGCTTGTAGTGTAGTGAAACACTACCTGTTGTGTAGGAATAGAATATGAAAAGGCACTTTTCTACAAAATGCATTGCTGAAAAACAGCTTAGAGGGCAACTGCCGAAAGGAAATTAAAATACGAGGCATATTCCAAAACTGAAATCTGTTTGGTCATAAAACACAAGCTCAAGAAAAAAGGTTTTTATTGACAGTAATATTTCACTATAGATCTACTTTACTTTTCCACATAACTGCCATTCATATCCATACACTTTCTGTAACAGTGCACCAGCTTCTTTAATCCCTTCACATAGAGGTCTGCTGCCCGGGAATTGATCCATTTGCTGATGGTAGTCTTGAGTTTGCCATCATTTTGAAATTGTTGTCCACCTAGCCAGTTTTTTAAATGCAAGAAGAGGAAATAGTCACTTGGTGTAAGGTTGGGATTGTACAGAGGGTGCTCAAAAAGTTCCCAATGAAAATCTTGAATCTTTTCATCAGTTTTTGCAGTGGTGTGAGGGCAGGCACTGGCGTGAAGGATGATTATGTCAGACGATAGTTTCCATAGCTTCAATTTTGGATAACATGTTAGAATTTGGCTTGGTTAGCATTTCACAGTATACATCAGTTGTAATTGTTGACTCACAGCCCATGAAATCCATCAAAATGATACCCTTTTCGTCCCAAAAAATGGTAGCCATCATTCTTTGATTTGAGAAGGGAAACTACTTAAACTTTTTGGTTTGGGTAAACTCGAATGGTGCCACTGCATCGACCCTTGTTTCGCTTCTACATTAGTGCATGTCAGTGTCACCCTTTACAATGGGGGAAAGCAAATGATATTCATCTTGCCTATAGCTCTCCACAAAGTGTCATGCACTATAATTCATTTGCTCTTAGTGCTCCTCAGTGAACATTTTTAGAACCTACTACACACACAGTTTGTTATATCCAAGCTGTTCAGTGACAGTCCTGTAAACTGATGTTCGAGCAACATTTTGGAAATCATTATCCAGACCACTAATCATGAACTCAAATCACTTTGAAGTTTTTGGCTCACTTGATCAATGACATTGTTAGTCCAAATACTAGGCCTCTCACTTCACTGTTCACGGTCAACATTTGTGGAGCCATTTTGAAATTCTCAAACTTCTTTGTCATTTATTATTTCAGGTCCACACACTAGGCATAACTCACGATGGATTTCAGCAGCTGAAGATCCTTTTTCCAGCAAAAATTAGTGCACTTCACAACTGGTGGGACCTAAGATTGTCTTGGCCATTGCAATCTGCTCTCACTGACTGGTAAATGACTACTGAATCAAACCAACATAGCACTAGTTTCATAAGGAGTCATCAGATGTGCTGCATGCATGAAACATCACTCAGGCCTATGATCAGTAAAATATTTGTCAACAGACCTTAGTTTTGGAAACGCCTCATATTAATTTTTGATTTCAGGCAACAAAAGTGGGTTGCAAGAACCGTTATCTGTACTGTAGCTCAGATTTGGAGGTTCTTTTTTATTTTAAATCAAAAGGACAACTGCCATCTTTGGCAAGATCATTGCATCTGCCATATTAGATTTATGCAATGTTGCCATAATTCATAGTTTCCACTTTCATCTCATTGCTATCAGTTTTACTGTTCTATGGGTGAACATTAAATAAATGAGTGCTCACAAACGCTTTTCTGTTGCTGAATTTGTTGGTGTAGCATTTCATTAAAAGGGAGCCATTCATATCCATGCATTTCTTTGAACTTCAGGAGAGCCGCAGTTGTGTCACCCGATGAAGTGGCCCACGAGCTTAAATAAGTATGAGAGTTGGTCCGCAGATCACGAAAGGTTGACCATACCTGTCTTAAAGGATTGGTACTGCTTAATACTTGAGTGTCTTGTTGTGGCAGTATGTTGAAGATTTTCAAGCCAATACAAAATAACAGTTGAATAAAAGCAAACTTACGCATTAAGCTGATATAGGAATCTGTTTCATATTTAAAATGCAGCCTCCCAAATGAAACATGGTTAATATTCTTCAGAAATTCAAAATATGATACAGTTACACCACCAGCGCTGCAAAATATGTCCGGAAGAACTAAAATTTTGCGGTCTTGTAATATTTTGTCTGCAGCTGGTGTAACTGGCCCATTAGCACCCTCAGCTACAATCTGTCAGAACACAAAATGCATAATTGTATTAAACACTGGCCATATATATATATTAAAACTGAAACTGATGTATTATTTATGGGACTCTCTCACCTTAGCTCTAATTTCATTGGCATTTTTACACGTAATACACTTCTCTATTGCTGCAAGCACAAGAATATCACAATCTTTGAATGCAACATTTTCAGCTGCTTGTGCATTTGGATAACCTTTAATTGTACCGTGCTCTTCCAAATATTCGAGAAGATCCTGCAACAAATGCTTGAACATGAGACAGCTAGATGTGGCAAAGAAGTGACATGGAAAGTTCTGTATATTCTTTTATCTTTTCCATGCAGCAGAAGAACCTCTACAGAAATATAGTACAACAAAACATTAATGACAGTTATTACGTACATAATGTCATTCTAAAAGTCAGCATAATTATGAAATAAGAATCTGCTCAGCAAAGCATCTAAAATAAATACAAAACTGCTAAACTGCATCCTCTTCCTAATAACATAATTAGATTTGCATGTGGAAGGTCTGATATGGCCTGTCATAACTTGCTCTCTACCCCCCTTCCCCTCTGAGTAGCAGAAACAATGTCTACAAATATTTTTTATGTATATTCCACTTTTAGCATTACTGTAGAGGAGTTGCCTTCTACATTTCCCTCTAGGTCCATGAAAATTGTTTGCTCATAATTCAACACATGTCCTATCAATCTGCACCCACACAGTGCATTATTATTACTACAACACATTGCTTAGTTATGTTACATAAAAGATGTACACCATGTTACATGTTGGAATATATATTACATTTTTCGCCTTAATTGTTGTGTTAAAAATTGATCTATATCAGTTAAAAAAGTGCAGTAAGCAATGAACAGTGGTGGAAACTGTCATAAATGAAATATTCAATGTGAGTAGTCTGAAAGACTACTAAACTGAATGAATGCATCACTAGTTTACAGTTTATTATTGGTACTTTAAAAATACAATATGTATCATACTGCTTACACATACAAAATGTTGTTTGATAAAATTATAATCAATACAAGTGATCTAACCACAATGTAGATTAAAATATGAAGCCTCAAGTACGGAAGTGCTCACAGTCCTAAAAAGACTAAAATATTGCATTGGTAATGATAGCATATCAGATTAACTGCAGAGGAATGTGGAAATACACTGCAAAACCACTAACTTATATAGTTAATGCATCCTTTAGTGATGGAGTTTTCCCTGACCTCCTGCAGTTGATAATGTTACCCCATGCCACAAACAGGGACTGAAAATGAAGTAGGCCTAGCTAATTACAGGCCAATAGCTCAATTTGGCATATCTTCAGGAATATAATCAGAAATTGTTTTATGCCAGATTGAAAATTTTTATTGGCAGATTTTCTTTATTATGAGACCACAAGCATGGTTTAAAAAAAAAACGCCCTCCAAGATGGCAGCCAGGGTAAAAGTTAGTATGTGTCTTGCCAAAAAAAGTAATTTTTTCTGTTAAAAGAAACCATGTGAAAACTGTAAGGATGAAACTACTAAACTGAATGAATGCATCACTAGTTTACAGTTTATTATTGGTACTTTAAAAATGGGTACTGCGAAATTACAGCTTGAAAAATTTGAACTGAACACACTGACAAATTAGCCAAGCATAATGTAAACAGTGCAAATCTGCCGAACGAAAGTTGTGTTGAAGTGATGATCTTATGAGGCAGTTGTGTGTTAATACAGATATAGAAGAAGTCAATCTATAATGACATATCCAGGTAAATTGGCATAGCAAGGCTAAGCATGAAACCAGTTGAATGGTGCCACCTGCATTAATCTGTATAGAAAGGTCGATAGGCAACAGGCGACCTTTTTCCTACATACATTGCAATGAGCTGCCAGACAGAAAACATTATAGGTAAGCCTCCGACTTTTTACTTTTATTCACATATATTCATTCATTAGTATTGTATGTAATTAAATTTTTGAGAAAAGTATAAGTTACGTTGTAAAGCTTACTTTTAGCTATATTTTGAGAGAGAGAAGGTTCTGCTAGAGAACGCAGTAGTTGAACATTTCTCGAACGAATCAAAGAAGGCTTTTCAGGCTACAATGACATACCGTACATTGTGTCAGGGTAAAATGACACAGTATGTCATTTTACGTCGTGGATTCTAGTTCTATTCTGTGTGATCTTTGATATTAATTAAGCTACTTATTTTATATATGTGTTTAAATTTAACAACAATAGCAGTAGGTCATTCTATAATAAATTAAATGAAACATTAAACATGAATTGATAAATGTCTGATGATACACAGATGCAAAGGATTTATGAAGGGAACATTAATTTCCCCTTTCAGATGGTGTACAATAAAGGAAGGAAATCTTCAAAGAATTCTTGGGATGTGGTGAAGATGCAGCAGGCTATAAATGCTGTTACCAGTGGCGAGATGGGATAGCAGCAATCACTGAAAGCATTCGGAATTCCCCAGGCCATGCTTGTAAGACAAGCTAGGAATGTGTATGCTATGAATGTGTATACTTTCTGAAAACTCACCAGGAATTTTCAACATTAAATAATCAGGTTCATAACCATGAAACAAGGAACAGGGATGATTTTCACAGAGACACCCACAAAGGAGCACTCTACCAAAAAAGTGTAAACTACCAGCCCAAAATACTTTTTAGTGCATTGCCTTCTACAATAAAGAAAATTAAAGAATTTCTAAAATTCAAGGTAGATCTTAAACAATTTTTACTAACACATAGTTTTTATTGCATTGGAGAATACCTGAATATGGAAAAGTAATATTATTTATATATACTGATATAAAATATTTGTATTTATCATCCAAGTTTTTGAAACAAATTAAAGATAAGAAACTATATTGTAATTGACTACATCCATACAACGTATATTGTTAACGGATGAATAAAGAGATTGATTGATTGACTGAATACAAACAAAATATTCAGTGGTGTTCAAAAGGACTGGATAGATTCCAGCAAACTATCAACACTGTAGTCAAGCATTACCTAGTACAACACCTAAAGCTGTTGGAGTTGTGCCTGTTTGGTATGACTATGAAGGAGGTGAGACAATTTGAATTCCAAATAGCCAAGAAAAGCAAAGAGCTAACTTAATTTTGCGAAAGAAATATTGTATGAAAAAGACCTTTTTGGTGGCAATAGTTATGCTTCGAAAGATTGTCTTCGTAATGCTTGGAACTGCACTCGCATTCGAAACCTGGAAAATGCTGGTTAAGGTGTCAGCAGTGTAATTTGTGGGCACACAATGAATGTGGTGGAGTAAGCCACAGAACATAACACTTTATTTGCTATATCTTCAAATAGATATGATTGGTGAGAATTTTTTTTAAAAAAAGAGAACTAATTTTGTTTCTTCGTGGATTCACATTCACATTCATAATTCTACTTTCAGTCTTCACTTTTTTTTACGACTGAAGTGAGAAACCTTAATTGATACTGTTGAACAATTGTTTTAGGAGTAGCCTTTTATTTTTTAATTACAAATCTATTAAATATATCAGATATCTAACGGTTATCTGAATTTCTTACTTTTTCTTACTCCTGTCATTTTACCCTGACATCAGCCTAAAATGATATATTATGCACTTTTTACAAGAATGTTAAAAAACATATGGTTTATATTAATTTAAAAACAAGGCACCATGATGGTGAAACCGTGAATGAGGCACACTTCTGATACAGATTTTATTTAACATTGTGGTCTATGACAGTAATGTCCAAAAAACGAAATGGTATGTCATTTTAGCCGGACTTCCCCTACAAAGTGCCAATAATCAGTTTGTTAAGTTCTGGAGACATTTTAAAAACATGAAATGCATTGACATGAGTAATATGGGAAGTGGATTCCACACACACAACATGGAATAAACCTGAATGGCTTCAGTGAAACCTAATAACCAAGGAAATAAAAGATACCAAACTAACTTCAAAATCAAACCCATAGTCACAAAGCCATCACCAGACCCAATAGAAACAACAAAACACCTCAAAAAATGTAGAAGTGATAGAACCATCAGCAGTAGCAGCAAAACATGCAAAAA
Organism: Schistocerca cancellata; assembly: GCF_023864275.1. Classification (NCBI taxonomy): domain Eukaryota; kingdom Metazoa; phylum Arthropoda; class Insecta; order Orthoptera; family Acrididae; genus Schistocerca; species Schistocerca cancellata. The sequence continues at coordinate 870,703,819 of NC_064626.1, read as the reverse complement.
ATGCGAGGAGTCAGCAGAAACAACAGTGGATAATGAAGTGAATGACAAGAAAACTATAGCTGCTCATCGTCCAAGTGATCTTTTAGGTGAAGACAAGAAAAACGAGAAGTCTTCAAGGCAAGAGATGCTCTGTGTTTCTCAGTTCTCCACCAAAATATCGAGTCCATAAGAAATAAAGTGCAACAGTTAGCAGTGCAAATGCAGACTATTGATAGCTCACTTGTCTGCATAAGAGAACATGGGTACAGGGGATCTAAAATGACACATGTAGCTCTAAGCTCATATAATCTAGCAAGCCATTATAGAAGAACCACTATGAGAGGTGGTGGATCATGAATATATCTAAAGGAAGGGATTGTGTATAAAGTCATAAATGATGTTATTTGATTAAGTGAAGGAAAACATGTTGAAATATCAGCTACAGAGATAAGAAAGCCACCTATGTTCTGAAACTAACTATGTTATGTATTTACTGTTCTCTCAATGATGATAAAGATATATTTTTAGCAAAACTAATCGAAGTATTGGACATGGTTACTAATCCTCAGGGCAAAATTCTCATTTGTGTACATTTAAACAATAACACATTGAACCCAGATGGGTTCTGAAACACATTTTTGAACATTATCTAAAGCTATGGAATATCATCACTAATTAACACAGCCGCTAGGGTAACTAAGCATCCAGCATAAATCATTGTCCAGTTGAAGAAAGAAAATTGTTATGTTGTTGTAAGTAAACTGGGCCTTTCATATTGTTCCAGACAGCTCTCAGAATTAAACACAGCTATCGAAAATGAAACTAAAATAATCACATATAGAAAGGTCTTCTCAAAGCAAAAAAGGCTTGAATTTGCCATGCAAATGAACAATGAAACATAGGAAAAAGTGCACTTAGAGACTAGTACAGACAAAAAGCTTTCAAAATTACTATAAAAATTTAAATTGTTTCAAATAAGTGTTCTCAAAAGAACTACAAGTCACTAAAAGACAAAACAAAAGAAACTGAATGACCAACAGGATAAGGAAATCCTCTCTAACACTCAAAATGTTCAGCAGCATAAAAACAATCAAAATGACCCTGCATTTCAAAAATACTAATAACATCCAAAAACATATATACAAATGTTTTATTAACAGCAAAAAGGTCTTACAATGATAAGATTATATAAAAGTCAGCAAACAAAATAAAAGCAGCCTGGGCTGTGTGAAGACATCGCTAGCTGTGGCCAACACAAGAGGTTTTCTTTCTGTTTTCTTTCATGCTTTCTTTCTCCGTTTGTAGTTGTACATGAATTTATAGAGATATAGCATAGAGTTTATTTTGTTCTACGGGGTGTTCAAAAAATCTCTCCACAATGTCGTATGATTGTTAGCCACACATGCCGTATGCCGCAGTGAATATACTGAAATGAAACTCAGTGAAATACAAGTTATTAATTTATTGAATATTCATTTTTACTTACAAATTTTCACAGTAAATGTTGAATGTGTCCCCCCTGTTGTTGAATACACAATTCAGTTCATCTAACCATGTTTCCAAACACAAGCTGTAACACTTCTTCTGTAACAGAAGCAATGAAAGTGGATATTGCAGTTTTCAATTCATGGGTGGATTTTGGACAGTTTTTATAGACAGTTGCTTTCACTGCACCCCAGAAGAAAAAGTCAGGTGGTGTTAGGTCAGGCAATCGTGGAGGGCAAAGTCCCTGTGAGTGATCACCAAAAACATTAGCAAGCAGTGACATTGAAACAGGAGCTGTATGTGCGATTGCACTATCTTGTTGAAAATAACCATTCAGTATTTCACTTAACACAAGTTCTCCTATGAATGGGTACAGAATATCACTGCAGTATCATTGTGCGTTCATTGTTTCATTGAAAAATATGGGACCCACAATCATACAGCACGCACGCCTGACAATCATAAGGCACTGCAGAGAGACTTTTTGAACACCCTGTATAATGTAATAAGTAATTCTTTGTGGAAAATAATAATATGCAACTGATATTGTTTCCCTTTTGGACATCAGTAATTAGGTTTTCTTGTCTATGGAATATGAAAAGTATTTTGATTCTTTGTTTACCATTTACTGCACTAATTTGGATTAGAATGACTTTGTAAAGTTAAATGTATACTGAGATATTGTACAAGTAGAGCAGAGCGATCAGAATATCAATTGGGAGGGTCAAGCAGTGTGAGTAGAGCATGTGTTGCACTCATGTTTGTACTGAGGAGGCAGGAGGTTAAAAGTGTGCTGACTATGTCGTGTCTTGAAACAGTCTGTATGAAAGAAACTGATTAACAGTGAGATACATTCCTGCACCTTCCTGTAATGGAACGTAAGAAGTTAAAAGTGGACAGAGAAGTTGGACTGTGTAAAACTGCCAAACGAACTGTGTCGTGTAACTTCAATGATATAGCTATGGACAGATGACATTGTAGTTACCGTGTTCTGGAAATATCTGTGCTCGCTGTGACTGTGCCGTGTGCATTTTAAGTACTTTATAATTTCAATGCATAATCACGCTGTCACTGATGACTGTGTGCATGAACTGTTAATTGTGTTACAGGCATATAGAAACTGTGTATTATGAGGATGCATGTTACTGCCAACAGTGGTGAGTTCCCGGTCACGTTATTAATGTGGTAAATGAACAGACTGTAATTCCGCAATCAAAATAACTTTAAGGAGCTTTACTGATCTGTGTTACTTCAGCATTCTGACCCAGGAAGAGTGGTTGACTCAATATTCTTCTTGATATATAGCAATGATTTTCCCCAGAGTGTCAAACACAGTGAAACAGTATTGTTCACTGATGACAGTAACATTCTAATCAGTGAAACATGTTAGCAGAGCAAGGTTAGGGATTGAAAAAGATAAGTAACAGATTGTTTATAATACTTATATTCTGATAACAACACATTACATGTAGCACACTTAAGAGAGTGAACATCAAGTGCACCCATTAGAAGATACAGATGCTACAGTAGCTGATAAGTGTTTTTTGGCTTAAAAAAAAAATCTCACGAGATAGAAGAAACTGATCCTAAGATACAGATGCTTCAGTAGCTGATAAGTGTTTTTTGGCTTTTTTTTAAAAAAAATCTCACAAGATAGAATAAACTGATCCTACTTTATGTTAGTAATAGCAGAGACGAAATAAACAGCACATCCACAATTTGTATCCCATGTTCCACTTAGGGTTTACTGAAGCGGAGGATACATCATTCAGGTGAACAACAGGACAGCAATGCTAGTTGAAACTAAGAAATCGACTATGCTGAACTTGTATCCCGTACTGCACTTAAGCAATACAGTTCAAAAGACTTTCGAGATACAACTGACATACATGTAATGTGATGTATTCTTTGCTAGTAATTTCATTCATTTCTTTCCATTGTATTTTGTGGAGAAATACTAAGATACAAACACGCGATATCGTTAACGTGAAAATACTACTGGCCCTTACATATGTGAAATAAGGTTTATCTCTCTCGCATTCCTTTGTTTCTCAACATTCTCCTCAGCTCTTTCATCTTTGTAATACATGCTCTCTGGCGACTTGCGATGTCATTGTTCAAAGCCGACGGGTTGTATCCCCTGCTACACTAGACCCCAATTAGCCCATCATCAACTAGTTTGCCCATGCTCTGCAGTTTGTTGGCTACATCCAAAATGTGAATAACGTAATTTTGAATATTTCCTTCACATTTGGATAATGCAGTATCCAGTAGAACATCCCAGAGATACATCCATCTGGTTTTATTCTTACCAGCAAGCAGGTTTTCCAAAGTATCCCAAGCTTCCTTTGCTTTTGTTGTTTTTTCCACATGTGCATACAGAGATTTATCCACATGCAAAAGAATAAGTGTCCACACATCTATACCCATCTCTGCATTTGTAGCAGTACTTGCACCTATGGTATACTACCATAATTTCTCACGCATTAGAATGAGTTTCATTCCACGTGTTATAATCATCGTTTCTCAGCTTGTCTACCACTGGAGTAGTGGTTTATGTCAAACTTACATTTGAAGCCATTTTCAGGCACTTGAATTCAAAGCACTAGAATACTTGACTGATTTCTTCTGAAAAACGAGAGTTCAAATGCTGATGAAGTTAACAAAACTGAAATCAAAACAAGTATCACACACAACACAGTCACATAACCTAACATGCTTTGTCAGTTATTTATCTTCCTACCCACACAAAAAACATAGTTCACTGCACAGATTTACCATTCTGGGCCCATAACCTGTTAGCAGAGCAAGATTAGGCATTGAGAAAGATAAGTAACAGATTGTTCATAGTACTTATATTTTGATAACAACACATCACATGTAGCACACTTAAGAGAGTGAACATCAAGTGCAAAGATATTCTGCTCATCATACTCAACACATAGAAACAAAAGACCAAGGAGCCAGATTACCAACACAACAAAACATAGGACATAGCTGAAGAAACACTCATGAATGTATGCAGATGGGTAGTCAACAACAAATTAACTTTAAATGTAAAAAACCAGAAGTATTAGTTACCATATAAGCAAAAAACTCAAAAATAACTCTTAGTGACAGATGGGCACATTGAATGTGTAGCACAAACAAAATTTCTAGGGATGCATGTTGTCGCACAACTAAAATGCACTGAGTGTGTTTCTGCCCTTGAGAAATGAATAGCTTCAGCATGGTTTGCACTTAGAATAATAAATTCTGGGTGCAATAGCTCATGCACCAGAACAACATATTTTGCGTATGTTCATTCTGTCATGAATTCTGGGATAATACTGTGGGGAACAACTGAGCAGCACAGGCAAACAATCTTTAAACTACTCAAAAGGGCTGTACGAATTATGAAAAAAGTACCAAGAGAACTTACTGCACTGAGTTGTTTAAATCTGTGAGAATCTTGACTGTTCCATGTGGATACATTTTGCAAACAGTGATCCATATTTTAAAAATGTTGATCAATATGCAGCAAATTGGTCTCTACATGAACATGGAAACAGATCCAGCCAGCACTTACATCTCGATAGAAAAAAACAAAACAAAAACCCAAAATAGTGTGCTATGTAATGGAATTAAACTATACAATAAACTGCCACAATAGATCAAAAATAAAAGCGAAAAACATGCCTTCAGGAATACTCTAAACATTATTTATTAGAAGAGCTTTTCTATACTATGAATGATCACCTAAAATGTGTAAATTTTGTAAACAATTGTGTTAATGATTAGTTACTGCAATGAAGAGGCAATTTACAATATGGTCAATAAAACAGTGAAATATAATATCCAAACGGGTAACCTGGTAAGGCATGAAATGTATGTATCTATTTATGTGTGTAATTGAGTATGTTTATGAATCTCTGTGTTTATATTTCACATATTTATGTGTAGACAACAGCCATACAGTTTACATTGTATATGGATGGATGGGTAAATAAATACATAAAACAAACTGATCTTTAAAATCACCAGAAAATACACAAATTACTATTGGTTTTTTCTTACTCCTGTCAAAAGCCTTTGATGTTAAAGATCACAACCACACTCCTTAGGAAGTTAGCTACTAAAGACATGAAAGCAACTGAAGACCAGTGCTGAGAATCATATCTGTCAAACAGAGTACAAAAAGTTGAAAAGAAATTTGAGAAAAAGAATACTAATTTTCATCAGTGTGCTGTGCACCCCTCTGAGGTAGTGTCTGTTAGATATGGTGTACCATTAGCTTCAGTTCACGTGCCCATGCTGTTTCTGTTAAATATTTATCATACAAAGCTTACTTCAAGTCATACTATACTACTTGCCGATGACACAAGTATTGTGTTAACAAGTACTTAAGAAAGTGACAATGACCAAAAGATTTAAG